>NW_026000174.1:2428026-2436467 GCF_001458135.2 Marmota marmota marmota
TGTGTATGTGTGTGTGTGTGTGTGTGTGTGTGTGTGTGTGAGAGAGAGAGAGAGAGAGAGAGAGAGAGAGAGAGAGAGATGGTTAGGGCCTTGCTAAATTGCAGAGGCTTGCCTTGAACTTGTGATCCTCCTGCCTCAGCCTCCCAGGCCACTGGGATTATAGAAGTGCAATATCATACCCTGCCAGATTTGGATTCTTTTTTTAAAATTTGTTTCAATTATGTATATATGTGACTGCATGACCAATGTGATTCTGCAAACTGTACACTCAGATGACAGTACAATGATCTTGATATATCATACATTTGAATCAGATGGGGTATAATTTCTCATTTTTCTGAGTGTACAGTTTGCAGAATCACATTGGTCATGCAGTCACATATATACATATAGCAATAATAATGTCTATTTTATTCTGCTGTCCTTCCTTTCCCCCCTTCCCCTCCCCTCCTCTCCCATCACTTCTCTCTACCCAATCTAACGGGACACACTTCTTTTTTTTTTCCCCTCACATCCTCATACATGTATTCTGTATAATGATGAGAGTCTCCTTCCATCTTCCGTGCAATTCCCCTTCTCCCTCCTTTTCCCTCCCACCTCTCTTGCTTGTGGGTCACCAGACCGAGCTCAGGTTTGGATTCTTAAAGGAAAAAGAAATAACAGAGGTAATAGAGGAAAAAATAAGGCAGGAAGACCTATAAGTCCATCAAATTCTTGAAACTGAACAACGGAAGGCTACTGAAGGACAATCAAATAAAAATGAAGGTTTTTGGAAATTCCCAGGATGCTATAAATGAGTGATCCTTAATGTCTACCCTTTTTGGGTGAGAAATTTTTGTTACCTTAGGAATGTATCCTACTAGACTCAATAAACAGTTGTTGATTGACTAACTTTACTATAATGACTAGGCAAGAAAGCAGCTGATTATTAAAGGCTCCTTGCAGTTCCAATATACTAGGATAAATTTTCCACCCAGAGAAGAGCTGTGGAGAGGAGACACAATAAAGTTGGCCAACAGAGGTTAAACACCACACAGGATGTACAGTCACACAGAACGTGTCAGAACAGCAACTTGCCATTTACTGAGAAACCTCAAGAAAGTTTCTTAATTTCTCACACATTGTTGTCTGATATGTAAAACAAAAGAATTATAGTACTGCCACACAGTTTTGCTCATTTAACAAATATTTACTAAGCGCCTACTAGGTTTATACTAGAGATATACTAGTGTATAAGATAGTCAATACCCTGACTTCATGGACTTTACCTTGCAGTTAAGAGAGAGAAAATAAACAAGCAATTAAATACCCCGGACAGTGGTATACATCAATAAGCACTGTGAAAGAAATAAAACAGGGCTGAGGAGTGACCAACAGAAAGTAAGAATGAGACATGAGTGTTCAGGGAAGATCTCTCAGAGGAAATCACATTTGTCAGGAAGGAACAAACATGAGAAGACCCAGGAGAGGGAGTCTAGGCAGAGGGGCTAGCAACAATACTATGGTAGGAACTAGCTTGGCACATTTTAGGAAGAGAGGGAAGGTTAAGGTGGCCAGAGTGTGGTGAACAAGGCAGAGAGTATGACTGAAGAGAAAGGGAGATGGGAACAGGTCTCACAGGTCTTTGTAGGCCTGATGCATTGGAGCAGCTTTTAAAAGATTCCTTTTGGTGTGTAGAGAATGCATCCTTGGTGAGCCAGGGGGGCAAGTCAGGAGCCAGTTATCAAGTGAGAGTTGATGAGGGTTATATGTTCATGGCAGTGGGGATGAAGAGAAGTAATTCAGATTTAAAATAAATTCTGGAGGTAATGTGGACTAAATGAAATAATGTATGTAAAGTACTTAGTATTTGGTGCTTGATAGAGGCACTTAAATACTTAAGTTTTGGGTATAGATAATATGATCTGATATAGTAGGTGCAGGTTAGCAGACTGGTTCAACTCATTATTTGTGTGCCACTTGGGTAGTTGAATTTGGAGCCTCAGTTCCCCATTCATCAAGTGAGGAGTGGATGAGATGAATTCTATGGTAGCTTCCAAGTGCTAATATTATATGAATCTTTTTAAAGGGATATATCAGTTAGATCTGATCAAAAATATGGAGTCACTATGAATGAGATAGAATAAAGAATTTACCATAAGGATTAGACCTTTCAGAACTGTGAAAGCCAGTAAAACACTCTAATGCAAGGTATTACCTCTGTCTGGTGTTGTACTTGAAGTCATACAGATCAGGCAGGCCTGCAGTCAAGGAATAAAACTAGGTTTGAATTTTTGGGAATCAAGAAAACCCATAGATAAAAACCACCTCTAACCTTGACTGAGCAGGTGACTTGCAGAAGCTAGAGCTCTTAGTGACAGAACTATTCATTCATCTGGCCAGGACTTGAAGAATATGAAAGATATCTTCAGGAGTTAAAGGAGCTACAGGTCTGAGTGCTGCCCATGCCAACAGGGGAGTCAGAAGATCCAAGAAAATGTTTGTGACTCCATGGTGTGCTGGTATCTGCCACTAACTTTCAGAGCATGAAAATGCTGTTTCTCTATTACCTCCCACTCTTGTGACAATTTCTCTTGTGGTCAACCCTAGTTAGTAACCACATAGGGAAGGGAATTCTGAGAAAGATAGTTCCAGTCTTGCTACATTGACACAGTACAAATACCCTGATTCTGCTCCTTGTAGGTTGGCATTCACACACACAATTCTTTTAGCTTAAGTTCCAGATGAAATTCAACATTTAAATCATGCTTTCAGTTCACACAATACAACTGTGGCTCACAACTGAAAACATGCTATCTCTATCCCCAGGAGAAGACATAACATCTTTGGATGGTATTCATTCTTTTATTATTATTATTATTCCAAGCAAAATCACTCTCTCCTTTGATAACTTAATTCTGTTCTGGTTACATGTTGCTGAAAAACAAACCAATTTATACTTAAAGACATCAAATAATAATAATCATGGATTGTGTGTGGCAGGAATCTGGAAAGGGTACAGCAAGGATGGTTCTATGCTCCAGGATGTATGTGCAGTGATGATTGAAAAAACAGGAACAGCTGGAGCCAAAGCACCTACTTTCAAGACAGCTTCTTTACTTCTGGAACTGTCTTGGGCTGTCTGAAAAACTAGTTCATCTTGGGAACATTATATAGGAAGTCTGCAGGTGACCTCTCCTGTATAGTGCCTTAGAGAAGTTGGGCTACTTAAAAGGATGCTCAGATCTCCAAAGTAAGTTTTCCAGGAGACAAGTAGAAACTGGATGGCCTTTTATGATATACCTTTAAAGTCACTTAGTGTCATTTGGTTCTGTTGTTTTCTATTGGTTGGAGAATTCATAGCTCTTCCAGATTCAAGAAGAGGGAACACAAACTCTGCCTTTCAATCGGAGGAATGTCAAAGAATTTGAGGCCATGTTTTGAAAACTACCTCCTTGTCTAGTCTAATTCATGTTTTCACATTATGTAGTTGGTTCACTCTTTGATCATTATGTAGCATCCTTTTTTATTCCTGTTCATTTCTCATCAGAAAATTACATGTTGAAAGTGTTGCCTCTTAGAGATTATTTCATATGCTTTCTTCCCATTGCTTCCCTGAGTCTCTGGAAAACTTACATACATACCCCTCAAAGATAAGTTCACGGTCCATTTTTTCCTACAAACTTACCAAGAAGTGATTCACTGACTTAAAATTCCTTGGCTTGAGATCTATCTCATGGCATATCTGATTCTCAATGGCTTCAGATGACAATGAGATGAGTGGTTGATTAGCCAATAAACCATGATAAGAGATTATCTTCTGTTGATTCACAAAGTAGAGAAACTCATTTGCCTCTGAATCAAAGGGTGATTTTAGCCAAAAATATTGTTCTACTGAAAAGTGTTTAAGAATAGGCATTGTAACTTAAAAAAATACATAAAGAAGAAGATAAATGATTGGCAAAACATGACTTCAGAAGAAAGCTGAAAGCTGTGAACCAGGCTTTAACTTATGATCTAACTGGATGTGTTTTGGTGGTTGCCTATACCCAGCCCATAATGAAGACTCTCTTCTGAAAAAGCAGATCACTTATCACTTACAACATTCATTTATTTATTCAACAAATAACTACTAAGTGCCTTCAATGGTCCGGTTCTATTCTGATCAGGAGCACAATGGAGAACAGGACAAAGCCTCTGACCTCAAAGGTAATGAAACAGACAAAGAATAAACAAGAACCTTATAATGTAGAATCTTATGTACACTAGGGGGAGAATGGGGCGAGTCCAAAGAAAAAGTACTTGCCTTAAAGAACTTGTTTCACTTTTGGTCTCATGTTCATCTTCCCCAGTGTGACTAAAAGCTTCTTGAAGGCAGAAACCATCTTTTATAAGTCTGCATACCTGCAGTGACACATCTGTAACAATCCATCTCTAGACATCAGCTAATGGCTTGTCAAATACTGAAACAAAATGAGGTAGTGGAGGTAGAAAGTGTGTCTTCATTAATTTTTGCCTCCCACAGAGGTCTTGGTTTCTCATCTGTGTGTTAAACCATCGCTACCTTCTTATGCTTGCTGAATATATGGGTAGGAGGAACTACTGGACTTTGATTCCTTGACATCAAGATCTCAGTGGTGATGATGCTTCCCTCCTGACTAGTAGTACAATGGACTAAGAGACTTTGGCTCTGCCAGTTAATAGTTGTCACTTAGCCTTTTGGGATGTTTGATTCCTCAACTTGGAGCCAGATCAGTGTTCCCTTCCACCTTCTTCAGTAGACATGGTTTTGTTTTATAACTAGTTTGGGTGCAGGGGAAGACGAAGCACCCAGACTATTTATAAACTGATAGGATGTGGCTTGGCATTTCCCTATGGTTCTGTTGTTTTCAGTAAATTCACAATACTTACGGGGTTTTAGTACCAGCAAAATTTTCCCTCAAAAACCAAACAGGGTAATAATAAACTACTTTCTTGCATTTTCTATCAAGACAATTCTTTGTGAGTTCTAAATGTTCTGCCTAGATTCAAAGAAGCTGGTTTCTTCATGAGTGGTTGAAATAAGACTTTTCTTGGAAGCTACTGAATATGGATTAGTTGGATTGTTTCACAGGAAATAAAAAGCAGGCTCTGGGGTGACCACTTCAACACTTAATTGGGTTAGCAAAGAACTGCAAATGAGAGGTTTCCTTTAGGAGGGAAAGGATGTTTACAGCTCCCACCCCCTTAGGTGATGGAGTTTAACCTAAACTCTAGTCTTTAAATGCAGCCTTTAATTTAGGAACCATTACAAGAATCTATTAGAGCAGAAAATGTCAGGTTGAAAAATTAACACATCACAGGAGTTAATTAGAACCCGGCCCCTCATTAGATGCAAATAGAGAGCCCTCCAACTGGCCAACAGCCGCTGAAGTCATGTTTGTGGCAGCTCCAAACTGGCTGCATCTTTACCACTCCCGGCTGGACCAAGGAAACTGCCCTGCACTAGGGCCAGAGCCACTAGGGGCCCAGGCCAGGGCTTCAGGTTAACTGAAGGTTCCATTCACACGTCACTATCTTTTCCTCTCAGAAATGCTGTGCATGTCACTGTAACAAAGACAAACATGCCATGCCTGTCACCAGGGGCAGTTGTGGACTGAGTAAACCACTCCATGAGAGGGGGGCTGAAGGGGCTCCAGGCTATTCAGACTTAGCCCTAAGTTGTGGTCTTTGTTTTCTTTCCACATTCAGACTGAAATGTGATTCCCCTGGCTTTCTTTTTTGGAAAATACCTAGAAAGAAAAGCTGTTGACAGGAAAAGCTTCTGACAGGGAAGGGGCTTCTTCAAGTGTTCTCATAGGAGACAGTTGCTCCAAACATGCTGAGGCAGGGATGCCAGGCCTAGAAGGAGGTCAGGATCACAAAAGGGTCATCTTTACCTGTGGATTAGGCTAGGTGTTAAGCAGTTTCCTCTATGAGAGTAGTAACACACATACACACACACACACACACACACACACACACACACAGTTTAGGGCCAGGTCCATTTGCATCTGAGCCTTCTCCACCACTTACTATGTGATCTTGGGTAAATTGCTTGACCTCTCAAAACATATCTTCTCAGGTTGTGAGAAATAAATGAAATGAATGTAAGTCATGGAACACAGTGCTTGGCTCAGAGTCAGGGTTCTACATGAGTTCTCTTTTATTTTTATTGAGTTGGTAATAGCATTCTTTCACTCAGCACTCATGATGTCTTCTCTGTGTGCCCTGTGTGAGGAGCAGGTCCTCCTCTTGACTGCAGAGAGTTCATTCCTTCATAAACCATACACATGTGCCTTTAGCAGGGAGCATGCCTCCCTCCCCTTCCTGCTCTAGGAGAAGGGCCAATTTCACACTGCTTTGTTCAATGGCTCAGAATTCTGCAGGTCAGCCCCGTTGAGTAGCCCTCCAAACTCAGCTACCTCCACCTGTGATTTACCCACAATTCTCTATCTGCACATTTACCACATTGATGGTAAATGTAATAAACAAACATTACTGATGTTTGTTTATTCTTTGTCTCCTGTGTGATCCTAGAGGATGGGGATCGGGTATTTATTTAATCTCTTCACTTGATATGTTCATCTCTGTAGCCCAAATAATTAATAGATAATTTGCTCTGTTCATCTGGTTATCTATTCTTCTGTGTAGGCTAATGGTCTCATGTGGTCTAATGGTCTAATGGTCTCAGCATAAGTGCTTCAAGCCAAAGATTCAACCTTACTGCTGAGTACATTGATATCCACATGGGGACTTTTTCTGGGGAAATAATGTTGATTTCCTTCTTTGAAGGGCTTCCATTGGGCCATGATCTGGTTGGTCCTGTCATTTTCTCTTACTTTGGTTCTAGCCTCAGTTTGCTAATCTCCTTAAGGGGCTGATATACAGCCTCCTTCACAGGGAGGTTATGACCATGACCACAGACCTGCGAATTAGTTCTAGGCACAAAGCCAAACACCAAATGAAGTTGATTACATTCTTGCCCTCAGTCAAGTTGAGTTGGTAATATAAGAAAACTAAAAATATACGACAAAATATGAGCACTACATTAATGGTGCATTCCTCCAATTTATACCTACTCCCTGCGAAGTGCCAAGAATCAGCTGAAATGGGAGGGTATAAAAAGCCCCAGGAAAACAGTGGCAAGTGTTGAACAAAAAGGTCTCAGGAAGAGGGTAGAAATCCCTCTACCCATATCCTCAGACCTGGGCTGCCAGAGATGTCTTTAACACGTCTGGAAAGTAGGAGGTTGTCCTATAACTGACCTTGTCTAGTGGTCCCAGAAGAAAACAAAACCCAAAACCCAACAATAACCAAGTTATTCAGCATTTACTATTGTGCCATTTACTATGTGCCAGACATTGTGCAAAATGACTTACAGGCGTTATCTCAGTTAACTCTCTCAACAACTGTGTGAGGTAGACATGAACTTCCCTCAGAAGTTGGCCAGATGTTAGTTTGAGGCTTGGAGAGAGGCACAGTTGCTCCACCACAGTCAGGCAACAAGTAAACGGTTTAGGAATCCACCTGCTGGGAGTTTCACCGGCTAACGGTAAAGCAGAGAGAGGGTGGAGCACACAAAGCCCCTGAGGTTGAGAATGCAAAAGGAAAGTTAAATGGGTACCCAGGTCGCAAGATCTCCAGATCCCCAGAACCACACAGAAGCAGGATAAGAAAGAAAGGAGCGCAGGTTGAAGGGAAGTAGGGCCAGGAGGCTGGGGAAGGGAGAGTCCTGGTGCTTGTGCTTCTTCTTGCCCCCAGCACACAAGTCAAGCCTCCCCCCTCCCGCCCTCTCACCATCCCAACCTTATTTAGAAACCGTGTCCCCAAGACAGGAAGGGCGGCGGGCCGAGCAGCACGGAGCGTCCCGGTCTCATTTCCTTTTGAATCCCCCTGTGGAATTTCATTTCATATGGTGAGGAAATCGGAGCGCGAGACCGTCGGCTGGGCGGCTGGTCGGCTGCTCCGGGACGCCTCCCCCTTTCGCGGCTGGAGACAGGCAGCTCCCGAACCAGGTTGGGCCGAGTCTGGGGCGGGAAGAGGGGGGCCCAGCTCCAATCACTGCTAGTTGGGAGTGAAAATAGCTGCGAACTCGCGTTGTACCAGGCACCGTGCTACGCGTTTTACGCGTCATCGCTAATCCTCCCAAGTCACTTTAAGGACGAGGAACCTGACGCCAAGAGGTTGGACAATTTGTTCAAGGTCACACAACCTAGATTTAAAGCCACAATCTGTGCAAATCCAAATCCTGTGTTCTTTGTGCACGTTTTTATGCTCGACGGGGAGGTGGCCAAGGGTCAAGGTGACAGCTGGAAGGAGGGCAAGAAAGGGGGCATCGAGGCGACCTCACTTCTCACCTGGGACAGAGGGAGCGAGTTGGCTGGGCCAGAGCTACTAGGTTCGTAGCCGCCTGGCCCCAGCACGCCTCCGGGTGGGAGGAA
>NW_026000174.1:2437518-2455457 GCF_001458135.2 Marmota marmota marmota
AGGGCCGAGCGTCCCGGGGGCACCCGGAGGTGTCGGGCTCAGTCTGGGGCTGCTGCTGCAGTTGCTCCTACTGCTGGGGCGGGCACGGAGTTTCGGGGACGAGGAGGAGCGGCGTTGCGACCCCATCCGCATCTCCATGTGCCAGAACCTCGGCTACAACGTGACCAAGATGCCCAACCTGGTGGGGCACGAGCTGCAGACGGACGCCGAGCTCCAACTGACAACTTTCACGCCGCTGATTCAGTACGGCTGCTCCAGCCAGCTGCAGGTGGGCGTCCCTAACCCCCACCCTTGGCGTGACCCTTTGGGCAGAGATGCCCCAAACTCCCCCGGTAGAGCTCATGCTAAATCGAGACCCCTCTCCCCTTTCAAGCCTGAGGGTTACAAAACTCCTGGAAAAGTGATTTCCAACCCCACTACCACTTTTCTGTCCCTACTTAGGGACTGGAAGCCAAAACGTTGTGTAAGTCATTTGGCCTGAGAAAGAACCCACTCTTACACCCCGCCCTTCCGTTTTTCTCCCCTGCCCACCCATGTCTGGCCAAGCCCCTAACCCCAGTGGAGCTGAGGGTTATCTTTGCCAAGGATTCCAGCCACTGCTCGGTGGGCGAGTCCTAGGCAGAGGAGCCAAATGGAGTTAAGACTTGGAAGGAGAGATAAGAAGACAGGAACTTCTCCTCCCTTCCCTGTCCCTCACGGACCTTCTTTCTCTCCTTATTTTGGGGAATGAGTTATTAAATAAAATACTACGGCCCGTTTGCTGCGGAATGACCCCTCCTTGCGTCGTCCCTCTGGTTTTAGAGGTCATACAGGAAGGAGTTAGTTGGGTTGACTTGAGTTCTTTCTCATCCTCAGGGTTGAAGTAAGATTTAGTGTTTGAAAGGAGAGACAGAGTTCCAGAAGTTAGCTTGTAGATTGGAAGATTTTTTTTTTTTTGCAGTCATTAAAATTTTTTAAACTTATGTAATGTGTAATGACAGAAATTGTCTTAGAATAATAAGTGAAGAAAGAATATGCATATGTAGGGTAATTGTAATCTTGCAACAACCAATTCATTATGGGGAAAGACTGAAAGGAAAATTTAAAAACTTAACATTCATTGGTTTTTGGTTGAGAAGACTGAGTGATTTTTAGAAATTTAGAAAAGAAAGCAGTTGAGGGGGAAAAAAATAGAGATTAGTTGTCCAGGCTAAAAGCTTCAGAAATCTATGGTTCTGGCTGCAACTTCTGAGAGATAAGAAACAGACATACAGCTTACTTACTAGCTGCATGTTTTTACATAGGTCATTTTAAAAGTTGGATTGTGGTTTTGGAAAGATGGATGGGATTAGACCTGTTCCTGGTGGAATATCCCTTTGGAAATTTCAGAACTTTAGAACTAGGTTATAAAAGCTTAAGAAATGATCCTCTAGCTCTCAGTTTGGAAACAGCACATATCCTGACATCAGTGGCAATTTTGTTGGAGAAACAGCTTTTGCAGGGATATATATTTTTAATTACATGTATTCTGGGGAAGCAGCCAAGCTGTTTTGAAGGACAGGCCAGGATCCCTTTACATGCTGGAAAATAGTTACTTGTAACTCTAGACTTCATAGACAACATCTGTAAGGAGCCAAGGAGACTGTTTATCAATGCTGGAGGAATTGA
Source organism: Marmota marmota marmota (assembly GCF_001458135.2). Lineage (NCBI taxonomy): Eukaryota > Metazoa > Chordata > Mammalia > Rodentia > Sciuridae > Marmota > Marmota marmota. The sequence continues at coordinate 2,439,166 of NW_026000174.1, forward strand.
GGACAGCAACTGGACTCTCCCCTGCTGGTATTGCAGTTTCAGGGACTTAACATTTACATTTTCCTATTGTGCTTTATTACTATTCATTGAGTAAACCCTAGCCAAACAAATCCCCAGTGACCAGAGACCTCAATCTATCTTATCCTTGGGTCTAACAGTGTCTCTGTTGGTATATTTTCATTTTCAATATGGGACTGATTTTTAAAAATGTAAAGAATAAAATAGAGGAAAAGAGAATATTAACAAGATATGTGTGTGTATAAATATATTTACATTACATTTATTTTTTTCTTTAATATTTTTGTTGTTGTAGTAGATGGACACAATACCTTTACTTTATTTTTATGTGGTTCTGAGGATCGAACCCAGTGTCTCACGCGTGCCCGGCGGGCACTTTACCACTGAGCTATAACCCTAGCCCACATTATTTTTATTTTTGAGGTGTTGAAAAAATGAGGACAAAAAGTGAGCACCCCATCACTTAAATAAATGAATTATTTTATTAGACTCTTCAACTTTTTCAAATAGTAGCTAAAAAGGAGAGGGAGATTGAAAACCAGTTTTTAAAAGTTTATTTTCTTAAGGGTTATGATGTGAAAAGGGATTATATAATTCTTAAGACCCTTCTTATTTATGTATTTATTTATTTAATGTTCCTCTGGACAGGACTACTAGAGCCAAACTAAGTGTATAAAAGTGATGGATTATTAGGCACCCTTGTTTGAGGGCAGAGTAAACAGACTCATAGTAGGCTGGTTTAAAAGTAGATATATGTACATTGCTTGGAAGCATTCACTCAACTTTGTGCAAGCATTTGGCCAAACTTCCAAGTCATTGTTTTCTTTGTTCATTTCGTTACTTTTCCAGTTCTTCCTTTGTTCGGTTTATGTGCCAATGTGCACAGAGAAGATCAACATCCCCATCGGCCCATGTGGCGGTATGTGTCTTTCCGTCAAGAGACGCTGTGAACCGGTCCTGAAGGAATTTGGATTTGCCTGGCCAGAGAGCCTAAATTGCAGCAAATTCCCACCACAGAACGACCACAATCACATGTGCATGGAAGGGCCAGGTGACGAAGAGGTGCCCTTACCTCACAAAACCCCTGTACAGCCTGGGGAGGAGTGTCACTCCGTGGGAACCAATTCAGATCAGTATATTTGGGTGAAAAGGAGCCTGAACTGCGTTCTTAAGTGTGGCTACGATGCTGGTTTATACAGCCGCTCAGCCAAGGAGTTCACTGATACCTGGATGGCGGTGTGGGCCAGCCTGTGCTTCATCTCCACTGCCTTCACCGTGCTGACCTTTCTGATTGATTCTTCCAGGTTTTCTTACCCTGAGCGCCCCATCATATTTCTCAGTATGTGCTATAATATTTATAGCATTGCTTATATTGTCAGGCTGACTGTAGGCCGGGAAAGGATATCCTGCGATTTTGAAGAGGCAGCAGAACCCGTTCTTATCCAAGAAGGACTTAAGAACACAGGATGTGCAATAATTTTCTTGCTGATGTACTTTTTTGGAATGGCCAGCTCCATTTGGTGGGTTATTCTGACACTCACTTGGTTTTTGGCAGCAGGACTCAAATGGGGTCATGAAGCCATTGAAATGCACAGCTCTTATTTCCACATTGCAGCCTGGGCCATCCCAGCAGTGAAGACTATTGTCATCTTGATTATGAGATTGGTGGATGCCGATGAACTGACTGGCCTGTGCTATGTTGGGAATCAAAACCTTGATGCCCTCACTGGCTTTGTGGTGGCCCCTCTCTTCACTTATTTGGTGATTGGAACTTTGTTCATTGCTGCAGGTTTGGTGGCCTTATTCAAAATTCGGTCAAATCTTCAAAAGGATGGGACAAAGACAGACAAATTGGAAAGACTGATGGTCAAGATTGGGGTCTTCTCAGTACTGTATACCGTTCCTGCAACCTGTGTGATTGCCTGTTATTTCTATGAAATCTCTAATTGGGCAATCTTTCGGTATTCTGCAGATGACTCCAATATGGCTGTTGAAATGTTGAAAATTTTTATGTCTTTGCTTGTGGGCATCACTTCAGGCATGTGGATCTGGTCTGCCAAAACGCTTCACACGTGGCAGAAGTGTTCCAACAGATTGGTGAATTCTGGGAAGGTAAAGAGAGAGAAGAGAGGGAATGGTTGGGTGAAGCCTGGGAAAGGCAATGAAACTGTGGTGTAAGGCTTAGCCAGCCTCCACACTTTCTTCATCTTGAAGTGGGGTTGTCAGCATTTCTGTGGAAGTGCAACTAAAAGTTTTATGTGGTGAATCTCAGTTTGAACAAACTAGCAACACTTAAGAGATCCCCATCAACCCACCACCCCTCACCCCCCCACCCCAGCATCATAAAAAGCAGTGATCTTGCTGCAGACTTTGAAATTATCCAAAATGGAAAAGCCAGTTAGAGGCTTGCAAAGCTGTGAAAAATCAAGATGTTGATCACTTTAGCAGGTTGCAGCTTGGAGCATGGAGGTCCTGCCTAGATCCAAAAAGTCCAGGGTGATGCTGTTTTTCTCTACTGGGTGGGATTTGAGTGTGAGTTGGTAACTTGCAGGGAGAAAGATTAATTTTTAAATCCTTTTAAATTCTAAATACTAACTAGGTCTTTCAGATAGCAAAGTGATCTATAAACACTGGAAATGCTGGGTTCAGAGAAGTGTTACAAGAGTTTTATAGTTTGGCTGATCTAACATAAACATCTGTGGTGCACTGTCTTCTGTTTAGAACTTTGTAGATTGCACTCCCAAGAGGTGGTGTCAAAATCTTCCAGTGCCTTTGTCATAAAACAGAATTGTTTGAACAAACAAAAGTACTGAACTAACACACACAAGGTATCCAGTGGATTTTTCTTCTCTTTCTCTATTTAAATTTCAACATCTCTGTTCTAGGCTGCTGCTGTTTTCTTCGTTTTACACTAATGACCCCCCAAAAGTTATTTTTATAGGAATATTTGCACTGCAGCATGCCTAATGAGGAGAAAAGGAAGGGTGATTCACGTTCTGACAATCACTTAATTCAGAGGAAAAATGAGATTTACTAGGTTGACTTACCTTAGCAACCCCAGAGACCTCTTGCATTGAGCAATGGGGACTTAATATATTTTTACTTTGTGTGATTGCATCTGTGCAGACGCCAGTCTGGAAGAGCTAAAATGTTAAATTTCTTGGCAACTTTGCATTCACACAGATTAACTGTGTAATTTGTGTGTGTCAATTACAATTAAAAGCGCATTCTTGGACCATGACATAGTATACTCAACTGACTTTAAAACTATGGTCAACTGCATTCTTAGAATGATAGTGCCTTTTTTCCTTGGCATAGGAATGTTATCAGAGTCTGGTCTACTTACCACCATGGAGACTTATTCAGTTTTGTAAAGGGAACTAAGGACAGCTAATCCAACTACTTGGTGCATAATTGTTCCTTAGTAATTGGCAAAGGCTCCTTATAAGATTTCATTGGAGGCAGTGTGGCCTGGAGTATTTATATGGTGCATAATGAATCTCCAGAATGCCAGCCAGGAGCTGGATTGGTTAGCAGGGAATAAAGTGTAGACCATATGAAATGAACTGCAAACCCTAACAGCACAGGTCTTAATTGCCTTTTGCAGAGGCATCCAGAGCTTTTAAAATTTATGCTTTACGTTTCTCACAAGGGGGCACCCCCTAGCAACCTATCAAAAATTCCAGTTCTTTTAAAATTGTTAACTGGCCTTTCTCTTAACTCGCCTTAGGCCTTCTAATCACCAGATCTGGGACAATTTGTTGTCAGTGTCACAGGTTGCTCTTCTTATAACTCATATATGATGTTTTGCTTCAGCAACTGCTTTGCAATGACTCATTTATTAATCCATGCCTTTTAAAAGGTCATTTTTCTTTTTCTATTGCACTCTAAGTTCAGAAACATTTCTAGGGACTCAAATTCCAAATAGGTAATCGAACTCTGAAAATAAGCATGGCTTTTTTGTTTGAGCTTTATACCAATGGTTTGATGTTTCCCTTCCTTCTTTGTTTTTGTGTATAATTGAGCAGTCTGAGATCCAGATGCGCATAAAGTGCATTATGTGTTTGGAAGAGAAAGTCTTGAGACTTTTTAGATAGAAACTTTGTGGGCCTGGGTGGCCCCTGCTGCTTCATGTGATCTGAGTACCTAGGTTGGACTTCGGGTTAGAGCTATAGGAGCATGAGAACTGATCCCGGGAAGGGCCAGTGTAATTTCATCTGATTGCATTGCCTAATGTAAAATGTGAACTCCGTGCTGCTTGCAGATAGTTCCCATAGCTGTCCAGGGCCCTGGAGCATGCACCCAGGGGCAGAGCCTGCCCTTACTCACGCTCCGCTCTGGTGTCTGGGGAGTTGTGCAGACATTCTGGCCCAGGGAAAAGAAGGACCATGCAGTGGGGGGACTGGCCTTAGTGTTAGAGTAGAGGGGTTTGTTATGTAGTATTCTTTGTAACACTTCAGTGATTTTTGTGACCAAGACAGAACCTAGCAGAGGGATGGGCAATATTGGTCAAAGATTAAATAATAATCCTAACAATAAAAGGGCACTTAGGTGAACCTGTACTACTGAGTTCTGGAGTAGTGTCCTGACAATGTTTTGCAGTTTCACTGTCAATTCAACAAATCTCTTGCCTTCTCAGGAGAAGGCACATTTGATCAGAAGTAGCCATAGGTGCAGACTGGATTAGTAGTGTTGGCAATGCAACAGGGTTATAGGCCTTTCCTTTCACATTCCAGACAATGGAGTGTTTACAGTTTCAGGAAAGGAACTCTGTGACTGAGGAGTCAGTTACCAACAAACTTCAAGTGACTCCGTTGCCTCTTAAATTGATATTTGTTTAAAAAATAAAGGTCAATTATCAGCACATTTATTGAGTGCCAACTGTGTGTAAAGCCCTGTGTTAGGCACTTGGGGATGTCCTGGGAGATAGGCTGTGTTTGTCTAAGGGATGTATTAGGGTGGGGATGCACTTGGGTCTGCTAAACTTTGCTATTGGTTTTTTGAAGGACTTGGGGCCTCTGGAATTCACATCTGTTTTACTGTTTCCTTCCCACAAACCTCTTCTTGGGTCCTTCTACCTTTAACATATCTCTTATCCGTTCCCAAGATTCCTTCCAAATCAATTACAGGGGTTTTGACAAAAAGCATCAACTTTGCTTCATGACAATTTCCATAGAAATCCCCAAGGAAGACTCAGAATAGGCTACAAGGAAACAAGCTCCTGCACTAATATAATTTTGGGGGTAGGCAAGTCAGAGCTCTGGGTGCTCCCTGGGATTTGTGTAGAAATATTTGAAGACGGTGTCTTGCTAGAGGAAAAGTTAGATTTATTTTTCTTTCTCTGAAATTTAGTATAATAGGTATGCTTGTAGCTTTCTACAAAAATCCCTCAGTCTCCAGAGATTTTATTAAACAGGGCCAAGGGCACCTCTGTCCAACCTCATCTCTGGCAGACTCCTTTCTTTGGCTTATGCAGGCTAAACCTCAGGGCAGAGGAACATGGAGTAGGGTAGAACTGGCCAGAACCATCCGGTTGAACTACTTGGTTGATTCAGATCCTTTTTCCTTAATGGAGACCCATTTCCTGTTCACTGAGACTGCTTCTGAACTGGCAGCTTGCTTAGGGGCCTGAAACCGGAGAAGGGGTGACACTTTTCATTTCCTTAACACGCTTTCTGACTTTCCTTTCCCTGGTCATTCCTTCACCTGCACTTCTGCATTAGATGCTGAATTGTGATTCTATTCAACAACCCCAGCTCTATGTCTCTGGACCCCTTCGGCCTCCTGGTTATAAAATTAAGTTATTTTTGTGATAGAACCAGGCTGGAACCTGACGACACAAAGATGAACTCAACACACTCACCCTGAAGGGACAGGCTCAGTTTAAAAAGATTTTGCCAGGAAGGTGCAATCTTTGGCAGCAGTTAGGAAAGGGAGCCACGTAGGGCTGGAGATGTGGCTCAGTGGTAGAATGCACAAAGTGAAGCATAAGACCCCGGGGTTGATCCCCAGTGTTGGGGGAAAAAAAGAAAAGGAGCCAGAGCACAGATTTTGGAAGGAGCCTTTTAAAATCTTTCTGCATCCTGAATTTCATTCTGTGATGGAAGGCACTGGATAGAGTTGCTATTCCAGCCTATCATATAAGTCTGACAGTTCTCCATGTCCCTTTATTGTACTTGAGTTCAGAGTCCCTGTCTAGATTTGCATCATATCTGGCAAAGGACCTGGGTTATCATTTTTCCTCCATGGCTAGGTCACAGATCTTGGAAACTACTATGAGAGCATTTTGCTCCTACCTGGAAACAGATCCTAGAAGCTTAAATAATGGATTTTTGTTTCACTGTAGCCTGGATAGAGGTTTTCTGTTGCTGCCTCTTGCCATACATATGTGCAGTAATAGCATGCTTGACAGTACCAGGAGGGAAGTGAGCCACAGATGCCCCTCATATGCCTCTTCCCTCGCTAGCCTAGTTGCCTTGATAGTTGCCTGTTTCTGCTTTACCTATTTCCTTTCTTTGCATCAGCAAATTCCTAGTATTCATCCAGGCAATTTATAGAGGGCCTTTTGGGGGTCCTGTATGAGCCATATCCTCAAAGCTTTTGTACCTCCTTGATCTCCGATAATATTCAGTCCATGACCACTGTCATACCCCATAAGGCTTCTGAAAAGGGTGAAAGCAGGTCTGTCCCACAAAGGTTTGTTCCATCTTCCCTCCCAGGTGGTGAAAAGTTTCCAAATCCTGTTAATAGGCTTAGACTCTGACTTGGCTGTGTTTTGGAAGGGGTAAGCTGCTTTCTAGAGCTCTCCCAGTGAGGCATGTCGGTGGTTCTGAATTTCTTCTACCTCACAGGGTGTTGTGAGGCTTTAGAAGGTCTAAGCATGAAGACGCTTTGAGTTCTTCATAAGAAAGATGTTAACTGCTATACCTAACCTGCTTTGTGCAGCAGTCAAGCTAGTTGGTCTGGGGCCTTTTCTTGGATCCTTATGCCACCCCACAGCTCCAGAAACCTGGAGGCCAACCTGGGGGATTTTCAGATGTTCCATATAGAGGTACCTATATATGTAACTCCTTCTACACTTTCCCTGAAAGAATTGCTGAATTTCAAAGGAAATGGACCCTGCTTTTAAGGATGTACAAAAGTATGTCTGCATTGATGTCTGTACTGTAAATTTCTAATTTATCACTGTACAAAAAAAACCTTTGCTATTTAATTTTTGTATTAAAGGAAAATAAAGTTTTGTTTATTAAGTGGTGTGTGATTTGGCATGTTACTGAAGTGTGTTGTGGCCCCTGGGGAGCACACATACTCAGCAATGAGAAATAGAGGATCCCGTTTGCAGGACAGATTGAGAAATGCTTTCCGAGAGCGTCTTTGTTTCTTTTTTTGCTAGTGCTATTTTTCCCCTCTGGGATTTCTCCTGGGTCAGCAAACCCCCACAATCCAAGGTCAACAGAATTTATCACCACTGTGGTCATGAGTAGCACTCAAGTGGATCACATGATGCTTTGGATGTAACTGTAGCTCTCAAGTTGTTATCCCGATGACACCTTTCTTGGCATTTTGAGGGGTGGCCATCTTTACCTTCCCAGTCCCATTGACTTAATTTGGTGGTCAGGAAAGTTTTCTTATCACCACTGTGGCGTCAATCTTCTGAAAAAGGAAGTCTCTCCCCAACCCTATTTAAATTTCTTTTAACTTTGAATTTTTAACATTTTTTTTTCTGGCACACAATTGTTCTGTTTCATGTAATAGACATGGATAAGTTACATCGTTAGTCAAGAAAATGTCTTCCTTAGCTAATTTTATAAGTTGGGTGGTCTATGTCCCTATATCCAGAAAAGTCATCAGACAAAACACAATCAAAGCAATTATCAGGAGGTTGTCATAGGATCCAATAATATTGTGGACCACACAGAGAGGGAAGGAGGGCCACTGCCATTGGAGATATCTGCTGATGTCCCAAATGAGATCAACTCTCTTGGTTGGCTTTTAAATTGCTTCCCACCCTTCAGCTCCACTTGAATACCATTCGTCTTAGGTGAGTAAAAGCCCAGTGTACAAGGATTTGCAATACTACTCTCCTTATCTACAGATTGCTATTGTACTTTTATCTCAAACCCTAACTGAAGGGAGGCATGTAATTTAAATTCTCTTCCCTATAAGACAGACTGTGTTTCTTGTTCCATTACCTACTCATTAAGTAGTTATGAAGTTAAGGAAAAGTCAACACAATCTGGAATGAATTCATAATAATCCCTTGCACTTGTAGAAACACTTTCCCAATAGAAAATGCTTCACACAATTTTCTTTTATTCTGTTGGCATTTCTGAAGTAAGGCAAGCCTTATCTGCCTTTAGAGAGGAGAAGCCAAGACTTACAGAGGGCAAGGGTAACCCAAAGGGGAGTTAGTAGGTTGGGTAGTCAGAGCTTCTGATTCCTAGCTCAGAGTTTTGTTTTTATTTTACACAGGATTTCATTTTGTTTTCATTTTACATTCCTAAGGGTTGCACTATGTCCCTCTGAAAGTTATGTTGAAGCCCTAATCCTCAATACCTGTGAATGTGACCTTATTTGGAAAATAGGGTCATTGCAGATGTAATTAAGTTAAAATGAGCTCATACTAGATTAGGGTGGGTCCTAATCCAATAAATGGTATCCATCTAATGAGAGGGAAATTTAGACACAGACACAGGAAAATGCCATGTGAAGGCAGAGGTTGAAGTTACACAGCTGCAGACCAAACAAGAAACCCCAAGGACAGCTGGAAGACAGGCATAGAGGAGTCTTCCCTGGAGCCTCCAGAAGGAGCCAACCTCGATTTCAGACTTCTAGCCTCCAGAACTGTGCAAGAATAAATTTCTGTTGTCTTAAGTCACCCAGTTTGTGATAGTTTGTTATGGAGACCCTAACTAATACATGTTCAATTCCTTTGATTTCTTTAGTGCAAGTAGTTCATTGAGAGTGGGTAAATACTTTGGCAGACATCTCTCTCAATAATAAGAACTGACCATGAAGCTTCTATTTTTTAAGGATTATGTGGTATAATCACTATAGTAAATATCATTATCGTAAACTGGACACCTCTAGAGTAAGCCCCATGATCCCTGACACAACTTGTTTGAACTCTTGGCTGATTTCCCACCTACCCATTCCCCAACAGAATCTCTATGGGCAGGGCCAAGACCCTAACTGGAATGTGGCCCAAGGGTTTTTTAGCATTTCTGCCCTGAGAACTGATTTTTTCTCTTTCCCGTTTTAGCTTTCACAAGCAATCATAATTTTAAAGTTGAGCTGACTCTTGACTAAAGAGGTCAGCCTTGCCTCCTGTTTTTAGAGGTTCTGTGAACGGAAATAAACTACACTGGGAGAGGGATTTGTCCTCTCCTCAGCTTTCCTTTGCAATGCAGCTGAGTTGGTAGTACTGGGAGCATCTCACTAAATGTCCTGACAATCTATTAGACCTGCAAAGATTTAGTCCAAAAGGTTTTCCAAGTGGATCTTGGCATCACCTGAAATTGCTAGGACCACTCTGTCCTCTTCCTTCCGTCTCTTTGATCCTAAGCCTAAGAGACCCATGAATTATTTCATCAGCCTTCATGGTGAAGGATTCCAACTTCTTAAATTCCCCAGAGAGAGAATACAATATCAAATGTATTAACGTTTCTCATCAATTGCCTGATTTTCATTAGTTTCCTATCTGGTTTCCTGTTAGCATCTATAGGGAAGTTTTAAATTCTTTCTGTGAAGAAGTGTAGTCTGAAATAAACCTACAATAGGACAAAGAACATACAAATTTTATTGTGTGCCTAAGTGTGAGAACCACACACACATTCAATTCGAGATGCAAAGGGTGGCAGAGGTGCGGGGGCAAAATAGTTGAACCTTCTATAGAGCTTAACAAAGATGTAGGGATTGGGCCCTCCAGTGGGAAGGAAGGGGATGCAGATGATGGAAGGTTATGGAAGAGAATATACATGGCCCATGAGCAAGCGTTGCCTTCTTAATGTGGATGAAGTCTCCCAGGTCACCGCCTTCTGAGGCAATCTCTATCTGGGCTAGGTGCCACACCTCCAATCTCTCTTTCCTCTGGGGATCTTCGCTAGGCAGAAAGAAGGGATGTCAGATGGAAAATGCTGTGCCTATCTCCTCTGTTTACTAATAAAGCTAGATATAAATTTATTTTAAGGTTAGCTTTTCAGAGCTATTGCATGTGTCTGCAGAGGTCCGCAGTTTCTCTGAATAACCAACTTGATGTATGCCTAAGAAACACATTTGGGGTGGGATACTTGGATCTCCCTCACACCTAATCCTATTTTCACCCAAGAGCGTGCTTAATCTCATGGTTAGCCCACATTATCAATGCCTTTCTATTTAAGAGATTAAATGATTGGCTATCTAAATTTCCCCAAATGCCTGAGGATTATATCATTTCACTTGATATGAGGTCAATGGCTACAGTATAAAGGCATGAGATAGAATTGATAAGTCACATAGAAGAACCTGTCCTGGTTTTCATTATTTTCCTCTCACCTCTTGCCCATGCATATGTACTTTTCCCCTCTGCCTGGAATGTTCTTTCTGTCTTTCTTCAGCTAGGTTACATTTCTTCTTCCTTCAGGGCTGAAGTCTGTGTGGCCTCTTCTGGGAAAACTTCCCTGAGTCTTCTGATTGTCACTTCCTGCCTCCTTTCCTTCTCACTACTGGTTGGTTTAAGCCTCTGCACCTTTGGCTCTGGGAGTGTGGCTGCACTGTTTACAATGGTCTCTGAAGGAGTCTGTTTCCCTTCCTGAGCTCCCTGGCCACCTGGTGCTGCTTCTTGTTGTGTCTCCACAGCCTGGCACAGAGCACTAGTTTAAGGAAGATTTGAGGAAGGAAGAAAGAAAGGAAGGGAGAGAGGAAGAGAAGACAGGATGAATATAAAGAGAGGAATGGAATAAAGACGAAAAGTAGGCAGGGAGGGAGAGTGTTACCTTGTTAGGTAGGGCACTGAGGATCTTTGGTGGCAAATGTGGATAGCAGAGGAAAGAAATCAAAGGTGACGACAGCTATTGGTTTGGCAGGGCTTTCTGGAAAGATCCTAGGGCACTAATCTCAGAACATTCTCCAGCCTCAAAGATAGATAAGAGAGTGATCACTCACCCAATAAGTTGTCTCTCTTCTCTCTTTTATTTTCTCCTTCCCCACAACAAATAATCACTGAAGTCTACTGCATATATGACACTAGAGTGGGCTAAGGAAGGAAAGAGGGAAAAATGTTAAAAGAAAAAAAATATGAAAGACAAGTCCAGCTTAGAGTCCCAAAATTCAGATGATGGAACAGAGAAAGAATTCAGCTGTTATTAACAAGCTTAAAAACCTGGAAAAACAAATCCTCTACTGCTTAGTAAATATTTGTTGAGTGGCAGAATGAAGGTCCATCATGTGCCAGCCACTGTCCTGGGAAAGTACTGTGGATGACACTGAGATGAATAAGACACCCTTTGTCTCCAGAAGTTTATGATGGCAAACCACGTGCTCCCTCTGTCCCCCTCTCTTAAATCTGTGTTTCTAGTCTTTTCACACTTACTACGTAATTTCCTCCTAAACTGCTCATCTAAGCCTTGTTCCGTGCAGTCTGGTAGAACGTCTTCTGAGTGCCCAGTGTAATGCAGCAGCTTCTGAACTGCTGTCATCTTGTCATTTGACCTATAAAAGGACTTGTCTGACTCACACAATTTTCAAGGAGAGAGTAGGGAAGAAGAAAAAGAGGAAAAATGTGGATCATAGAGACCATTACTCTTTTAAGACTTGATCTACTCCTCACAGCTGCCCTCTAAATTCAATATGTAAAATATAAAAACTAGGACTTATTCATGATGTGCCATTGGAGATACTTTTAATATTTTTAAGTGTTTTATTTTGTAGATACTTAATCATTATATTCAGTTAACTGCTTCCAATTGTGTGAGTGTGTGTGTGTGTGTGTGTGTGTATATATTTTTTTTTTTTTTTGAGGGAGAGTGGTTAAGGGAGAATGAACCCAGTGGTACTCTACTACTAAACTATACCCCCATCTCTTTTTTATTTTTCTTTTATTTTGAGATAGGGTCTCTTTAAGTTTCCAATGATCCTCCTGCCTCAGCCTCCTGAGTAGCTGGGATTACAAGCATGTGCCATGGCACCCGGCTCAGTTGAACATCTCTTCTAGGCATATGTGTTGTTTTATAATAATTGCACCCTGTAGGGCATTTATGTAGGTAGGTCTCCCTTGTCTCCTCTGAACTTTCTACTTTTGCTACTCCCAGTCATAATTCTAGAAATTCAAAGAGATTGTTCTGTAAAAGAGGTCCATGGTCAGTAGTCCTCCTTTCCCCAAAGTGAAAGAGATAAATGTGTGAATAAACGTGGCCATGAGTTGCCCTGAGGGAGGTGTGGGGAAGCAAGTTATTTCAGTGTAACAGGAGCCTAAGATTCTTGCAGTGGGAGGGAAGGTGGGCTGAGGCCAAGTTACAAAAGGCCTTGGAGGCCATATTCTCTCCTGTGCTTGGCACAGGAACGCCAGCAAGAGGTTGAAAATAAGAAGGCTCATGTCCATGTTGGTGTCTTTACCAACGTGGCTTTTTCGGTTTTTCTCTGGCTGTTGGTGGACTGTGGGCTGGAAAGAAGGCAGGCTGGAGGCATGGATGAGAGCCACTAGGGCCTGAATAAAGGAGGCAGCAGAGATATGGAAACAAGGGGGAATTTTTTCAGAGAAAACACAACAGGCTGTGTCCTCTGTGGCCCTGTTCAATGAGCCAAATCTTTATTTCTAAAATGTACTCTAGTGTTTCAGAGGCAAGGAGTTCTGCTTTCTCTGTACATCTGATACAGCACACCCTCACATGACTAACTTCAGATAAATAGCACACAGGCCTGAGCCCATGGCTGCACTGACCAAACACTGCTGGACTCTTGGGTTTGCCTGCATTAAGACTCTTCAGGCTAGTCCAGGATCAGTAGGACATGGTAGTGGAAGGAACACAGCCATTGTAATAGAGGGCAGTGTTCAGTCATTTATGGAGTGCTAAGGCACCCACCAGCTTGTTGGCACTAAGAGTTTTCTACCATGACTTATGTCGTGATGTAGCTGAAACAATTCCATCATAAAGGCTTAATTTTGTAGAAACTTAATCTCAGGCATGTCTCCTATCTAGGTTTTCTTTCTTGACACAGTTTTCTTTGATGGCGACTGTTATCAGTAAAAGTCGGTATTGCCTAACAGATCCACTGAAAAAGATATCATAGGCACACACGTTTTTCCTGGTCCTCTTCCCTTTCAATCAGAAATTCTGTATAACATTTTCCACAAGTGAGCAAGAAAACCACTTCCTAGGTTTTTTTTTGTCCCCTCCTCCTTTTTTTTTTTTTTTTTAAACAACAGACCTTCCTTTTGGATNTTTTTTTTTTTTTTTTTTTTTTTTTTTTTTTTTTTTTTACTGAGAACTTTGAAGAAAGGGAAATGATTTTTAGGTCAGCATTTTTGAAGCGTGTTTTTTTTTTCAAACAGGATTCTCATGACACCTAGTGGTGAGTGGAGGCAGAACCGCTCCAAGGCAGAATATTGATTATAATACCGTATCTCAGAAATCAAGATTTTTTGTTTATGTCTTTGCTCAGGAAGAAACATATGCCTTACAAGCGCTTCTTAGTGGCCCTATAGCCTGGGAATCCTGCAAAGTTATGGCAGGGAAACATTTCCCTTTTATGTTTCTGGCCACGCTCTCTTCTCTTGACTGATGTCTCTTCCTCTGAGTCCACACATCTCCTAGGGCTAAACTACCCCCATTTAAGAGGGAGTGAAAAATGTGAAGCTGGGCAGAGGACACACATCAATATATCAAGGGAGCAATATTTTCGAAAAGGCCTCCTCTCATTTGGCTGTGTGTTACTGGAGTAGTCTTGTTCTGAGAGTGTGCTTTGTTCTGTGAGTGGTCTTGTTCTGGGAGTGTGTTTCCTTGGCACCTTAAAGACACACTGCTGGCTTACTGCCTGACATTTCTGAGTGCTTTGCAGGGGGCCTGTACTGTTCTCCAGAGTTTTCTGGTGGCTGATTTCTAAGGAGAGAAGTGATAGGGATATCAGAGAAGCCATTGTCCCTCCACATCCACCCCTCCTCAACCCTACTCACAGAACCCTTCGGGAAGAGATGGACAACTGGCTTCCTCACACCATCTCCAGGAACAGACATTGGTCTTCCCAAGAGCAAGGCCGGAAGTGTGGTATCCAAGACCCATGGTCAGGCTCTTCCTCCCTCCCAGATGTACCACCCTATCCTCAGGCTTTGTCTGTGCCCTAGCACCAGCCCTTCACGCCTTTTTGCCCTTCTCTGTAGATAGATGCACATTCTGGTCTCCTCAGACAGAAGACTCCCTCCACATCCCTTCTGCTCATTTTTCAGTCCCTGTGTGCATATTTTATCTTCTAGGAGCCTTTGATGATCCCACTGGGCTGACAGTGCCCTCCTTCATGTCATCTCTGAACCCAGTTGGAAAGTTTGTAGTTACACATGACATTATGTTGCTTTTGTATGTCTTACAGATCTCTGAACTGTTCTTTAGCCCAACACCCTGGCAGCTGTCCATGAGTTCTACAAATACCCAGTGATACCCAGCTCCAACCCTTTGTGGCATTAGACTGTTCAACATGCTTGCAGTGTTTTGATGGGCACACTTTAGGAGTAGGGCAACTAGTTTAAAGGTAGAGTTGACAATCAATTGCAGAACAATTTATTATCCCGAATGACCTCAGCTTCCACCCCCAAGGAACAATCTTCAAGGTTCTGTCTGGTTCTAACATTGTAGGAGTCCATATTTAGGAGAGCCATGATCTAAAATGGGGGTTTTAAAGATACGAAGTCATTGCAGGGTCTCTACAATTGTTTACAAAATTATTTTACACACGCCCATGTCTTTTTTTTCTGGGAAGATGGTCTACACCTTTCACAGAAGGGGTCTGGGATCTCTGAAGAATACATGCCACTGATTAATAATCACTGGACAAAATGGTGATCTTTATTCAATTTCTACTGGGTTGAGAGGAGTTAACACCTTCTTGCATGTTGCAGAAAAAAAAGATTTATAATCTAATAGAATTTTTTCTTCCATGCCCTTTGTTAGGGCAAACCTGCAGGTCCCAGTCTGAGATTTAAAAAGAGACTTTCATCCTGAGAGGCTTTGGGACACATTCTATGTGTGTAGCATTCTTGTCTCCCTCCTTAGGTTCTGAATGCAAGGTGAGGCTGTGACCAGACTCCTATTGCTCAAGATCATGTACTTTTCCCAGGTAGCCCTTTACCTCAGAGGACTGAGTATTCCTTAGGTAAGCTACCAGGCCTTCTCTGGGGACACAACAACATAGAGCCCAAAAGTCCTGCCAGGTGGTGAGCACTGAAATCTCTGGGTAACACCAGAAAACGTACATGTAAAATGTAATTATTGAAAAGTTCCGGCACAGTGTTCTGGGCTATGATGCTTTTCTTTGTTGGTGGGAAATGCCATTTGCATCTACTGTGGCTGTTCTGGTCCTATTTTCATGGGGTGTGCACCTGGGCAGTCATTCAGGGACCCATGCTTAATGCTCTGCTGTTACCATCTTGATATTCTAAATAATTTTTGAACAAATAGTCTCATATTTTTATTTCACATTTGGTTTTCAAATTACGTTGTCCATCCTGAGTGATTGCATAAAGCTGAAGCAGCACCATCAGGGAGAAAGAATATGAGCTTTGGAGTTGATGATTAGGGCTTCATATCCCAGTTCTGTAATTTCATAGCTGCATGAGTTTGGGTAGGTTATTTAACCTCTCTGGGATTCAGTATGTCAAAAGTGGTGATCATTTTTATAATTGTCATGGCAATTAAAAAGTATGTGATATAGTAGTTGGTAATGATTGAGAATGTAAAAGTAATGATTTGTCAAGAAAGAATGAAATACATTAGTGCAAAAAGTAGATCAAAACAAAATGAACAAACAGAAAAGCCAAACACGTAGAGACTTAGGGCTGGGAGGAAGCCTAAAGAAAAGCTCCTGGGTAGAGTTGTTTCACCATGATACATCTTTTTTCTCCATTAAACTTTGAGACCAGGGGCTGAGTTGTAGCTCAGTGGTGGAGCACTCGCCTAGCATGTGCAAGACACTGGGTTCAATGCTCAGCATCAAATGGGAATAAGTAAATAAAATAAAGTTATTGTGTCCAACTACAACTAATATATATATATATATATATATATATATATATATATATATATATATAT
>NW_026000174.1:2455476-2512446 GCF_001458135.2 Marmota marmota marmota
GTAGCATAAGGCCTGTCACAAAATAGATACATAGTAAGCATTTGTTGAAAGAATAAATTAGTTCATTATTTTATAGTGGAGGAAGCTGAAGTGTAGAGATTTTTAGGTGACTTTATGGAGCTTACAAAGCTTGTCCTTGGGTAAAGTCAGGATAGAAGTCCATTCTGATTTTTCGTTTCTCTTTTGAAAAATGATTGTTTATAGCTGGGGGCCCCAGGTGGACCATCCCTTGGAGCTATTAACACATTCTTAATGACTTGCTGAATTACAATTATCAGATTACCTGGGAAATATGTGAGCCTTTTACATTTGTGCATATTTGTTTCAAGTGAAAAATCAGAAGGGAAGAATAGTCACTGAAGTTCGAAAATACTTGTGGCTGTCTCAGTAAACTTCTGGAAAAAGCAATTCATCAGATCACCTTTGCTGAGCATGCAATCCTGGGACAATTTAGGCTCTTCTTCTTCCTTCTTCAAACCCTCCCATTCATGAGATTATCTGCTGCAAAGCTGATGTCCTGAACGTGATTGATTACCCTGCACTATCTTGGGGACCTGGGAGTGACCTTCTGCATGCATTTGTAAGGAACCAGCTTGGAAAAAACAGCAAAAAACAAAACAAAACAAAAAAAAACTTGAAGGCATCCTCTAGTTGGCCTGAGATAAGGGGACCTCGGAGTCTTTTTCATTAGCCTGGCAAAACAATCCGAACAATTAAGAATCCATAAGAAAATACTCCCATTTCCAGGAGTTTAAAATATACTTTTCAGCCACTCTGTCACATGATACTATCCCTGTGTAAGACAAACAAATGTTTTGGGAGTGAGGGGAGGAGAAAAAGGGAGGAAAGAAGAGAAGGAAAGGAGATTAGCAGAGAAAGGGAGGAAGGAGAAATGAAGGGGGAGGAGAGGTGGGATGCAGAAAAAAAAGAGAGGGAGAGACTGAATATATTTGGAAAGAGAAACAGGACAAATATTGACCTGAATGATCCCAGGAGCTAAATCTAATCATCAGAATGAATTAATACAACTCAGCTTTGTTAAACTCAACGGGACATTAATAGTTCTACTCTGAAAAAAGCTGTAGGGTACAGTGAAACAATATGGGTTTGAGTTTGGCTCTCATGCTAATTTGCCATGTGGACATGAATATGTCCCTTCAGTTCCCAGGCCTCAGTTTTCCCATCCAGAAATGGGGGAAATAAAAGGAACAGGACATATGAAAGCAATTTGAAAAATGGAGTGTGACATAAGCAAACACAGTCTCAAATTTACACTCAGGCTGGATCTATTCCACTTAAATCAAAACAGGCTTTGACATGCCTACAGCTCTCCTCCTCACAGGCTCAGGGAAGTTTTCTACCTTGTGTTTTTAAAATAAACAAATACATGAATAATCTAGTGATCTTATTACATCGTTAGGTTCAGATGGACTCATTCCAAATCATGGATACAACACTGAAATCAAAATGTAAAAAGCAAAAGGGCACATGGCTCACCCCCATTGCCCAACTACTTTACTGCAGTGAAAAGGGCAGAGCTAGTTAAGAATGAGATGTTTTAGATTCCAGTTCCTCCAGTTATGTGCTGTGTGACCTAGGGCAAGTTCCTCAGCCTCCCTAAACCTCATTCTCTCGGCTCCCTATGGAAGTGCCTTCCTCCCCATCCATGTTGCCATCATAGAGTGGTTGGGCAAGTGCTCAGCTTGGCTTCTGACGTCTGTGAGTACCTCTGCCTATCCTCTGCCCATGTAAACATCATTATCGCCTTAGTCTCAGAATAAAGAGGTGTGAAGTGGGTGGGACTTTCTCTTCTCTCTTCTTCTAACCCATTCACATCCCTCCCTCAGGTACCTTTCCATAGCCACCAAAGGAAAGTTGTGGAGCTAAGTGTCTGAGGTACTGCTCCAGAGCATTTTTCTTTTTCAAAAGCTTCAGATAGGAAAGGCAATCTTTATTTTATAACTGTGTGCCATCTTGGGTATCAGCAATGGAAATAGATTCTACAGAACTGCAATAGATGGAAATTCATTGTACACTCGAGAAAATTAAGCTTAGAAATGGGAAGAAATTAGAGGTAAGTCGGCTAGACCTGGCCAAAGGAACTACAGCAATGGTGCTTTGGCAGAAGTGTGGTCCGCAAGACATCTCTGCTGTTTTTGAAAAGAATACTTTCAGCTATCTCCATGGGAAACCATCCACCATCTCCAAGTCCTTGTGTTGCTCCCCTGAGAGTCACAGTTCAGAGGAAGATCACCAGGTGGGCTGAGCCCAAGTCAGTTGTCCCTTAGGGTCACGGACCCTGTGATTCTGTCCGCTTTTCATATGGAAGGTAGGTTCTACCTTATACAAAGAGAAGCCACACAGAGACCAACACTTAGAAAAAGGGAGAAATCGGATGACAGACAACAGAGAATAAAAATAGGACAAACTTTCACTGCAGCTGTGAATAGGATCTTTAAGGATCACAGAGTCCAAGGCCCTGCCTCCTGCAGGGATGTCTTCAACTCATGGACAGAGTTGAACTGCAGTTTAGCATCTATTGGTGCAAGTAGGAAAGATCCAGCTGTGTCAGCTCATTCAAAGTGTTTTGAGAGAACAAAATAAACATTAAATGACTAGGCATTTATTAGCATTGAAAAAATGCATGAAAAATTTGAATTTGGTTAAATGGCGAGTGACCAGAGATTCACATTCCTTTTGACTGTTTCTCCGGAACCCGTCTGCACCCAGAGGCAGATACTTGCAAACAACCCACGTGAGTTTCCCACGCACTCAGCTCCCAGCAACGTCCTGAACCTTGGGTGGCCCCTGTCACTGATCATTATGGTCCCTGCCTCAGGAACTGACAGCCTGCTTCCTTTTTGCTATATCCTTCAAGCCCTAATTATTCAAATAAATAAATAAATAAATTCAAGTCTTAAGCTCAGCAGCTGAATGCACTTTTTGTTTGGGAAAGCCCAATTTTCAGTAGAAAACTACCACCAGCAAAAGCAGCTCCTGCCCCTCCCCCCTCTTGCCCCAAGGTCAAGTATTCTGATGAATCTCAGCAGTCATTGGATCCATTTCCTGCCAAACTGTGACAAACCAACAAGAAGATCATGATTAATCACCCCCAAGTCCTTCATTGCAAAAAAAGTAGGACTACCCATGGGCAATTTTGGAGGTCCAAGTCACCTCCAAATTTTGATGTGAGTTAAGTCTCATTTTTGCATAGATCTTCACAGTTTAGTTTGCATAGAGCCTC
This sequence comes from Marmota marmota marmota, assembly GCF_001458135.2. Taxonomy (NCBI): domain Eukaryota; kingdom Metazoa; phylum Chordata; class Mammalia; order Rodentia; family Sciuridae; genus Marmota; species Marmota marmota. The sequence continues at coordinate 2,458,721 of NW_026000174.1, forward strand.
AAGGTTTACATAAAACTTTATAGTTTGCCCCTTTATACTATTATTGTATTTTATTCCAAAATAGGCAACTGGGCTAGCACCTTCCCTGCATTCTTGAAATCACTTCTTATCTTTCTCAACATCTGTTCCTTAAAAAAAAATGAGGTATACTTAATAGATAACAAAAAGCACAAGTCCAATTATTTACTTTGGTGAGTTTTGTAGGCAGGGATGGGGGAATTGGTACTAGGGATTGAACCTAAGGTTGTTCTACCACTAAGTTATATCCCACTCCTTTTTATTTTTTTATTTTGAGACAGTCTTGTTAAATTGCCCATGCTGGCCCTGAACTTGCAATCCTTTTTCCTCAGCCTCCAGAGTAGCTGGGGTTTTGAGCGTGCCCCTCTGTGCCTGGTTCATTTTGATTTTTCAAAATTGTATACACCATGTAACTGCCACATACAAGACAAAACATTTCCATCATTCCAGAACATTCCTTCAGTTTTCTTTGCAGTCAATGTCTGTTTCCCCCAGACAACTACTTTCTGATTTCTATTACAATAGATTATTTTTTCTGCACGTGGATTCTGTTCATATTATTGGAATCATACAGTATATACATATCTGCACCTGTTGTATGTTTTCATGGTTTTGAGAATCGTTCATGTTGTGTGCATCAGGAGTTCTTTCCTTTTTATTGCTGAGTAGTATCCATGGTGTAAATGCACCATCATTGGATTATCAATTCATTTGTTGATAGAAATTTGGTGATTTTTTTTCAACATAGATTTTTCTCCTATGAATATGGGTGCTATGAATTTCTTGTACAAATATTTTTGTGAACATGTGTTTTCATTTAACTTGAATAAATATCCAAGAATGAAATGGCTGGGTCATAGGGTAGGTGTATGTTTAACTTTATAAGAAACTGCCAAACAGTTTTCCAATGTGGTTTGTTAGATATATGAGTTGTCAACATCCACTCTTGCTTCCTCCAGTCGTTTCTTCTCATAGGCTCCAGAGCAATCTATTCCAAACATAACCTTGATCCCATCACTTTTCCTGTGTTAACCCCTTCAATGGCTTCCCACTGCCCTTGGGACAAAGTCCAGACATTTTTAACATAACCTGTGCTATTCCGCACTTCGTTTGCTTTTAGCTACTGCATTCCAGCCATCTTGGGTATGTTTCTTCTCCTTGAATAGGAAGCTCTTTCCCTGCTAGAGGGTCTTCATCTCAATTTAAAGTTACTTGTGCAGGGATATCCCCCAGGCTCTACAGACTGTTTCCCTATTTTCAGCTCCTGTAGAACCCCAGACTTCTCCTTCCTAACATTCATTACAATGTTGTCATTTAAAAAATTACATTACATCATTTTTTAGTAGGTTACTCATTCATATGGCTCAAAATTCTCAAAAAATATTCTGTTAAAAGCTTTATCCTCACCTTTTAATCCATCATTTGCCTGGTTTCCTATACCATATTTAAAAAACAAAAACAGCAAACAAACAACAAAAAAAGGAATCTCCTAACATTAGTATATATATATATATATATATATATATATATATATATATATATATATATTTATTTCCAGAGACTTGTGTGTTTGTGTGTGTGTATGTATGTATGTGTGTGTGTGTTGCTGGGGACTGAACATAGGGCCTTGTGTATATGAGACAAGCACTCTACCAACTGAACTATATCCCCAGCCCTATTTCATGAGATATTTGTAATGCCTATATAAGATTTTATTCATATGTATACACAAATACATATGGTATATATATATAGAAAGAAACTATTATTTATTATATTATTTTATTGAGTTATTATATACTAGAATATAATGAATATAAATACTAATATTGTTGCTATACTGTTATTGTTGCTATACTATAATTACAGCTAAATATTATTATATGCAATGTGGTGGCACACTCTATACACTTTTCCACTCATGGAGGTATCTTGGCAATTTTCTATTTAAGAACTTAAAGAGCTTTCTCATTTACTGTGACTAATGCCCAGTGTTCCATTCTGTGGCTGATCCAGACCTATACTTAAGTTGATTTTTAATCTTTTGCTATTATAAACAATGTGGCAATGATGACAATCATATAATATGTTACTTCTTTTTGTTTTTTGTTTTGCTGCTAGGAATTGAACCCAGTGCCTCTAAAAACACTGAGCCACATCTCCAGCCCCTTTTTATAGTTTATTTAGAGACAGGGTTTCCCTGAGTTGTTTAGGACCTTGTTAACCTGCTGAGGCTAGCTTTGAACTCATGATCCTCCTGCCTCAGCCTCCAGAGATGCTGGGATTAGAGGTGTGCCCCACCACACCTGGCAATATGTTACTTCTTATGAATGTAAGATCGTTTAAAAAATAATTCATACAAGCCAAATTGTTGGTACAAAAGGGCAATGAGTTTGGATTTTATACAATAATTTTGGCACATTGCCTTCCAGGGGATTGTAGCACTTTATATTGTCACCTGCAATGTATAAATGTACTTGTTTTCCTTTGGCTTCACCCATCTATGAGGTAGAGTGTTTGGATGTTTGGCTTTTTGAGAGCAGAAAAATATTATTTTAGTGTAGTCAGTTTTTTTTTTAAATGAAAACACACTATTTGGTTCAAAACAAACAACAATAACAAAAACAAAGACTACTTAACCTGTAAAAAGTGTCACTTATTTTCATACTGTTATAGAGCAATAGGAGCAGAATAAGGAATATCTACCATGAATTTCAAAGATATCACATATGCTTTAGAAAAAGGTCATTGCTACTTTGTTTATTTTTCATTGTTATTTGGATTCAAACAAACAATGTGCAGAAGGGACCAATTATTTATCTCCCTGTCCTCACTTTCTATTAACTCTACTAAATTACCTCTGGTAAACTCAGCAGTTGAAATGTCACATAATTATGCTAGAGTTTGGTAAGGGTGGTAAAACCAGCCATCTGAATCCAGCATAACTATAAAATGCCTTTCTTTGTCCTTCTCTCCTGTTTCTAGTTAAAAAGGGTTCTATGCTATGTCATGTGTGGGCCATGATCACCTACATGATCTGGATTTACTCAGATGGCTAACATTTGTCCTCAAAGTCCTATTGACTGCCTCAACACTGAAATGGCTATATCTGCTGCTGGTCAACAAGTTCAGTAAGCTCATTGGGATGGTACCCCAGACCTCTAAGTGACATATTTGAATTGAGATCTCCTAGTAGAAAGTCATGGCTTCAGTTCTATCAGCAGCAGTTATCTCTGATCTGAATGCCTATCAGTCTTCACCAGCTATAGCCACTACTGCATGGCAAAACTCTGCTATGAAGTCTGGTTCACTGACCGGCAGCTGCTGAACATATTAGTTACCTTCATGTTTAGCCCATCCTAGAAGCCACCAATACAGACATAGCTGTCACTCAGAGTTATCTGGTGGTTAGTTGTCCCAGACATACTAAGCTGCTCCAGATCATTCAGCACAGACTACTTGCCCTTGAGTCCCTCAGGAGCACCACCTTCTTTATCAAGTAAGTCTCCCTTTATTTAAACTCCTTCATGTGTAACTTGCTACTGGTAACCAATGCCCTTTATAAAGACTAAGTGTCATACCTTTTTTTGGTGAGGTTTGAATAGAAAAATGATTGTTGGGCAACTTGCATGGTAAACTCAACATATGTTTAGTTTCACTTTTCATTTTGTGATGGGGGAATGGATGGGGCAAAGCCCCAAGGCTTAGTCAGTTTAAACATGACACCAAACAAACCCCCACATTTAAAAATTTCTACTTGAAGCTAGGCACAGTGGTGTATGCCTGTAATCACAGTGGCTTAGAGGCTGAGGCAGGAGGATCATGAGTTCAAAATCCAGCCTCTGCAAAAGTGAGGTGCTAAGCAAATCAGTGAGACCTTGTCTCTAAATAAAATAGGGCTGGGGATGTGGCTCTGTGGTCTGAGTGCCCCTGAGTTCAATCCCCGGTACCATTAAAAAAAATTCTACTTAAAGGTCAAAGAGCCATAAAAAATAGTGTATTTGCTATCAAAACATGACTGGAGACTTGTCTATCATGGGCTGGGAGGGCTATTGGTTAGGAGCTAAAGGCAGGCATATATAGACAGTAATTCAGGTTCTAACTCCTACTAGCAAGAAGACTTACCAAAGTCTTCACTTTTGTGAATCTAATTTTTTCAACCATAAAGCAAAAACCTCCTTTGAGTGTTTGTTGTAAGCACTAAACACACTTCTGGTACATAGTGAGTGTTCAGGAAATTGTAGTTATTAATGTAATGTTATCAAAATCCCCAGAAGGGTCAGGAGGATCCTCCTTTCTGATAATGAGAGCTATATGCCTGATTTTGTTTTCTTTTCACCTTGCTTACTAGGAGTTCAGAATCAAAGATTAAGTTTAAAACTTAATCATAACAACTCTGTTACTGTTAGGGTTGGTATATTTGTAAAATTTCCTCTTGGGTTTCTACTTCTAAAGCTTCTCAACCCACGAGAAGCTTATCAATCTGATCAGACCAAGACATGTGTATATGCATGTTCACACACACACACACACACACACACGCACACACCCCATGCACAAGTTTCAGTTAAACATTTATTTTTCAAGGCAGTTCTCACTTGGGTAATTCCCTGCCAAGAGAAAATGTAAATTACTTTTCATTCCAGTGTCTAGGGGCTTTACAAACTAGTCCAAAAGAAATTTAATCTGGGTCTATATAACAGAAACCAGGCAGCCAGACAGCAAAGTTTTGTTTTTTGTTTTAAAAGAAACGCAACATGCTCCTTGTCAAGTGGTGTCTATAATGAGCGAGTGCAGCCCCACTGCATAAGCCCAGGAAAGGACCAAGGGAGCTTGGAGGGCTGTGCTGTGGGAGGGCCTCTGAAGGGTCAACTCCCTGGGATGACTTAACAGCTTAAGAAGGTGCCAAAGAATGAAGTGCTGAGCCTCAGTGTTCAGGATGTTGGTTCTTAAAGAAGCTGCCAAGGGTATGTTGGGGCAAGGAGACAGGCGGAGGTAGGAAAGCTGTGAGGATGAACTGGGGCCAGATCCCAGAGGGAAGGAAGCTTAAACCTTTCCTAGAGGATGGGGGCAGGGCTTGGAATGTTTTTAAACAATAGTATTTTCTTTCCTATTCTTCAACTCAATAGTGATTGGAACTAGAACTCAGGTTATTTTCTCATTATCATGTAATTACCATAACAACACTTGGAAGTCAGTTTTACTACTTTTCTTTTCCAGTTGAGTCAGTTGAGTAAACTGAGATGCAGAATAATCAAATTGCCTAGGATTACATGGCTAAGTGGAACCCAGACCTGAACCCAGATCTAAAAGCCTTCAAGTCAAGCCATTGCATTTCCATTTGGCTCTGAGGCAAGGGCAGTATCTTGACTTCATCTTTGTTTTTCCTACCCCTCACTTGCTAGTTCCAGCTCTCCAAAATTTAGTAGTTTGGTGGGTTGAAAAGGCCAAACATGTCCTCACCATTTTTTTTTCCCTCTCCAGTAGGTTCTGGAAATGGCTGTAGGAGCTGGAGAAATAAATGCACTCAGAGGCCAGAGGCCCTTTCCTCCCCTCTGAGCACATTCTCCTCTCCTCTCTCAGTTTCTGGGAGAGGAATTTTGCCCATGGGAGCTGTCTCCAGTGCCCACTGCTCCCCATGACCTTTCCGTGCCTCCCTACCACATTCCTGCATCTGAATCAGAACTGGTCAATGTTTCACTCCTCCTGCTATCCTCCCAGCCACATCGTCTGAAGCTAGTGAACAATTAACCACCAGCAGTCCCTGCTTGTCGGCCCTTGATCTTCTCTCCCTAGAAGCCACCCAACACTGTACTGCTGGGTGTCAATGATCTACTGAACCTGGCAAGCATTCAGGCTGTCTCTTCAGGCTACAAAAAGCCCTCTTGAATATACTTTTAAAATGAGTCCCATGAAACATGATTCTTCTAAACAAGGAACCACATTTTAGGATACAATTGAGCTGAAGCTCCCACTTTGACTCTTGATTCATGTTTTCTGTTGGTAATTCTTACAAGAACAAGAAAGAGAGGAGGGGCAAAAGATTATAGACTAGCTTTGTCACTTTACTAGCCAGGTGACCTTACCCAAGTCTCTTAACTTCTACAGGTCTTCTCTGTTTCATTTATAAAATGAGGGTCACTCTAGCCTGTTACATTTATTATACAGACTAAATGCTAATTTATGTAAAAGTATTTGGCCCATAGTAGCAATTTAATCAGTATTTCTACTTAAGAAATTGTATCCTAAATTTCATAAAATTATAGAGTGCTGTAATTATAAAGTGCCTTATAAAACTTGTACATGTTTTACAAGTAAGAAGGCCTAGAGAAAGAAGTCTGGGAAATATTCAAGGATCTTTCAGCCTATCAGTAGTGTATTCAGTGTGCTTGTTCTGTCTAATAGAAATACAATGCATAAGCCATACATATAATTTAAAAATTTCTAGTAATAATATAAAAAGGTAGAATGAAATAAGTGAAATTATCTTTAATAATATTTTATTTAACTCAATGTATGCAATACATTATAATTTCAACATATAAATCAATCTAAAATTATTAGTGAAATCTTTTCCTTTTTGAATACCAAAGAAATCTGTTGTGTATTTTATACTCCCAACTCTTTAAAACCTGATGTGTATTTTAATACTCACAAAAACTCTATTCAAAGTAGCCTCATTTCAAATGCTTCACCTGTGGGTTAGCAGTTATGGTGCAGGTCTAGTTTAATTCAAGCCAGAAAACATTCTGTTCATGTGTTCTGTGCCAGGCACTATTAGATGCAGGGATATGAAGGTAAGCAAGTACACAACAGGAACAAGTAAAAAACTTTGAAACCACAAACCACAGTTCCCATCTAGGTTGCTGGATTACTCATTTGTTTCTTTGGTTGAGCGAGTGGAGAGGAAAATTCTCCAGGGAAAATATCTATATCTCCAAGGCAATTTCTTCCACTAAGATATCAGGAATAGAAAAACACCTATTTTTACTGAATTCGTACTGTGACCCAGGCATTGTGCTCTATACTTGACAGGTATAACTGATTTATCCCTCAGAGGAACTGGGGGAGGACATTATTTTGCCCACTTTAAAGAGGAGGAAATAAAGACTCAAAGAGGTTAAATGATTGTTCTAGGACCATACAATTTTCAGACATGAAGCTAGAACTCAATCTCAGAAAATAATCATGTTTAACTTGGTCAATGTCATTACATTGCCCAGGCTGGCCTTAAACTTAGAATGTGTCTGCTTCATTCTCCTGAGTGGCTGGGATTACTAATGCCACTGCAGCCACCTCAACAAATAATTTTTGAGTACTCATTGGGAACTGTTTTAATCATGGAACATACAAGTTTCGAGAAAGTAAAGAGAGATCTGACCCATATGAGGATGTTAGTCCAGCAGCAGGCAGATATAAAGAAGAAAAATGCCAGGGAACCACCCAACCTTCAGGTAGTATTTAAGACAGAACCTCAGTTTTAGAGAAGTTTGACTTTCTGAGGTCATGTTAGGAGCTGATACATGATGTTAAAAACCATGGGAATGAATGAAATGCCAAGGTACAAAGAAGAAAAGGCCCAGGACTAGGCACCAAAAAATGTTGACATTTCATACTGAACAGAATAGAAGCAGTGGAGAAGGAAGCCAGTCCTACTCCTGTCTATGATCCATGTCCTTCTCTGATACTGCATTGGCAACAGCACAAGACATCTGAGGCTGAAACACCATTCACATTCAACCTCACACCTTACCACAGCAGCTCAGGCCTCTACTCTGGTGTCTGCAGTCTTTACCTTGACTTTGACTTTAGTAGCCTCTGTCCATTGAGGCTGGGAAGCAGTTTGTGAATGGATGGTGGAAGCACTTTTCAGAACTTGGTGAATGACAAGGTTAGGACAGAATGGAGTGAGACAGTTGGAGTGGGGTGGCCAAGGAGGGAAGAAGGCCTTTTAGTCTGTGGGCTAGAAAAAATGGAAAGCATACCTCAAAGGGAACCACAAGGTGTCACTGTTGGTCCTAAATTGAACAAGACTGACTTGGGCAGGGACTTAGAAACTCTTTAAAGATCCCCTCCCCCCTTTTTTGGAAGATAAAGAAACTGAGGCACAGTTAACAGTTTTACTAAGATCCTGTAGCAAGTTAGTGGCAGAGCAATTATGAGAATCCAAGCCTCTTCACTTTTGCACCAGCAGGAAAATCTTCCCTGATTTGTCCTCGGCGGTTCTTTGAGATGAGGATTAGTTGTCTTTACAGTCATTCACTCAAGACAATGGCTTTCGATTAGAAACAGCATAGAGGGGGGAAACAGAGAGAGAGAAAAGAATGAAAAGAGCTCAGAGTTTACTTTCATGTGCCTTATTCAAAGTGTTGGGTTTATATGCCTGCTGCCCACAATGAGAGTGTGGTACACAGGGCCTCCATCTGTGGCATGGTTTGAATAGCTGAATAGAAAAGTATCAGGTAATGGATTTCATTCTTTTTATGGCTTCAACTTTAAAAGAGTCTGGTTCCCAAGGAAAACAAGAAACTAGTGGCTCTGCAAAGAATTGACTGAAACGTAAGTAGGAACCAGATAAAAAACTTTTGCTGGATGGAAGGAAGAGGGTGAGTTTCTGGGCCCCACTGTTTGGGGATGGGAAACTGTGGGCAGAAGACCATTTGTGAGCCTGTGACCCCAGAATTGGCATTATCCCAGTGTCTGGAAAGAATGAGGTAGTAGAGGGATCTTAAGGGAGACTTTGTCTCTCCCACCAGGTGTCTCATGAGGTGTCCCCCAGGTTCCTTGGTCTACACTCCCACTAAGCCTGTGATTCTTCCATTGTGGCTTCTAGTTGAGTCTCCTTTCTCAATGCCCAGGTAACTGTTTTTTTTTTTTGTTGTTGTTGTTGTTGTTTTTTTAACTTTAAAGAGATTTCTTACATAATAAAATTAATACATGTTCATTACCAAATTTCAGATACCAAGTAGTAGAAAGAAGAAAATTAAAAGCATCTGTAATCTCTCCATTCTGAAATCATCACTGTTAACCCATTGCTGCAAAGATTCAGAGAGTTGGCCTGTGGAGTACCTGCCTTGTGTCCTAAACACTGGGTTTAGAGCAGGGACCAATCTTTGCTCTCACAGAATTTATATTCTAGCTGGAGAGACAGACAATACATTTTTTTTAAAAAAGTTGAATATATAGGATATAGATTGTGGTAAATGGTATGATGACAGATGAGTCAGAGAAGGGGCTGAGGATTTTAATAATGGTGAGGTAGCAGTTTTAAATTAGGAGATTTACAAAGTGATGTTTGAACAAAGATCTGAAGTAGTTGAAGGAACAAACCAAGTGGATATCTGGGGGAAGACTCTGCCTTCTTTCCATTTTCTGTGAACATATAATGCAACTATTATATAAGCAATATATGACTCTATACTTGACTTGAAATCTTCAGGATATATATGGGTAACAAAGGAACATCATTCTCATCACCCTCCTACTGTCTCTCGTCCTTCCAGGTGGACACTTTGACCATGGTAAGCTCTCTTCCTGAACTTTCTCTCTGCATTGACATTCATTTTTATTTATACCCACATATTTAACTCTTTTATTTTCTACATAAATTGAGATCATACTTTGTGAAGTGATGCCTTTTTATTTTCAGCAATCAGATCCTTCTTATTATTTTCTAAACTTCAAAGACAGCTGTAGATCGCTTTACTAAAACGAAATAGCTACATTTCATTGCTAAATGTGGGTGGATGTTTCACTTCCGCCCCTGGGCTATTAAGCTAGTATTCACAGCATTATATTGTAATAATTTGTTTCTGCCTCCTTGAAAAAAAGACAGTGAGTTCTTTGTGGGCAGGCATTATGTTTTCTTATCTCTTAATTTCAGTGCTTGGTACAATGCCTAGTACATGGTGAGCCTTTAGTAAATTAGTACATAGTAAATCACACTTTCATAACTTTACCATTGAAGGCTTCCAACACTGGGTGGGATATTAGTTGAAATCAGTTCTATGTTCTATCATAATGGAGTCCAATCTATCTCTACTGAAAAATTTGTGTTACTATAGGATACAGTTGCTCTGGGATGAACAGGATGACTGTGGTCAGATCCTTCAAATTCAATAGTACAATTTTCCCATTAAAACACTGATTGATGAGAGCTATATTTTACTCCTCCTGATGAAAGAAAATTAACGCTTAGTGAGGGCACAAATATGCTAAGCCCGTAATATAAAACTTCTCATTCAAAGCATACAATAGTTCAATGAAGTAGATGTTATTTTGTGGATGAGGAAACCTAGAATCAAAAAGAGTGATGTGGATATTATGTGGTTCCATTCACTTATTCACCATCACCATCAATTTTTATCAGATTTTAACATTTCCCTATATTTGCTTTAGATTTTTTTTTGTCTTTGAAATAAGACATTTTGTATAAATAAATCCTGAAGAGTTGGGCTCACAAATTTAATTGCAAACACTAGGTGGCATATTTAAAAAGCCACTTAGAACTATATCACTTTAGTCAATATTAATTAAGTTTTGATGCTGACCTTGTGGAAACAGAATGGAATGAAGCTCAGTCATTCTCTCAGGAGACTTTCTGGTGGAGGTAGCAGATATATAAGATTTTACAGCCAAGAAACTGAGGCCAAAGAGAGGTGGTGACGCTCCTACAAAGCAAAGCCGGGTTTACAGGCTGGGGTAAGACCAAGCTGCCCTCAGAGCACTGGGGAGTTCCACACATCACTGCTCTGTTGCAACGTGGTGGTTCCCCAGGGGAGGCTTCTCCTCGAAGTGGTTCCAGTCAGCAAGAAGAGTGGGCTTGACACAGTCAAGCAGAATCTGTGAGAAACATGCACGAGGGTTTTCCTCTCTCTCCACTAACCATCTTTTTGCTGCAAAGAATTAAATTCTTTTCTGGTGACACATACTTCCTGTCAGAATGAGGCACACCCAGCCAGGAAAAAAAAAAAAAAAAAAAAGGAAAGAAAAGAAAAAAAACATCCAAAATAAATGAAGAAAATTCCTTTTAATTCCTCTAGGTACAGTTTTGATTTCTGCTGGATTGTTGCCATTTTCCCAGGGGCTAAGCCAGAAGTGGATTTGGGGAACAGCAAATTAGAACAACACCCTAAAAGGGGTAACAAGCACTGACATTAAAACACCCACTACTTATTATCTCCAATTACATTTCCACATTCTTACAAAAGCAATTCGTTCTCATGATAGAAAACTACAAAATTTGTATTTTTTTAAATAAAGGAAACCAAAAATCATCTATAATCTCTCAGTCCTAAAAACAATTATGGTTAACCTTTTGATGTATATACTTTCTTTTATATTGTTTTTGGTATATACTTTCTTTAAAAAATCATATTTATATGCATGTTTTATCCTATTCTGCACAACTTTATGTATTAAATATTTCCCCATTGTGTTCTTTGAGACATAATTATAAATGGCTATATAACATTCAATTATGCAATTACTTTGTGATTTAGTTGTTTGATCTGTGGTTGGACATTTCAACTTTCTTTTTTGTTTTGGTTATTATATTATTATAATTCAAAGTAGATCTTTGCATTTTTGAGTGACATCACTGGCTTCTTTTCTTATATTATCTCAATACCTCATTATAAGTCTCTAGAGTAGACATTATCATTGTTTTGTAAGAAACTAAGATTCAAATAGAGTAAGGAACTATCTTAAGTTCAAAGCCAGGTCTTGACCTTAGTTCAAACTTCTGAGTGAGCACTACCATTACCACATGCTCTATGTGCCTGGCTCCTTCTACCCCATGTCAGGTGTTCTGTCTTAGAGCATCATTACCTGCGATGGAAGTGATTTCTTGTACACGTCTATGTCCAAAATCAATCACACAAACGAACGGAATCTTGATCTCACTCCTTTCGTGTTCCCATGGATTCCCTGGTCCCTTAGTAAGATTCAGGACTTTCCAATTAAACACTCCATGATAAAGTTTCCAGGCAGCTGGGCTGTTGTGACTGATGGTTCCCAACTGCTGTGCCATATGTTCTCTTCTGCCTTGTTTTCAGCTGTTCTCAGGCAGTCTATGAGAGTAATCAGATGTCTCCACATTGTAAAACTGGATCCTGATATATTCACTAAAGCCCTCCTGGTTATTTGTGCCACATTTGAATTTCCATTTTTACTTTCCCAAGTTTCCAAGATCTGAGATGCTCTCAGCAATTAAGCACATTCTAATCTGAATACTAGACTTTAAAAAACACATAGAGCTTAAAAAGTTCTTTTGAGTTCCAGAGTTGGAATTGTCTAATTGATATACACAATCAAATATTTTGAAATATAAAACATCCAAATCAAAGTTCTGGATATTTTAATCTCAAACCTGTGGTGGGCATTGTTGATTGTCCAACCAGTATCCAGCCATTCCCTGCCTCCTTCTTAGTTCACAAAAACTTAATTTTGTTCAGGAGTAACGTACCCAGACAAGAGGTTAATCCAGGATTGGTTTAAGCCTGTCTTAACCACCTCAGGCTTCTTTGCTGGATATTTATATTGCTGGCCTCCAGCAAGTGGTGGTCAGTGAGACTTAAAAGAAGTCTGCTAAAGAACTTCCAGACCTAAATTTTCCTTGAAATAAAAGAGAACCTGCATTAACATTTCTTGCTTAACATTTCAAAACATTTTGGCCTCACCTCCTACTCTAGTCATCCCTGTGGCAATCAGTTCCTTGCAAGATTTTACTGGTGTAAAACGGGTGTGTCTTCAGCCTACAGCTGAGTTCTTCTTGCTTTCTGCACTAAGGTGCCTTATCTACCCAGCTACGATCCACTCCAATCCAAGAAAGCATCATTGAATAGCCTCTCAGTTTATCTCATTTTTTCAATTCTTGCCCTTTCCTCAATATATTCTCCATATCACAGTCAGACTGATCTGAACCAGGAGTGGTGGCACACACCTATAATCCCAGTGACTCAGAGGCTAAATCAGGAGAATCACAAGTTCAAGCCAACCTCAGCAACTTAGCAAGGACCTGAGTAACTTAGTGAGACCCTGTCTCAAAGTAAAAAATTAAAAAAGGGTTGGGAATGTGGTTAAGTGCCCCTGTGTTCAATCCCCCAGTACAAATATAACCTGAGCCATGGTAATTCAAACTTTTGCTTCAGCACCTTTGAGGACTTTCTATTACATTTACTTGAGTAAAATCCAAACTCTTAATTTTGGCCTGCAAGACCTTGCATGATCTGGCCACCTGCCCACCTGCCTACCTGCTAGTCTTTGTTTATCTTACCGTCCTTGCCAAAGTGGGCTCCTACGTCTTACATATTTGAAGACTTCACTGTGCACATCCTTCTGCCTTTGTATACTTCCCCTCTAATATTCTTGATGGCTGGATCCTTCTTATCTGCCAGAGGGCAGTTTAAATGTTACCTTCTAGAGAGTATTTTCCTTACCACCCACCCAGGATTAAGCAAACCCCTATTATTCTTTATAAACACATCTTATTTGTTTCTTTCATAGCACTTAGGTTGGGGGCAATTCCATATTTGTTTGTTTATTCTTTAATGGCTTGCCTCCCTAATTAGTTTAGAACTACTTAGAGCAAGGACAAGGTTTTAATTCACAACAAACATACAGATCCTTTTACAATGCCTGCCTTAAAATATGTACTCAGTAAATATTTATTAAATGAGTGAATAAATGGTAATGATAACAATAACAGTTGTCCTTTAATGAGTACTTATTTGTGTACTCAAATCCTGGCTTTGTCACTTTTAGCTTTGTTAGCTTAGGCAAATATCCTAATTTCTGTTATCTCAGTTTTCTCATGTTATGCATGGTTAATAACAGTACCTACATAAAATAATTGTTAGCTGTATTATATTATTAATTACATATAAAGTACTTCCAACAATGTAGTAATAGTAAACATTATATAAATGTCTGATTGCTTTTGCCTTTGTCATCATTGTTAGTATCTCTGGCGGAGATGGAGGCTCAGAAAGATTAACCTAGAGTCATATAGTTCACAACTGGCTGCTTGGAATTCAAACCAATGGGAAATGTGAATTAACAAAAGTGTGAAATATTTTGAGGCCAAAGTTATTGATAGACACTATTAAAAGTTTCTGCCACCATGTTTTTGCCAGTTGTTTACTTCTAACTTCTTTTGAGAGCATAACCAGATGGCACTTTTTTCAAGGATATTCACATAAAAATGGGGACAAAAATGGTTAATATACAGATGCTCCTTGACTAATGTCCCATTAAAGTCATCTAAAACAGAAAAAACTGTAAGTTGACAATGCATTCATTTGAACATCATTGCAGAGCACCACAGTACATCTGTAGCACTGGCCCTTAACCTTCGTGATTGCGTGGCTGCCTGGGAGCTGGTGTGTGCTGCTGTTGCAACTCAGCATTGTGAGGGAGTATCAGACCACACAGAGCTGGCCTGGGAAAAGATCAAAATTCCAAATTAACAGATTGATTTCTACTGAATCATACTGCTTTCACACCATCGAAAAGTCAGAAAATCAGGAGAAAAACATCCCAGGACAGGACTGCTTGTAATTATGTTCTTTGACAATGGTGTGGTACAGGATTATGAAATGTATATGTGGAAACCAAGTGACAGGCTTTGAAGGCATCTGCTGACACAGACTGATGTGCACTTCCTCACTTTCTGTTTTCTTTTTAACCTTCTCCAATCTGACTTCTTAAGCCTCCACTGAAACTTCTTCCACAAAGGTCACTGACGTTCCTAGTGCAAATTCAGCTTACCTGATCAATTGGCGGTATCTGATGTTATTAACCAACAGCACTCCTTGGGCGATTCTCTACTCTGCCACCACAACTATTTTCCTGCTCCAGTGACTCTCTTTACTCACCTGGCTGTCCTATCACTTTCTGCCTCTTCCCCAGGGTTCAACTCCTGGTCCACTTCCCTTTCACACTTCCTACTTTCTCCTGGAAAAACATCACCCAAGATTATTGCTTCACTACTCACTACAACCCACATAAATAGAGATCCAGCAGTTCTTGGCATTTTAGTCCAGACTTAATTTCTAGCCACTTTATTGAAGTGGAATTTAAAGATTCTGGAGCTCTCACATACGAACTTTCCTTTTTCATCCAATTGCTGCTACTATGTGAACATTCATCACCTTTTCCCTGAGCTGCTGCCATATATGTTGATTGTTTCCTGTATCCCTAGTTTCATTTCCAGCCCATTCTCAATATTCCTGTAGAATACATTCTAAAACTATTCTGGAAATCTAAGGTTCCACTTTTGCTAATGACAAAATTAAATTGTGGGGCAGGAGGGGTCCAAAAAAAAAAAAGGAGAAAGCAACTGAGAGGGAGACCAAAATTTAATGCATGAAACTACCCAAGTCTCAGGCTGGTACCTGAACTCTGTGTGGGACAGATTCCAAGCAGCCCAGCTAGGGCCTAAAGAAGTGAAGAGATTTCAGTAGGTACTTATTTTAGGGAAACATTTGGAGATTGAATTTAATCATATTAATTGCTTACTAAAATAAAAGTAACAACTTTTGGACGAATGTAACAAAAGACTTATAAAGTCCAAGACAGGATTCAAAATTACTCTAAAGTAACAGGAAAACATTATTAATACTTAAGAGAAAAGGCAGTAAGTAGAGGCAAACTCTGAGATGAGTCATGTTAGATTACAGAAAGAATATTAAAGCAGCTATTTAAAACTAAGCTAGGGACATAAGGAAAGTATACTTGTAATGAATTAACAAACAGGAAATTTCAGTAAAGAAATAGATTTTTTTAAAAAAAGAACAAAATGGAACTGAGTCATATACAAGAAATGCAACATCAAAATAAGAAAAATTGGATGAATTTCAGAGGAGATTACAGATTATAAAAGAAAGAGTCAACTCCAAGAAAGGGCAATAGAAATCATTGATTTGCAGAGCAGAGAATAACAATGTATATATAATTGCCAAAAATAGGTGATAGAAAGTGGGACAGAAAACATTTTTGAAGAAATTATGCCTCAAAGCTTTCCAGATTTAATGAAAGACATATATTTGCAGATTTAAGCTCAGCGAATCCTCCAAAAAGGACAAATACAAAGATAAACATCACATAATTTAGTGGTAAACAACAACAAACAAAACTATAATTCTACTATGATTCTATCTATAATCTTCTGGTGCATGGCCTTCTTCTTCCTTTTTCTACTCATTTCCACCCATATTGCTGCCCTCACCTCTTTGGAGATACAGAAAAAAAAAACCACTTTAAGATCTATTTATTTTTAAGTCGTGGTGCATGAATTCAAGCAATATTGTTGGTTCTATGATGATCCTTTTGAAACTACAAAAACAAGTTTGTGATGTGATGGAAAGGGATGGGATTTTTTATTGGCTAATTATATAGGAAATACTTTCCTCTTTCTTTTCCTTTTTATGACAATTCAATCATTCACTAATTAATTTATTTATCTAGTCTTGAAAATTGTTTGATCACCTGCTGGGGCAGGCACTGAGGACATGATAACATATAAGAAAATCTTAGCCATTCAGATCTTATCATATAATGATCCATATTTTGGTCACTTTTGAATTCATTACTTCTAAAAATGATTTATTGTTTTTATTTCTTATTATAATAGCAATACACAGGACATTAGAAGATATAAGAGAGCAAGGGTAAGATATTTCATTGTGCAGTAATTATTCATTGAACCCATACTTTATGGCAGGAACTATCCTTAGTATTGGGAACATGGCTTTAAAAAGAAAATTATTCTTATCCAAATAAATGAGATAGGCAAGAGGAAAATAAACAAAAAATGTATAATACTCAAGATGGAAATTTCAAGAAAATAAAAGTATCACTGGATGAAATAGAATGATAGAACATTTAGAATGCTAAAAGTGGGCGCTCAGAGGAAGTCTTATTTAATTGAAAAAATTTTAGCCCATTATACACACTTTAAAAATTATATTCAAGTAGCAAATCTTAAAGATTTTGCATTTGATACTTTCTTTATAGTAAAACATACATTATTCTGCCCATAAAACACTAAAATATATTTTACATATATTGAATCTAAGTTTTTCAGCTGAGTTTCAATGATTTTGACCAATTTTTTAAAATCCTGAATTGACTCAGTGTTTTGGGGTTACTTAGATAGAGTGTGAATTTACTTCTCTGTCATTTGGAGAAGGCACAGGCCTTATTATTAACAGAAAAGAGCTGTAATGAAAATTGACCTTCCATCATCTGTCATCCCTTTTTAGTCTAATGAGATACTGCTATTATCTCCTGATGAAATACTGTTCAGTGAAACCTTGCCTTGTCATGAGATTTCTGCAGATCTTAACGGAGCAATCTGAGCTCAAGCAATGTTCCATCTCTCCATTTGTCTGTAAGTAATCATGTATTTTAATAATACTCTATTTCCTGTGGGTTATATAGAAGTCCTCTTGGAAATTAATTCAAAATAGTTTACTTTTTTTTTTTACCTTTTTAGTTGAATATGCACTTCTCTTCTCCTGAACAAACCTAAATCTACTCTAAATCCTACTTTAAAAAGAACATTGATGAGCATCCCATTTTCTATCACATTGTGAGTTTGCAATAAAATTGTGCCTTATTAGGCACTTAATTAAAGTGTTGATTTTATTTCCTTAAACTATTTTAAATGATGCTTACTCTGTTTTATCAGTGGTTGAACAAGGCAAATATGTTGAGGATGCACATCACAGTGGACAGGAGGGCAGATATTTCTTGCTCAATGTGGAGTACAGCATAAACTTTGATCAGAAACAGGCACATGAAGGACAAAATATCATGGAATTAACAGACTTGTTCTCAGAGGGTCCTTTGAACAGCTTGGCTTCTTCCCCACCTGGAAAAGAAAGTGAGGGTTCCTCCACTGCCAGTGCCTTGGCAGGTGTTCCCAGTCACTTGGCCCAGTCTTCCACTATCTGGGTAGCCTCTCATGCTAACCTCTCCTAGCTCTGACCCAGCTTTTGCTTGGGTCCCTCTCTAGGCCTATTTCTCTCTTTGAAGATGGGTGAGGTTGGACTACATGGGAGCCAATGTGGCTTCAAACTGATGTACGGTGATCCTCACTCATGCTTACACCCATCTCCATGACTCCGATGTTGTTCACCAACAGCAAACCTCAACTTATAAGCTTGGGGGTCAGGTGCATACCCACAGGGGCTTATGGGAAAGAGAGTCTTGGCCTCCGGAACCTTAGCCTGTCTTCCTCTTCCTGAAATCAGGACCTTGTTGACTCCTGTCCATGCTGTTGTATCTTAGTAAGGTGACAATCGGTGGTCCTTTCAGGCCATGTATAAAAAGGCCTCGCACATAAACACAAGTCAAGCAGGCTGTGGTGAACCTAGGTCTTAGCTGTGGCCTCACAGTCAGGAGACTGGTTTGAGGGCTGACACTAAATGATGCATGTCTTTGGGGGAGTTACTTAATTCCAATCTTGTCTCCTTATCTGTATAATGAGAATAATAACCCCTGTGTTAACAATTCAGAGGATATTTTGACGACTGAAGTGAGGAAACTCATTTGATAAGCATCTTTATTTTCTTAGAAAGATAATGTAAGCCATATGTGATTATGAATCACCTGGGAATCTTGTTAAAATGCCAATTCTGATTCAGTAGATCTGGGGTGGGTCTAAAATGGTGTTCATTTCTCACAAGGTCTAAGGAGAGGCTGACTGATTGTGCTGTTGTGTGGGTGGGCCACGTGGTGTATATGAACAAGAATATACACCTTCAAAATATTTGAAAATGCAAAAACAATAAATTATTTAAACACTACCTACTTTGCATTACTTTCATTTCAGGTATTTTCAACTCAACATTGTATCATGAACATTTTCCATGTTTCTACAACATTGTTGTTTTCATTATCTAGACTGAAAAGTGATTGCTATTTTTAAGTAGCCGCACAATATTCAATAGTGTTGAAATCGTATCACTTATCTGAGTTGCTTTCCTAGTGTTGAACCAGTGAGTCCCACGGGAGTGGCTATGCAGGAAGCAGTGTGCTTCTGATCAGCTGGAGGTTGTTTCTTGTTTCCTCCTGTTCCTCCCCAAGAGAAATCTGTAGGAGTAAACTGTTTCAAGAAGCAAGTATCTTCCTAAACTCCTTTTGCTTTTGATTTTTTATTTTTGAAAGGGACAACAATATTATAGGTATGTACACATTTTGATTATTAAAAATACATATTCCCCTTGTACACAGTTGGTGGGAATGTAAAACAGTGCAGCTGCTGTGGAAAACAATACGGAGTTTCCTCAAAAAATAAAAATAGAAGTACCATATGATCCAGTAATCCTACTTCTGGGCATTTACTAAAAAGAATTGAAATTATAAGCCAAAGAGACATCTGCACTCCCATGTTCACTGAAGCACTGTTCACAATAGCCAAGATGTGGGAACAAGCTAAATATCCATTGATAGATGAGAAAAGAAAATATGTTGTATATGTACAATGGCATATTTTTAGCCTTAAAAAAGAAGGAAATCCTGCCATATACGACCATGTGAATGAACCTTGATGACACTATCTTAAGTGAAATAAGCCAGTCAAGAATGATAAGTACTGCATGACTTCACTTCCATGAGTTAGCTAAAACTCACAGGAGCAGAGAGTAAACTGGTGGTTGACAGTGATTGGGAGGAGGAGGAAACAGGGAGTTGCTATTCAATTGGGTATAAAGTTTCAGTCATGTGAAATGAATAACTTCTGCTGCACAATACTGTGCCAATAGTAAACAACATTGTATTGCGCACTTAGCAATTAAAGAGGATATGTCTCATGTTAGATAAAAAGTATGTGTTTCTCATAGAAAAGTGTAAAAATAACATTTGCTCTAAAACCACTACTAACGTTGTGATTATTTTTTCAATCATAAATTTATTCAATAAGCACAGATTGTATATCAGGAATGTACCAGGTATAGTGCTAGGCATTGAGGCTATTGCAAGGAACAGTTGATCTACATATGTACAAAATTTTAGGTCTATTTAACAAAATTATATAATACAATTAATACTATTATATATATATATATATATGACTAGCTTCTATGGGCTGGGTTTTGGAGTTACAATGATATGTAAGGCCCCATGTTTTCCCTTAGCTCATCGTTTAGCAGTGGAGAATGACATGCATGTAGGTCATGTCAATATAAACAAGCTACCTGATGGGTTAGATCCAGCCTGTCACCTGTTTCTGTAAATAAGGTTTTATTGTGACACAGCTGTGCTCATTCATCTAAATGTTCACGGGATGTACATAAACTTTTCAAGGCAGAGTTTAGCAGTTGTGACAGAGGATATCTGACCCACAGATCCTAAAATATTTATTATTTACCCTTTACAGAAAAAGTTTGCCAAGCCTTGGGATAGGAAAACAATGCTCAGGGTAGAGAAGCATTCAGAGTAGGGCCGCTAGACCCATCTAGAGGGTCAGAAGGGCTTCCTGGGAAAGGTATTGCTTGAGCTGAGCTAAAGGGTAAGGGTTGTGAGATTTAGAAGGACAAGGGGGGCATCTCAGGCAAAGGAAATTCAAGGATATATAAAACAGAATGATATATGAGTAGTTTATGATCACTAGGACACAACATACAAAATAGGATGGAAGCAGATGAGTGTATCAGTCTAGAGTGATTTGTTAGAGGTTATGTGTCTAGGTAGACCAATGCTGGAACTCAGGTTTTCTGACCTGTGGTTGTATATGTTTATAACAGAGACCCAAATATACAGGATACATGTCACCCCTCTAACCCCTGCCTATGGTATGCGGTGCCACCTCATCACAGAACTCCTTCCTGTTGGGCCCCAACAGAGCTGCCATTCATTAAACAAAGTTGTCATGCACATTCAAACCTATTTTATATTGCTGATCTATGTCATTCCAGCCAAAGGAAGGAGGTTTTAGATTTGTTTTCTCTGAAGCTATTAGAAAAGGTCTTCTGAAGTGGACAATTTCAACACATGATGAATCACAGGTTACCCTTCCTGTGCCATGTCATATGTCAAGTTGTTCACCTGCTTTCTCTCTCTTAATCTTATTTCAAGACCATAAAAGAGGTAGAATAAATTTGCCCATGGGTCTGGAAGAAAGCATTTAGTTGTTCAATAAAAAGGGTTTTAAGAGATTATCCATTAAAATTATAATAATTAAGGAACAACTTGATATGGCAGTGGTGCATCTGGCTGGTTTGTAAAAGACTGGTAGGCAGGACACAGACGCTCAGACCATACAACATAATGGTGTGGTATGAATCATTACAGATGATTGCAGTGGCCTGTGACCTGTAGTTGCTAAACAGAAGCTGAATTGATTTTTGTTGTTTTTTTTATTTTTGATGAATAGCATATCTTTAATACTTTTTTAAAAATCTCTGATCATATAGAGAGAGATGGAAAGAGAGGGAGAGAGAGAAAGAAAAGAAAAAAGTAAGAAATAAAAAAGAAAAGAGATTCTAGAGCTGGATTGAATGGAAGATGAGATGGTATCAGGAAAATTCTTTTGGCGATTAGGCATCTAAATATTCGAAATATCATTCATCCAGGTCAGGTCATGTCAGGTCCCAGACTTCCCAGGGAGGAATTTTTCTCTGTGCTTTCCATATGTTGACAATAAGGGAGCTGAGGCCTGAAGAGGCTTGATAGCTTGCTCATGGTACTCAGTAGTAGGCTCAGAATGTCCATTCTGGCCTCCCAGACTCTATAGTCCAAGCTCTTAACTATATTTTCCCATATTTGATCCTTAGAAGGAAGGTAAGAAATTTCTGATTCGGACCTAAAAGCATAAAGTGGTTGAGAAGGGTTTGGAATTAGTTGAGAGTAGAGAAAGTAAGCACCTAAGTGTGCCTCAGTGCTATTTTGATTAAGTCTTGCTTTCAGCTGTTTTCTTTACTGTCTTTCTAGAGAAGACATACTTAGTAGCATCATGGGTGCTAGTCTTTTCTCCTCAGTGACTCACATCTGGAGGTAGTTTAACAGTTGGTTCTATGACACCAGGCCCATTACCTATCATCTAGTGGCAGCTAACTGAATTATCCAATTTCGAGGGCATTCTCTCTTAAAAATCTTTTTTGAAGATCTTGGGCTGAGGAAAGGCAGAAAGACCTAAAGTGGCTGAAGCTTGAGTGAAGACATTGACTCAAGTCATTGCAAAATGCGAATGTCTGCCTTGCAGATATTCAGAAATATATAAATGAGTACAAATGCCTTGCCAAAAGGGAGAGGAGACTCCAGCTGGGAGATATTGTCAAAGGCCAGGAGACAGGCTGAGCTGAAATAGAGCAGGAGAAGTTGAGAGTAAAGCAGGGGATTCTGGGGGCTGTCGAGAATGTTCCTACAAGGTCTGAGGACAGACGGGTCAGTTTATAACACATCATCTTCTTAAAGAAATAGTTCAATGATTAAATTTTTATCTATGAAACAAAACTCCACAGGTTTCTTAGATATAGTTGCATCCACCTGTTATTCATATATATGTTCAGTAGAAATTAAGTGATGATCTACCCTGGGCTCAGAACCATTCTAGGCTCCAGGTAAGCAAAGATGAGGAACCCAGTTTCTGCCTTGAAGGATCTCCCAGTCCTGGTTCCGTAGAGGGAGACATGAGTTTCTTTTATTTCCTTATTTTTTTTAAAAAAGTCCATTTTCCCCCTGGAAGTGTCTTGGTTTTCATAAATGCCCATGGTGTGGCATGCTGTGTCATTATGATAATAATTTGTAATTGGTGGAAAATCAAAGGAATGAATGGAAGTTCTTTTAGTTATGGGAAAAGCTGGTTCTCTCAGGATAACACTGGAAAAAACTATACTATATGAGTAAGGATTTGTGGGGTCCAGGTTTCTCTGGAGGGATAGCTGCTTTTCTTGCAAATACCAAAATTCTGATATTTTAGCATGTCTGTGAGTAACTATATGACTAGGTACATGAGTGACCAGCTCCCCCAGGAGACTTCTGATTAGAAACATCCTGGTTTGATAAATGGAACTCAATTTTTTTTTTCTTTTTGGTACTAGGAATTGAACCCAGGGGCACTCTACCACTGAATCATATCCCCAGCCTTTTTTTTTTTTTTGGTAGTTGTGGATGGACAGCATACCTTTATTACTTATTTTTATGTGGTACTGAGGATCCAACCCAGTGCTTGATGTGTGTGAGGCAAGCTGAGCTATAACCCCAGGCCTCCCTAGCCTTTGTTAAAGGGAATTTATTTATTTATTTATTTATTTATTTATTTATTTATTTATTTATTTATTTTTATGGTGCTGGGGATTGAACCCAGTGCCTTGTACATGCTAGGTAAGTACTCTACCATTGAGCTATATCTTTAGCCCCAATAGACCTTATTTTTCTTAAAGTCTTTTATAACTTTTCAGACTGGTGGCTTTCCTTTGCTATTGCTTTTCGGCTAGAAGGAAAAGCAGTCTGTCAACCTATCATTTTTTTTTTTTTACTACATTTCAATTTGGCTTTAGGTACTTGTATTAACTTGATATCATGTTGTGAGGTGATTTTGGTCAGAAGCCACCTACACTCTTTCAGTTTGGGCTGCAGGATTAATCTGGTGGTTTTCATCAAGCCAGTCATTCATTCACTCTCTAAACATTTATCACACACTGTGCTGAGCCGGGAGCTGTGTTAAGTTCTTGATATACAATGTACAAGAAGTAGGTGTGTATTGGTTGATACCCCCATGGGGCTTACTATAATACTAGCATTATAATTAATAAGTGCTAAGAAAGAAAGGACTAGACTAACATGATGGACAATAGGGCTGGGCTAATTTTGGATTGGGAGATAGGAAAGGCTTCTTTAAGAAAGACAATAATGCTGAGATTTGTAGAAGTGGGCAACAGCCAGGCCAAGGGTCTGGGGAAGAGATTCCAGGCAAAGGGAGTATCATATGTGTAGATTTTGATCTGGAAAAAAAGGGAATATCATCTGTAAACTGTCAGAAGCCAACATGACTGTGGCATATTCCCGGCAGGGAAGAGTGGTACAAAATAAATGTGGCAGGGTTGCTCAGAGTCAGACCATGCAGGGCTTTGTAGCATCTGGTAGAGTGTGGATTTCATCATGGGTGCGACGTGAAGTCATGGGCAGGTTGTAAGCGTAGAAGTAGCATAATCTGCTTACATTAAAAAAGAATCACTGAATTTTGTGTGTAGAATGGATCAGATGATATACATGAAAGAAAAGTAGTATGTGCCAGGTGTGGTGGCTCAGACCTAGAATCCTAGCTATTCTGGAGGCAGGAGAATTGTAAGTTCGAGGTCAGCCTCAGCAGCTTAATGAGATCCTGTCTCAAAAACAAAAACAAACAAACAAACAAAAACAAGCAGGGGTGTAGCTCCATGGTAAAGTGCCCTGGGTTCAATCTCCAGTAAAAAAAGACAAAGAGGAAGGAGGAGGTGGAGGAAGA
Source organism: Marmota marmota marmota (assembly GCF_001458135.2). Classification (NCBI taxonomy): domain Eukaryota; kingdom Metazoa; phylum Chordata; class Mammalia; order Rodentia; family Sciuridae; genus Marmota; species Marmota marmota. Next base: position 2,483,190 of record NW_026000174.1, read on the forward strand.
GGAGGAGGAGAAGGAAAGAAAAGCAGTACATAGTCCAGTCATCATATGTATATGGTTTATCTGCATTGCACCTGGGCAACTTGCTTTTCTAAGCTCTATGGCAAGGTGGGCATGGAGGCAGGGAATATCCTGGGCACCATGCAAACTTCCTCCTCCTGCCTCCCCCTACCGAAGGTCCTGCCTGGGAGGCAGAATGAGGCTTACAGACCTTCAAACTAAGTACAAAGTGTCTGTGAAGGCGGGAGAGGAAGTCTTTGAGGGGGAAAACAATAAATCAAGTTTTAAAGGTCTCAAGTTAAAGAACAGGATTCCAGGCTTATGTTGACTCTCAGTGAAAGGAACACATTTGGCTATAAGTATCTCAGGAAACATGTCCTTAGGGCCCATTGATTTAGAAACATCTCTATTTTCAAAGTGGTGTTTAGTCAGCCCCTTCCCTTTTCTAACTCAATTTCCTACTTTCCCCCCTCATGGACCATGCATTCTTTGGTTATCTGATTTGCTCTTGTATTTTTTTTTTAAGACAAGTAAAAACATCTTGAAAAATCCAGGCTTTTTAGTGTCACTTGTCATTAGTTTCCTTTCCCAATTTTCTCCCTTGGGGTAGTATTTTCTTCTTGACTTGTCAGAGTTAGCTTGCTCTGCCCCACACCCCCAGCTCCCCTTACATGGGGCTTTGGGGAAGGGATTGATAGGAAAGGGGATCAGTGCAGGAATGTGGAGTTGGGCAAGGGATCAGCATAGGAATGTGTGCTGGTAAGACCAGGGTTTGTTGATAGAGATGGGGGTTTAAGAGTGAGAGATAAATACCTCCCAAATTCACAGTGTAAACCTTGTGGCAGATTACCTCAGACTTATAGGGTGTGCTTTGTCTATCAGGTGTGAGTGAAAGTTGTGATACCCTGGAATCTGCTTGGCCTTATGGTTAAGAATACCTGGGTTTGACTTCTTCTACCTTCCTAGTCTAGCAACTATGAGCCACAAAGAGATCAACATAGGTGAGTGCCTAGTACTACCAGGCAATATGCATAAATGCTTCTGGACACTCAGAGGGATGGACATTGTTTTCTCCATTTAGAGATCCAAGAAAAGTTCAGAGAAATTAAGTGACGTACTCAAAGACACACAGCTGTCAAGCTTCATTTATTCAATTTGTTAAAGGAAAATAGTAACATATCATTGGATAATAATAATCAGAAAGGAATTTGTAAATTGTGAGACTTCCATGAAGATACCTGGTACTATGTAAGCCATCAAATTGTCAGTCAGCATCTTTGAGGGTTCTCTAGAATTGGCCTTAGATAACACCTCTTCCTAGGAAGTCATTCCAGTAAAAATAAGACTTGTGATCTACCTAGGGACTAGCTGATCTTGGCCAGTTCTTTTCCGTCTCAGGCATCCCACTCCCTTTCCCTATTCTGCATTACACTTGCATAGATCTGTTAACAGAACCCTTCTTCCCTCACCCCACAGGCAAGAAAGGCAGGAGAAAGCCTGATCTCACCCTGTTCCCCTCTGCTGATGAACTCAAGATTTTTCTGTGGTTTCAGCATGTATGTCACATCTTCAGCATGACACACTTTTCTCCCACGTAAGTCTTAAGGTCCTCCTCATGAAGGAATGATAGCAGATGTATGTAGTTTTACAAGGTGCACAGCTCCATTTGCCCTTTCCCCTTGACAATGAGTAAAAGGCCCCACAGCACTGGATAGTGTGGATTTCAAAAAGGGGTTTCCCCCCTAATAACTGCAATCAGTAGAAAATGAAATCCTTGGCATCATGATCTCTGCAAAAATATATATTGATATTAGTATTTAGCACTCTTATATGTCAAACTCTAGTTATGGCAGCTTACTTCATGAAGGAAATAAGTAAATTAGAATAATTCAGTTGTCCCACTTAGTTCAGTTTGGGAGTCTTCTTCACTATTTTCTTTTTTTAACATCCATGGAAACAGAGGTGAAAACCCTTTACCTCCTCCCCACTGCACTATTGACACTATAAATATTGACCTGAATTATAACCAGTAGGTTCTCATTGAAATAAAAGGTCTGCCTTGGGGTTTAAATTCCTAACTGACTGGGCAAGACGAGTCCCAGTTAAAGGCTTCTAATAAGAAAAATAGAGATTTGGCGTTAAAACATCTTCAGAAAATTTCTGGAGAATGTTACGAATAACTTTATAGCGCTTACTATTGTCTGATATGAAGTAGAGCCTAGATCTATCTTTTCTGCTAAGGAGTTGATAGCTGGCACATTTCTGAGCCCATAATTGTTTCTCAACAAATATTGATTAAAGAGAAATGAGGAAAAGGACATGTTGAGAGCAGAAGAGCAAGATAAAGCCATTCAGGACTTTTCCCTCCTCCTCCCCCTCCTTTAATGATAGCAAGAGTTACCACAACTGACGTGTCTGCTGGAGTCAGGGACTGCGTCAAGTCCCTTGTATGCAGCATCCCTTTTCATTCTTATGGTCCTATAAGTCATTCATTTTTTTTTTTTTCATCAAGTAGATGAGGACCCAGGATCACTAAGAATCCAAGTTACCTAACTCAGACATGGCATTTCTGAGATTTCAAATATGTCTCTCTGCTTGTTTGTAACCACTGAGATACTTTTCCAAATGAGCTAATATTCTTGTCTATTTCATGAAAATAATTGGGCCAAGTATTAGAAAATATTTCATGCAGTCTTACCTCAGTTGGCTTGCAAAATTACCCCACTGGTACTTGAGTAGGGCAAATACTGAGCTGAAGTTAAAGATGTATGTATATATAGGATAATGTCTAGGTAACCCTAAAGAGTTAAACAGAATTAAAAGTTTTCAGTATTAAATTCAAGACAGGAAAGTGTTAGCATGTTATAAGGAAAATTCCCTTCCTTCGAGCCACTGGGTTTTTGCCAAGGCTGCAAGGGTAGATGCTGCATTAGTGGAAAATGAATTTGATCTGGTAAGACATCTTCTCAATCCTTGTGTAAGATTAGTCTGAGTAGCAATCACTTGGTAACAATTTGGAATGGAGTTTGTTAGAAAAACATAGCTTTGTCTGGGTTGAGCCTAGAAATGGGTGACAGATGTTAATGATGAGCGACTGAACAGATGTTTGGGGGAGAATTACAAAAAGGGTTTCTATCACACAGGATCTAAACCTTAACCTTCCTGGCTGATGCTGAAAGGAGAGCTTGTTTGTGAAACATGTTCTTACAAAACTGTTTGGCGGATTGTGACAAAGATGAATGACCGGATGCTATAATTTAAATTTGAAAATAAGGTAAATGGGAGTCCTTGTTTGTGTGCGTGTGTGTATATGTGTTTCCTTTGACAAGGGTCAATGCCTTATTAAAGAATGGGAAGACCAAACAATTCATTCCATTCTGCCTTCCTCATTTTATTCCACACCTCCCTCCCCACCACTGATTCCACACTTTAAGGCTCAACAGAATTATTAAAATACCATCACTTATGCCCTTCCTGAAATATCTGCTATAAAATTACATTTGGAAAAGAGAAAGATTTTTTCTGCAAATTTAATAGGTAGTTTTAATTGGGCTCTTTGAGACTTACTTAAAGTTTTAAGGAGATGAAAAATATCCCTCTTCCAATGCAAATAAGAAACAAAGGAAGACTGTACAAGCTTTACATCTATTGCCACAAACTGATCCCACTTCACAGAAAGATGAATGGTGGTTTGTGTCTTACCAATTATTGTGATACTTCCCAACAATTTGCCTTAAATTAATGATCGATTGGTCAGAGGCATTTGTTAATTCATCTGTATACATAGGTCATATTAACATAAATATGAACTTCTGCTAACTGTAGCTATGCCTACATATTAATACCAAACATCTGGTTAAAAAGGTAAATGCAGTTAAAATTCAGATAATCTCAGTTTAGTGTTATAGTATTAATAAATGCCATTGAATTTATGATAGACACTGACATACACAATAGCACTACATGCCACTACAATAACCCTGCAAAAAGAATTTGATGTTACCATTTAATGGATATGAAAGTAGAAGCTCAGAGAAGTTAAGTGCATTGCTCAGGGTCACATATATGAGCAAGTAACAGGTTCAGGATTTATCCCCTGCTCTGGGATACTAAAAATTCCTCTCACCTTTTAGTATTACAGACAATCCTGGATACAGCAGACATTCAACTCTTCAATTAAATCCTTATATGTCACTGTATTTCAAAATGGAAGCTGACTTAAAGCCATGTTCTCAAATTCAGAGTCTGAAGTCTTACTTAAGTATGGTTCAAAGAGGATTATTAACCCTCTGTGTTGTTGAAAGGAGAGGGAAAGTACTAGAATCTGTCTCTTGCATTGTACTGATGAACACACATTAGGGAGATGGTGACAAAAGAGTAGTAGCATGTCACCTTTAGGCAGGGTAGTATACTAGAAGCTGTGATGGTCAAAAAGATAATTGAGTTACTAGGAGCACACAGAAAAAGTAAGGCATGTAAATAAAGAGTGATGAGTCAGAATGGAATCCAGCCAGGGGTGTGAGTTCAAGGCAGAAAGATTTTCAGCTGTGGTGACAAGGCAAAGCTTCATGGAGGAGATGCCATTTGCACTGTGAGCTTGAAGTTTAATGTCCAGTAAAGCTTAGTTCTTTTTCTTTCAGCCTGACCTGCCCTTCCTATTCCATGTTCCCTTCTTTTTCCTATTATTTCCAAGCTTCTCAAAAGAGTAATCAAGATGTTCTGCCTTCATTTCTACTTGCTAATCCTTCAACCCATGATCCTGGCTTATGTCCTTTGACTAAGACTGCTAGTTGACTTCTAATATCTGTTCTCTCTGTGATCTTTAGGAAGAGAGCCCTTAATGTTTATCTGGGAACATGGGCATGTATAATAAAACTTACATTTACTTGTAGCAAGTTATGGAAATGATAAATGATGGCAAATGAATTGATTTTTTTGAAGTGATTATCCAACTTCTGAGCTATATCCTTGCCATGATTTGGATCTGTAATGTCCCATAAATGCTCATGTGTTGAAGGTTTGGTTCTCAGTGCTGCTTGTTCAGAGATGGAGATTTGGGTAAGTCTTTAGATCATGAGGGCTTTGACCTCATCAGAGATTAATCCATAGTGGGTTAATATGATAGTGGCATTTTGGGGAAGTGGTGGAAATGTTAGGAGGTGGTATAAATGTTAGAAGTTGGACAAAATAGGTCACTGGGGGGGTATCCCCAGCATTCTGCATGCATGTGCACCTCTCTCCTTCCTGGCTGCTTGAACAGCTTTTCTCCACCATGCCTTTCCTCCATGATGTTCTGCTTCACACAGCTTCATTGTTGTGTCATCTTTTCATAGCTATGAATAAAACCTCTGTCAAGAACCAAGAACAACTTAGAGGAGGAAAAGTTTCTTTTGACTCATGGCTTCAGAGAGTTAGTCCATGGTTGGCAAACTTCATTGTTCAGAGTAGTAAAGAGAGAGAGAGGGAAAGAGGAGAGAAGGAGTGAGAAAGAGGAGCATGAGAGTGAGAAACTAGGGACAAGATATATTCCCCAAGGGCACACCCCTAGTGACCTACTTCTTCCAACCATGCCTCATCTGCCTACAGTTACCACCCAGCACTGCATTCAAATTACTAATTCATCAGATGGATTAATTTACTCATGAGGTTATCTCTCTCATAATCTTATCATTTCACTTCTAAACATTCCTACATTGCCTAACACATGAACTTTTAGGGGAACCCTTCCTATGCAAACCATAACAAGCCAGGTGGCCGTAGTAGACTGAAACCTTGAAACCATGGGCCAAAATAATTCTCTCTTCCTCTAAATTATTTTTATCAGATATTTGTCACAGTGATGAAAAGCTGACTAACATGACTTTTAGGGAGAAGGGGTATTCCTTTCCCTTTCCCTTCTTCCTGTTGAAAGGAATGTGGTTGTGGCATTGGTGAGCCATCTTGGTCTATGTAGATGAAAGTGTCACTCTAGGGGTGGAGGAGCAAAAAGATAAGGGGAGCTGGCCCCTGACGACCAGGAGGCTGCCATACTTGTTCTAGAACAATCATTCTTATGTTAGTAAATAAGACAATATCAGGAAAGTTTGCAAAATATTTTTAAGTGATTCTTGGGTATTCTGAGTAGCTTACCTAAGCCAGGTTATCTCTTGGGTATTCTGAGTAGCTTACCTAAGCCAGGTTATCTCTACTATTCATTGTCTTTGAACTATTTTACAACTCTGTGAATTGTAGGTAGTTGATAGCAGTATAAATAATTGTTTCTTTTCCACACACAAATTCTGTCCAGTCAGGGCCAATTGATTCCTTGACCCCTTCTCCCCCACTCCTGCCATCTCCCTCTGCCCTTTGGAAAAGACAGTTTTGCATCTATCTATAAGTTTATTCCATTATTCCTAGTTTTCATTTATAAGTGGAATACTTTGAAATCTCCTTTGAACTGGTAGTAACACTATAATGATGACTCCATTGGTTTGTGAGTTTCAATCTTTGACAAGCATTAATTTTATGAATCAACATTATTCATTTATGAATCAACATTGATCATTTATTTAAAAAAATAGTCTTTAACAAGAAGGATGAACTTATACCTCATATAATACACAGCTATTGTAGGTTTCTGTTATAATGATCACACACAAAGTGCATCACACATGGTAAGTATAATTTATGAAGCTTTGGATTCAGATACACATATATATTAGTTTCTTAGGGTTTCTGTAATGAATTATCACAAACTGGGTGGCTGAGAACATCAGTAATTAATTGTTTTACAGTTCTGGAGCCCAGAAGTCTGAAATGAAGGTGTGGCTGCTCTTTGAAATTTCTAGAGGGGAACCCTTCCTAGATTCTTTCAGCTTCTGGTGGCTCCTGATGTTATCATAATTCCTGCTTTTATGTATGCATTGCCTTCTCTCTGTCCTTTTCTGTGTCTTATAGGGCTTGCCCTAACCAAATAGTATCACATCTTAATCTTTACCTAAATTACATCTGCAAAAACCTTGTTTCCAAATAAAGCCACACTCTATTGTTCAGGGTGGACATGAATTTTGGGGAATGCTATTCAAACTACTATGTATATATTTTTTTCTTGATTACTATGTAAAATATTTTTCTGATCATGAAAAGTCTCAAAAGTTTAAAGGCCAAGAATACAAGACTGCCCCCCACCCACCACTGCTTTTTCTAATTGGATTCCCTTTTTGGCAATAATAATAGTAATAATTAATTAGTAAAAAATTTCTCCAAATTACTTATAATGAATCATTTCAGCCTGATAACCGTTTAGGAGGCGAGATGAAATAATATTGCTGTTTTAACAATTATCATACAGCTAGAAAGTGAAGGAGCCAGAATTCAACCCTGAGCCCATGATTTCCCACAGCATCATGTTTCTTTGGAACTCTCATCTCCCTCGTGGCTTCCGTATTACTGCATCAATCTGGATGCCTCTGGCTCTGACCTGGCTCCATTTTCTGGCTTCTGCTTAGGAGTAGAGAAGACCTACCTCTATCTGTTGGGAGAATGAAAGGAGCCAGTGGGCAGCAAGATTGAAGACAGTCAAAGTAGAAGGAGTGACTAATAAAATGAAGCTCCAAAGAAAAGACCAAGGACCCAGGCGGAGGAATTTGCCTTAGGAAAGGGAATTGCTACTTCTTCCTTTGAAACATTTAGTTATTTTAATGGGGCAAACAGTGGCAGCAGCAGAACCAGAGAATTCCTTTTCCTTTAGATGTCTTAGTTCCATTTTTGGCCATGAACCTTGATGTAAAAGGCCAGCTTTGCCACGTGGACAAGATGCTTCATTTTACAAGCCCAGCACAAGATAACAGGAAGTAGTGAAAAATGTTTGGTTACTGAAGAAAAAACAAATGAGAAAGTACAACAAAGATAAGCGGAAAGAAAAATCTAACACCCAGAGGCCTTCCTCTTTGTCACCTCATCAGCGGAGGTACCAACTCCCAGAGAAATGGAGAACAGGTCAGGAATCCATGACAGCTATGTTCCTCAGCCCAGAGGAGCTTTCAACAGCCACAGGAGTTGGACAATTACAAACCGTTATCTTCCCCAGATGATTAATGGGGTATCCTGTGGGAAGCTTCCACGGCTCATTTCTTCAAATCAGGACCTTTAAATAAGAATGCATTGTTGTAGGGGCAATAAAACCATCAGAATGTGGCTCTGGCTTCTTTCCATCTTATTAGACTTGAGGTAATTATTCAGGTAATTCAGGAAAAATAAACTGCCATTGCCTGAATTACTCAGATAATTACCTCCATGTTCTACTTCAGTCCAGAGCCAGCTGTAAATGTCTCACGGGCCTCAGCCTGATAACTAAAAACAGGCTTGGCAATTGTGAAACCAGGGAAGAAATTCAGCTCAAACAATTTGAGAACTCGGGTGTTTCAGACCAAGCTCTGCTCTGGCCTGCTTTCTCCTGACTAGTCACTTTGCCTCCCAGGATGAAATGGCATACTGATGACGGCAAACTGTAAATTGCTAGCTGGTATAATTTAAGCAATGATTATTAATAATATTTTTTCATTGGTGATATCAATAACAGATATTAATTTTTGTTCTGGCATAAAGCTATGTGAAAAAATTATGCTTTGTGCTGAGATTCGAGATTCCAGGGCAGTGTTTCTTAATATTAGCTTCATATTTGATTCATCTGGGGAGCTTTAAAAAAAAAAAAAAGGATTTTTTTCCGGGCCTCACCCCAGACCAATTAAAGTTGAGTCTCTGGAGTGCAGCTCCTGACATTAGTGCTCTAAAAAAAAAAAAAATTGTTAAATGGATTTGTTTTTCATTTTATTGCTTGTTGTATTTACTCTGACAATTGGAATTTAAAACAACACGAATAACAAACTTTCCAAATGATTCTAATGAATAAAACCACTGCACATCAGAAAAAGACACACAGTGGGAAGGGAGATTTCTGTCACTGAAGTATCATATCCAGGATTTGACATGTCTGATAGACAGACATGTCTCCGAGTGACAGGTGAAGCTATCTTACTGTTCAGCCTGTTTCCTCAGAGTTCCAGGAAGAAGGGGCCTGCTACAGTTTGAATGTTTGTGTCTCTCCCAAATTCATGTTGAAACTTAATCCTCAATGTAATAGTATTAAGGGGGGGTGGTCTTTAGAAGTGATTAGGTCATGAGGGTTCTGTCTCATGAATGGAATTAACAAACTTATAAAGGGATAGGATAAGTTTAGCCCCTCTATTGCCCCTTCATCTCTTCTGCCACATGAAGACATAGCTGCTGTCCCTTAGAGGAAGCAACATGAAGGTCCTCTTTGGGAAGAAGAGATCAGGTTCTTAACAGACACCAAATCTGCCAGCTTCTTGATCTTAGACTTTCAGAATGAAAAACTGTCTGAAATAAATCTCTGTTCTTTATAAATTACCCAGTCTTAGGTATTTTTTTTAATAGAAAAAGGAATGGAGTCTGACAGGACCCAAACTGCCCCAATCTCTTAGTCCCAGAGGTCCCTGGTCTAGGGGAGGAACTTGCCATACCTGTCTGGTGACATCCACTACTCCTGTATAAAAAGATTGGTGGCTCTAGCAGTGCCTACTCTCCACACCAAGTTGTTCGAGTAACCAAATGCCTTGTCAAAGGCCCCTGAACCTCTACTCGTTCAAATCAGAGATGGGCAGAAAATATTATTTCCACTTTCTTTTAATTATTTAAAACTTTACCTCCCAAGGATTAGGGCCAGACCCACTTCCTCCACGAGTTACTGGTCTATCCAAGGTGCATTAGTACATCACATCAACATTCATTAAAAATAATGAGACAGTAACTGCAAAAAGACGTTACTTCATCCTGGCATCAAGCATTTCCCAAGTGCAAACCTGCCATCTGCTAGGCAGTATGAGGAGCTAGAGAATGCGTCCTTCTGAAGTAATTCAGTTGGATCCTCCGACTTTGAAGCATCTGGTTGGTAACTGTGCTGTCAACATGAAGCTACCTTCTCAGTTTCAAACAGCCCAGTGTTGGAGCCTGAGGATAGAATTCCTGTGGTCTAGACATAGACGCCTGCTACTTGAACTTACAGATGGGCTCTCCTTTAAGTCTTCAGGGTCACAGCTCAGAAATGATAGAGCAATCTCTCAACAGTCTCTCAGGAATGATCAACAACTCTCAGAATACAGCAGAACATCTGTTTCCTGTGAGTAACTCCACCAAGCAGAGACTGACTTCTTCATGCACGTGTTACTCCTGCTGGAGTTTTATGACATGTGAATTCAAAGGAGCATTTCTTTTGCTCCATGAGAAGCCTTTCAAAGGGTGAAGTGCTTGGATTTACAGTGATTCTCCCAGAGGATTTTTCTCCCAGTTGTTGAAATATGGAAAGCAACAAGTGTCCACGCTGTATTACAAGACAATGCAATGAGTATTTCTTGCAGAATTTTCTCCACACTGTAGCACACAATGGCATGGATCTTTTCTTTCTCTTAGAAAATGGGTCAATCTTTTTAAAGTCCAATAACTACAGAAAGTCCTAAAGGGCCCTTCAAGGTCCTGTTCAAATGTCTATTCCTCTGTAAAGGTGACCAGGGTCCTTCTAGGAAGAATTCACATGGCATCTGTGGCAGCTTCTTCTTTCTACTCACTTAATGCTCAGCAGCATGTAGTGCCCCATTTTGTTATTCAGTGTGTATATCTGCATCCCTTGCACCCCACTCCCACTCCAACTACATTGGGCTGTTAGCTCCTGAAGACAGGGATTATGTAGGTGCATGGTAAATACTACGTGTATGGCATTAAATATGATTATCGAGACAATTGTGATTTTTTAATAGTGGGTGTCAGGGATATTTAACCTTTTTTAAAAAATTATTTTAGTTGTAGATGAACACAATATCTTTCTTTCTTTATTTTTATGTGGTGCTGAGGATTGAATCCAGTGCCTCACATGTGCAAGGGGTTTTCTCCTAGGGATTTTATGTTTGTTTTTTTCCTGGCTAATTTCATGCCCCCTTCAGTGGTTGTTTCCCACTGACCCTTTCACATCTTGGGCAGAGTTCACACTTGATTGTAGTTCACTACTAACTCAGGCTGATACTGAACATTATCTTAGCCACCCAGGCTTCATCTGCCATGTAGCTCCCTCCAGATACTGCATTTGGAGGAAGCCTCCGGGATGATTGTTAGGACAGCCTAATAAGGATGAGCACAATTTTGGAGTCAGTCACACAGATTTGAAATCCATCTAGAATGTTACTATGTAGTGATCTTGGATATGTTATTTAACTTTATTAAAGTTCAATTTCTTCAACTAATAATAGAACCTACCTTGGTAGGTGGTTAAAATAACAATCCCGTTGTTTGAATATTTGCTCAATGTCAGACCTTGGGAAGGGCACTCTACCTGGATAAGACTTTCAATCTTCACAAGAGGATTGTTATAGGTTGGGTTCTCTGAGAAGCAGATTTGTACTTAGCAAGTTTATTGGGGAGTGATTTTGGGATTACCACCTGTGAAGGAGAATAAAGGAAGCAGGACTAGGCAGGGGGAGAAATTGGGCTGCTCTTCAGTCTTAACAAAGGCTTCAACCAATCTCACAGGACAGTTTGAAGCTGGGATGGCACTTCAGACCTGGGAAGTAGAATATGGGATCTTTATATTCCTGCTTCCAGCTATGAGGTTATCCTCTCTCAGAAGCAAATGTGACCTGGCATGAGGCAGCTTTCTCCAGCTGAAGTCAATTTTTGGAAAGGGCTGATAACTATGGGATGACATTCCCCAAAGCATGTATTGCACACATTAAATAACACATAAAACACTCAGCACAATGTCTGTCAAATAATAAGCACTCACAGAATGCTAGCTGCATCCTTCTCTTCTCCTTCCTCTTCACCCACCACCAGCTATCCTACACCTGTCATCTTATCAGCAAGAACATAATCAATCACTCTGCTTGGAGAGAAGCCAATGGATCTATTTTCTGAATTCTCCTTTTAAAACAATCTATTACCTCTTAGCAGTCTGAAAAACCTAATGCACAGGGAAATGGGAAAGATTCTTAAGGAGAGTATTAGAGTTTCCCAGAAAAATAGAACCATCGGGACACACACACACACACACACACACACACACACACAGAGAGAGAGAGAGAGAGAGAGAGAAATGATTTATGTGATTATGAAGGATGGCAAATTCAGAATTTGTAGAGTAAGGCAGTCGGCTGGAGACCCAGGAGAACTGATATTCACAAGTCTGAGAACTATCTTTGGCTGAATTCCTTCTTGTTGAAGGGAGATCAGTCTGTCCCGTTAGGCTGCCAACTGATTTGATTATGTCCACCAATATTATGGAGGGCAAACTGTTCACAATTACTGATTTTGTTTATCTCATTCGAAAACATATCCTCACAGAAATATACAAAAATAATATTTGACTAACTATCTGTGCACTGTGGCCCAGCCATCTTAATATATAAAATTAATCATTATAAAAGTGAATAGGACATTTCACCCCTAATTTATTGAATCAGAATATTAGGTGAAGAGCATTGTATCTGTGTAAGCATTATTCAATCACAGTGCTGGGAATGGGTCGCAGATTTTTGTGGATTTCTTTGCTAATTTTGTCTGTAAAATGCTTCAGATGAAATAGTTAAGCCAGTAATATTTTTGAATTAATAATGATGAGGAAAAAAATTTTTTGGTACAGGGGATTGAACCCAGGATTTACCTCTGAGCTACAGCCCCAGTTCTTTCTTCTTTATTTTTTTAAGACAGGATCTTGCTACATTTCTGAGGCTGGCCTCAAACTTGCTGTTGTTCAGCCTCAGCCTTCCAAGTTGCTAGGATTACAGCCATGCACCTTCACACCTGGCAACAGAGAAATTGAATTGCTCTTGAATAATATGTGACAGGATGCTGAACAAGAATCTATTTCCTATTCAGAACACAAACATGGCAATAGAATTGAATATAATAAAATCTTTACTTTATTGGGATGTAAACAGTATGTTGTGAGCACAGGAGAAGCACCAAAGTTTGGGGAACAGGAATACTTTCCAGAGAGGAAGATTTTGAGCTGATACTTAAAAGATGCTAGTTGGAAGGATGCCGAGTTTGGAATGAGCAATAACACCATTCAAGATCATGGAAACATGAAACACACAATGCATGTTCAATAATTTAACATGATCTGGATTCATAGAGTAAGATGTGATGGTGTAGGGGGAGTGTTGAGACATTAGCAGGTTGAAGAGACAGTGGCCATATCTTGGAGGCTTATTGTCAGGAAAAGGAACATGGAGATTGTTCCAAGGGTAATGAGGTTTTGAGCAGGAAAATGATATAATGAAATATGAGTTTGAGAATATTTTGTAGGCAATGTGAAGGTGAATTGGAAGTGTCAAAGACTAGAGGGCAAGGGCTGATAGTTGTTATAGTCAAGGAGAGAGATGATGAGGAGACTGAATAGTGTCAGTATAAATGAAAACAGAACATCATGCATTCCAAAAATTTGAGGGGGCAGATACAAAAGTAATAAGGATCGGTGATTTATTTGCTATAGCCATAAAAGGAAAATTAGTAGTATGGGCTGTCTCCGGGGTTTCTGTCTTGAGAACTGGGGTAAATAGTGATGTACATCATAAAACTAAGGAACATAAGATGAGAAGCAAGGTGGAGTAGAGAGGGGAGACAAGAAAAGTTGGTTCAATTTTGGGCTGCTAAATTTAAGGTGACTGGAGAGCACACAGATGATTAAAACTCATAAATATGTGGAAATTAAACAAAGCATTCTAAATAACCAATGGGTTAAAGGAAATATCACAAGGGAAATTAGAAAAAAAATTTGAGATGTATTAAAATGAAAGCACAACATACCAAAATGTATGAGAAACACTAAGGCAATGCTTAGAGATAAACTATAACTATACACAACCATATTAAAAAGAGAAACAAGTTACACTTAAGAGCAATAAGTTCTATATTCTATCACAGAGTGTGGTTAGTATAGTTAACAATAACATATTATATATTTCAAATTAGCCAGAATAGGGAATTCTGATTGGTCTCACCACAAAGAAATGATAAATATTTGAGATGATAGATGTGCTAATCACCCTGATTGGATCATTGTGTAATGTATACATATGTATTAAAGCAGTACATTGGACCCCTTAAATATGTACAGTTATTATGTATGCAAAAATAGGAAAAATTTCAAACCAATAACCTGAATTTCCATTTTAAGAAATTAGGAAAGGAAGAGAAAACTAAACCCAAAGCAAGCAGAAGTAAGTAGATACTAAAGATAGGAGGAGAAATGGAGAATAGAAACATAATAGAGAAAATCAATACACCAGAAGCTGGTTCTTTGAAATAGTCAACCAACTTGACAAATGTTTAGGTAAAATGACCATTTAGGTGAAATGGAAAAGAGAGATGATTCAAGTTATTAAAGCCAGGAATGAAAAGGTGAACATTACTAACAGCCTTCTCACAATAAAAAAAGAATAGTATGAGCAAGCTTATGCCAACAAATTAAATAATCAGGATGAAATGGACAAAGTTGTAGAATGTCAAATTACCAAACCCAACTCAGGAAGAAATAAAGTCTGCACAAACCTATAATCAATAGATTGAATTATTAATCAAAAACTTTTCACAAAGAAAAGTCCAGGACACGGTGGTTTCACTGGTGAATTCTACCAAGCACTTAAACATTCTACCAAATATTTAGATCAATACTTCACAAAATCTTACAAAAAATAGAAGAAAGGAGACCTCCTCACTCACTCTCTGAGGCTAATGTTATACAATATTTAGCAGGCAAAGACATTATAAGAAAAGTAAATTTGATAAGAGACCAATGTCTCTTATAAACATAGAAGCGAAATCCTCAATAAAGTACTATCAAACTGAATACAGCAACATATAAAAATGATCACATTCCATGCTCAGCTCAGCTTTATTTCAAGAATGCAAGTTGGTTTCAACACAGCAAAATCAACTGATGCAATACACCACATTTATAGAATAAAGGGGAAAAACCCCACATGAAAATTCTTATTGATCTTGAAAAAGCATTCAGCAAACCCCCAAACCTTTTCACAATAAAAACCCTCAACCCCTAAATATGGGGAACTTCCTCAATCTGCTAAAAGGGAATTTGTGAAAATATTATAGTTACATCGAGCTTGATGGGCAAAAGACTGAAAGATTTCTTCCTATCAGCAACAAGGATAGCTGATCTTACCCAGTATGTTCAACATGTGCTTGAGGTTCTGAGAGGGAAATTATATAAGAAAAAAGAAATAAAAATCATCCAGCTTGGAAAGGAGAAACCAAAACTAATCCTTTTTCAAGGATGACTTATATATCTTATATATAAAATAATATATATAATATATATAAAATAATATCTATATCTATATATATCTTATATATATAAAAAATTGTTGAGGAATCCACATAAAAAATCACCAAAACTAGTAAATTCATTCAGCAAGTTTACAGAAAACCAATGTAGAAGTATATTTCTATACATTATCAATGAACAATCTGAAAATGAAATTAAGAGAATAATTTCATTTACAATATTATAAGTAGAATTAAAAACTTATATATCAACTTTATAAATCATTGCTGAAAGAAATTTATAGAACCTTGAATCAGTGGAGAGACATCCTGTGTTCATGGATTAGAAAACAATATTGTCGGGCTGGGGATGAGGCACTGAATCTCAGCATGACATAAAAATAAAATAAAGATATTGTTTCCACCTAAAACTAAAAAATAAATATTTTTTTATATATATATATATATTTATTTATTTATTTATTTTTAGTTTTCGGCGGACACAACATCTTTGTTTGTATGTGGTGCTGAGGATCGAACCCGGGCCGCATGCATGCCAGGCAAGCGCACTACCGCTTGAGCCACATCCCCAGCCCCCAAAATAAATATTTTTTAAAAAAGAAAACAATATTGTCAACGTGATGATAATCCACAAAATGCTCTAAAGGTTCAATATAATAACTACCAAAATTCTAGCTGCCTTTAAAAAAATGCAACAGCTGATTCTAAAATTTATATGGAATTGCAAAGGATCCCAAGTAGTCAACATAAATTGGAAAAGAACAAAGATGGAGGACTGACTCCAAAGCAGTACAAAGTCTCAGTAATTAAGACTATATGGTACTGGTATAGGAATAAACACATAGATGGATAAAATAGAATTGAGACTCCTATATTTATGATAAATGAATTTTTGACAAGGATGCTAAGAGTCAATTCAATGAGGGCAAAGAACAGTCTTTTCAACAAATAGTGCTGGGTCAACTAGATATTCACATGTAAACATTGAAACTGAATCTCTCTCCTACCTCCCACTGCATATAAACATTAATTCATGGTGAGCATTGTGGCATGTGTCTGTAGTTCCACCTATTCACAAGATTGAGGCAGGGGGATCATGAGTTAGAGATAAGTCTAGGCAACTTAGTGAGACCTTGTCAGGAATCCCAAAACAAAATGGAAAAAATAAAGAACATATAAAAAATAAAAGTTAATTAAAAAAGAATCAAAGACCTAAATGTTAGAGATGATATAATAAAAGTCTTAGAAGAAAACAAGGACTTAAATCTTTGTATTGACTTTCTGGATACAATATCAAAACACAAACACCAGCAGGGCATGGTGGTGCACAAAAAACAGTAATTCCAGTTACTCAGGACACTGAGGCACGAGGATCACAAGTTCAAGGCCAGCCTTGACAGCTAAGTGAGACCCAATCTCAAAATTTAAAAATTTCAAAAAAGGATTGAGATGTAGTTCAGTAGATTCAATCCTCAGCCCTGCAAAGCAAACAAACCAAACAACAAAAGAAAAACATACAATGTAGACTTTATTGATACTAAAATATTCTGTATTTCAAAAGGGACTATTAAGAAAGTTAAAAGACAACCTAAACATGGAAGAAAGTATTTGCAAATCATGTACATAATATGGATCCATATCTAGATCTAGTATACATAAAGAACTCATACAACTTAACAGTCCAGACAAGTAATCCAAATGAAAAATGGCAAAGGATTTGAAAAGACATTTCTTCAAAGAGTTACAAATAAAAACAAGCATGTGAAACACCCACTCAGCATTACTAGTCATTAGGAGTGGTAGCAGTTTTTCATAGTTATTTGTCTAAATAACATCACTTTCTTTTATATTTGTTTTGCAGTGGTTCAGAACCTGGGAAACAGATTGAGGACCCTGGCAGGTGAAGGAGCATGTTGGGATAGGGACATGCTTTATTCAGAAGTGGCTGCATCCCCCTGAATCTTTCCATAAGCCTTTTAATGTGAAGGCCAAACAAAGAAGGCACAGTGCCAACAGGTTACATAAGTGACTGCATGCTCACAAGCAGATATTTATGACCTTGAGGACAAATGCTGAAATCAGGGTGTTTATGACCTTGACTACATATTAAAACCTAGCTGGCTGGAAGTTTTGATGACAGAGCCTAACTTGGGCCTGCCTCACAATACACCACTTTAGGGTTGCTTTCCGTACAATCAATGCATTTGATGTCTTCTGCAAGGATTCCTTAGCGAGCAGGGCAGAGCCCTGCACGCACAAGCTACGACAGCAGTATAAGCTGCAGCAACATGCAACCAGAAGACAAGCCCCATCATCTAGGATTACTAAAAACCATTGCCAGTTTCATCTTATATTGAAGTGGTGATGAAAGTTCTTCCCAGCCATGTCCAGTGTCAAGGGACATAGACTGGATTTATATGGTAGTTTGGCAGCAGAACTCTCAGGCACTTTGATGCATACCCAGTTCGCAGAGGTGTTTGCTACTGTGGCACAGGTGATTGCCCAGTCCATAATGGTGTTGGCAGAGGACACTCTTATGGACGAAAGAACAAAGCAGTTACAGGTACCAGTAAAGGTAATCACATCCATCTGGGAGAATGTTTGCCAGCTTTGAGTCCCAGGAAAAGCACTGTTGCTATCTGCAGTGACTTCCCTGGGTAGTGATACTACACTCAGACAGCTTGGGTCTGTATCTCAGCAGGTTTAGTGTGTGCCAGCACTGGGGAACTCATAATTTGCCCAAAAGAAATAACAAAAGTGCCCTTGATCACTGTTGTGATGAGCTGGCCCTACAAGGTCAATGACACTGTCAGGGTGTGAATTGTGGTATGCTGATTCACTTATTCATTGGGCCAGGCAAACAGGTTTGTGGCCGTATCAACTACAGTCAAGGCACACATGGATGTATTAATTGTATTAAAGCACATATGGCCCCCTCTGATTCAGTGGAGGGTTTATGTTGTCAACCTGCCATCATGTCAAGGGATACATTGTGCATTATCTGGCCATCTGTGGCTCCAGTGAGAATGAGGACACTCCTTAGGACAAATCACACATGGCTGGCAGCATCTAACAGGGCACTCCCCATTAAAGGTAGACTATTAATTGACCAGTTTTCACATCTGCATGTTGTAGGTGGCAGTGCAACCAAGCTTCCAGCTTGGTGGGAGGTGCCCGTTCCAATAACCTCACCCTAGTTAAAGCATCTTTTTAATCATTCCCTGGGCTAGTCAGGGGAGCATGGCCGATAACATGACCTATTGTTACCTGTTCTTAGTGGCCTACCTCCCAGAGCCCCCAAGGCACAGCACAACTGTCAGTAATGTCATGAAGTAGGAGATACTTCATTTGCTATCACCATCCAGATGGTGTGTAGTTCAGCTCACTGGCTACTTTGTCTTGTACCATTATCAAACCAGACAGTGTTTGTCTCTGGCTCCATGGCCACTGCCATCCATATAGGCAGTTGTCTGTGACTGGAACCATCAGTGCACTAATCACTGAACAGTATTGTGCCTTATCTCCAAGATATGGGCTTGTTTCTGGTTCACCTACATAGGTAGCAGGCCCTAGCATCACCTGAAGTCTTCTGTTCCTGCCAGCTCCTGGCACACCTGTGCTCTCTTTGCCCTTCTAAGCACCTCTATGGTGTTGACTTTTTTGCAACCTGTGTTGTAAGGATAGGTGCTAATCTCTTCATTTTTAGGGTACTACACATGATGCCAACCAACGCTGAACTTCACAGGACTAACAACAAAGCAGCTAGGGTCTCTCTCAGCTTCTGTCTAAATTGTTTTCCCAAATCCATCAACTCTGATTGACAGGTGGAACATGGTGACCTTGGTTTCCTGGCAAGGCCCTGTTAGTTGCCCACTGGAGCCATCTACTGTTGATGTTTCATTTTCTGCATTACCACTGGCCAGGCTTGCAAGTGTTAATCTCCCTCCTTTTTCTCCTCTGACCTTATTAGCAGTATGGGGGAGGCCAAGGGGTATTTTCAAGGTATGAAGATCCTTCTCTAGTGACTGTACTCTGGCTTACAAGGCCTTTTCCTTATCTTGCAACTCCCTCATCTTGGCAGTCTGCATCAGTTTCTGTTCAGAGATATAATAAACACCATTCCATGGCCCCAGCAGCTTCACATGCGTGGTTCTTCAGGCCATTTCTCCATCCCATCTGCACTGCCATTGCCACCTTTCTCCTTGGCCATAGGCCAGTGCCTGGGCTCCACTACTCCATTCACAGCCTGTCCTGCTGGATCCATGTTCACCCAAAGGGCAAGCAGAAAAATTCAGCCCACTGGTCCTGTTGCCTTCCAAGTGTCACCATCTTGTAGGTAGAAACTAGCAGCTTATAACGCCTTCTCTAGGCTCAATGGTAACTCACCCACTATATCCTAACTTTCCAAGGGAGTCCATACTAAATAGAACTGTGGCAATCCAGTCCTATATGCTGTTCAGTGGCCACATATCACCCCCTCCATTGTCCACCATGTCTGCCATGGCTAAGGCATCTCTCACCTGCATGGTATCCTGCTGACTACACCAATTGCTCTGCAAGGGCTCAGACCCTGGGAAACAGATTTGGGATTCTGGCAGGTGAAGGAAGATGTGAGGTATAGTTGGGGTAGTAGATATACTTTATTTGAAGGTGGCTCCATGAGACTTTCCATAGGCCTTTCTGTGTGCAGGCCAAACAAAGAAGGCACACTGCCAACAGCTTACATAAGTGAGTACACATTCACAAGCAGACATTTATGACCTTGAGTAAAAATGCTGACTCAGGGTGTTTATGACCTTGACTACATACTAAAACCTAACTGGCCAGAAATCTCAGAGACAAAGCCTAACTATAGCCATCCTGGGCCTGCCCCATAACTCTTTTCCAATATTCCAGTGATTTTGTAATCTAAGACTGTATACTTCAAACATTTCTTGCTGAAATATTGAGAATCTTTTTTTCCTTCTAGATTTAACACTGACCAAAACCAACAGATGAAGCCAGAATTTTTCGGAGGCTACTTTGGCATAGAGAAGCCTGAATAGAAATATATTCATGAAAATTCTGTGTTTAAACTCAGTCTAAAGACTTTGCACAGGTAATGAATAAGAACTATTGAGATGGATTTTACAGAAGGGGATCAGAAGAACTGGAATTATGTAAGGAGAAGGGAAGGGTGCCCCCATTGGATCTGATAGAATGTGGACCTCTGATAAAAGGCTGGGAGTTCAGGGATTACAGAGAAGTCATTGGAATTGTCCTTGACCCAAGGAGCTCATACTGGGGAAGACAGAGTTGAACACAGACAATACAGCATAATGGATACAGTCATAATAGAGGATTGAGAGAAGCCTTGTGAGAGCTAGTAACCCATTCTGCACATTGCCCATCTTAGCTTGATTGCAGTTGCCACAGTGAGCCCAATGTGGCATGAGGTGCCCTGCTCATTCAGGTGGCTAATATAACTTGTTTGGCAGGGGTCAGTCATGCAGGCAGAAGGGAGGTTATAAAACTAATTTTTTTTTTTTGTACCAAGTATTGAACCCAGGGGCATTTAACCACTTAAGCTACATCCCCAGCCTTTTTTTTTTTTTTTTTTAATTTTTAATTTTGAGACAGAGTCTCACTAAGTTGAGGGCCTCAATAAGTTGCTAAGGCTGGCTTTGAACTTGTGATTTTCATCTTCCCGAGCCACTGGGATTACAGGCCTATGCCATCATGCCTGGCACAACTGATTCTTATAATGGAGACTGGGTTGATGCTGGTAATAAGACAAGCATGTGTTCCAAATTCTACTACCTCTGAAAAAAAGTTTTTTTGCTATTTAGGAACTCATTCTTCTTTCCTTCTTCCTTCTTATTCTCCCTCCTTTCCTCCCTCCTCCCTTCTTTCCTTTCTTCCTTTTGATAAATGCAATTCCCCATTATCACAAATAATGTAGTCAAGTTTTCTATATTTGGAAAAATCACAGGGATCTCATATCTGGACTATGATGGATAAGGCTTATCTGGGAAAAGTATCTTTGTGATCATGGTATCTCCCCTGCCAGGTAAATGTTTCTTTTTCATTTAAATTGGTATTTTAAAAAAATAGTCTTTTAATTTTTAGTTGGTCATTTTGCATGGGCCCATATGTTGCTTTGTAATGGATCTCAAATTGCTTTTTCTTCCCCCATAAGAAAGTTTGTGTTATATAGATTACTGCTTTTCAAACATTAACACATGTAAGAATCACTTGTGATCTTATTAAACTATAAATTCTAATTCAGAAGGTCTGGGTAGGGCCTGAGAGTCTACATTTCCAATAAGCTCCCAGGTGATACCGATTTCTGGTGGTCCATGGGTCGTACTTTGATTAGCAAGATAGGACCTTTTGCGCCTACTATTTAGCCAATACTGAAAATACCCCTGTCAGGTAATCAAAATGGTCATTACTATTCTCATTGTAAATAGGAGGCAACTAAAGCATATACTGGCTAGCCAGAGGACTAGGAAGCACCCTACCTGGAACTCAGCCTCAGACTGTCTGGCTCCTTCATAGCAGATATGGGACACCCTTAATTGGTTGTGACATTTCTGATGACAAGAACTATCCCCTGATTATCACTGGGTCCCCAGCAGTTTCTAGTGTAGCATTTGATAAACATCTGATGATGGTTTAACTTCAAAGTTTCTTTTTTATATCCCAATAACTACTATGCAATGTTCTGACTGCTTTCTTTTTACTTATTCTAATCCTCACACTAATTCAGGTAGAGTATTTGCATTACACAATGGGTAAACTAAGACTTAGAGGAAAAAAGTTACTGGTATGAGATTACTAGATAAAATTTTTTAAAGAAAGTAGACTTTAAATCCATGTTTGCCTTATTATTAGAGTCTCACATACATCATGCAATAAAAAAATACATTTCAATCAACCATTTTTTTTTATTGCTGATATCTAGGTTGTCAAAAATCATTAGAGGCTTGATCATGAGAAAGATAGTTGTTCTGCCCAAGATCTTGGAAGATATAAAGGGTTGATCTCATTTCCTGTTTTCACACCCTCCCAGCTGTTGCAACTTTTATCCACAGCTTTATGGCAAATGACAGAGAATAATTTATGGAGTTGGAAGTCTCTGTCTATAAAGAAAATAAGCTTGTTCTGATGTTTCTGCCATGTTATTGCAGTTGCTTAAATTTTTAATCAAAGACTTAGTCAAGAAATAGTGCATTAAAGTTAGTGTCTTAGTAGTGCTCTCAAGGATGGTTTGAATAAATGTTTGGAAAAGAACTATATGCCACGGCCTCATAAACATTTAAGTTTGTATTTTGCAAAAGAGCCAATGTTCCTTCCAGAAAAGTGTCTTCAAGTGACATTAAGAGGCAAGGAGAGTTTTGTTTGTTTGTTTGTTAACATTTATTTATTTTTTTCAGTTCTATGTGGACACAATATTTTACTTTTATGTGGTGCTGAGGATCGAACCCAGTGCCTCATGCATGCTAGGTAAGCACTCTACCACTGAGCCACAACCCTAGCCCCAAGGGGAGTTTTTAAAAACAATGTCATTATCTTTTTTTTTATTGGTTGTTCAAAACATTACAAAGCTCATGACATATTGGCACTTTAAAAACACGCAGATAAAATCTTTCACATCAAAAAGAGAGGTCTAAGTCCTTTGTCTTAAACATAGATGGCTTATGTTTTGACCAATAGGACACAGAAGAAGTGAGGCTGTATGACTGCTAAGGCTGTTTAAAAAAACCGTGACATTTCTGCCTTGCTTACTGAAACTATCTTGCTTGCTGTCCTAAGCCAGCATGTAAAATGTCCAAGTACCCTAAGATAGCCATGTTATGAGGAATTCCAAGCCACATGGAGAAGACATGTGTAGGCATTCTATTCTGACATTCTATTCTTAACTGACTATGACAGTCTCAGTTAAGCCCAACCTTTAAGTTGCCCCAATCCAGACTCCAGGTATAGGAGTGAAAAAGAAATCAGATGACTCAGTCCCTTAGCCACTTGTTTTATGCTTTGCTGTTTGCATCCTAGATGAGGCCTCAGCCATTGTGCAGCAGAGATAAGCCATCTTCCTCATAACCTATCCTTGTTCATGACCCACAGAATCCACAAACATCATATAATGGTTTTTATTTTACACTGCAAAGTTGGGGGTCATGTGTTATTACATCAATAGATAACCATGGAATTTAGTCAGACCTCACTGGGTTGCAAGTGATAAAAGCAAAACATGATCTAGCATAGGAATAAGAGAAATCTACAGGAAGATGTAATGGAAGGTGAACTGGAAAAAGTACTGTGGCAGCCATGAGGATGTGCCTCACAGGTTTCCAGCTGTGAAAGCACAATTGACCAGTGGTCCCATCTGCTGAACTCAGGTCCATCACGGTGTTACCACTATTTAAGGGTATCAGATTTAGCAAATAAAAACACAGAATGCACATGCAATAATTGAGAGTTATTTATACTAAAAATTGTTATCTGAAATTCAAAATAAAATCTAACTGGGCACCCCACAACCTAGGTCTAGCAACCCTGTATGAGCTGCTCCCAGCTCGTGAATAGATGTGGCAGGATTTTAGTGGGACTAGTCTCTGGGACCATGACACTCCCATGATAGATGAATTTGCTGAAGGAGTCTCCATTGGACTGGCTGAACTTCCTTAAAACTACAAGACTAAGGAATTTCCTTAGAACCAAAACTCTTCCACCCAAACCTCCCTTTTATTTCACAGAGCATCAAATTGGTTCTGATGGCTCCCCAAGCCTCCTTTACTTTTTACCTTAGACATTTTCTCATAAGACTTGGAATAACACAGGAACCTCACATGAATGACATAATGTTAAATAACCAAATTATAAGAAAAACTATGATGAGGGTCAAGAACTCAAATGCTTTAATGTCACCCTCTCACTATTTCTCTTTTCTGCTTCTCTGTTCTAGAGTAGAGAAATGACTCTCAGACTCCTTCAATTAACAATGACCATAAAATTGAGAAAACATCCGAGGCAACTGTTGTCAGCATTGAACAACTGAAATCACAAGCCTGTGAGGCTTAACAGAACAGGAACTCAAAAAGGAGTCAGGAAGATGAGCTTGAACAGAGAACAGAAGACTCACGGAGTGGAAGAAACAAATAATGGAATTTGAAGCTGCTGAGGTGACTGGAAGTTGTGTAGCAGGGTATTGTAGAAGAGGATGCTGTTCAGTAAAGGGATTTAAGAAATATGCACACAGGAAGGACCTCTTGGATCTTTGGCTGAATACTATGCTACAAATGCAGGGTGAACCTCCATAAGACCGGGTTGAGAAGACTGTCCCAGGAACTGAGAACTATACGAAGATTCCAGAAGTCACATAGTGCTTGAAGGTTGGAGTTCCAAGCGTTCAGAGTGAAGTGACCTTATTGAAAACTCAGAGAATCTAGTTAATACATCAAAAAAGTCACAAAATAGGATTAGCACTCCTCCCTAGAAATAAGGGCAATTCTAGAACCACTCCAACAAAACATAAACCAAACACCAACAGGATCAAAGTGATCTCCTAGTAACTTAACTCTGAAATCAAACTCCACACTCTTTTTTTCTACATTTTTTTTTTACTGGTGCATTATAGTTGCACATAATGGTGGCATTTGTTGTTATATATTCATACATGTACACAATATAATTTGACCAATATCAGTTCCCAGCATGTCCCCCTTCCTTCCCACCTCCTAACCCTGGGTTCATTTCCTTTACTGATCTCCCTTTAATTTTCATGAAAACTCCATACACTTTAAAGACAAATTTTATGTATAGCATATGATTAAAAATTACTCAATATGTATAAAACTAGAGAGTGATTCATAACCAGAAGAAAAACTGTCTATGGAAATAGTCTCGGAGATGACACAGAAACTGGAATTAGCAGACAATGACTTTAAAACAATTATCATAAATAAGTTTAAGGACTTGAAGGAAAATATGGACAATGACTGAAGAGAGGAGGGATTTCAGCACAGAAGTTGAAACTATAAAAACCAAACAGAATCCTAGAACTCAAAAATGTAACATGTAAAATGGGAAATTTATTGGGGGGTTTAAGAGAAGATTGAACATCACAGAAGAGGGGAGCAATGAACTTGAAGACAAGTCAAAAGAGAATTTTAAAAATTGAAGCATGAATAAAAGAAATACTAAAAACAAGGAGAGCCTTATAAACCTGCAGCACCATATAAGATGATATAATGTATTCACATGCACTCTTACATCAATTGGGGTCCTTGAAAAATATGACATTGAAAAACATTTTTGAAAAAAGAATGGTCATAATTATCTAAATTGGATAAAAACTAAATGTCACCACCTAAGTGTGACTTTTTTCTGACTTTTTAATATTCTCCCCCTGCCCGTCCTAGCTCACCTTCCTCCCTCACAAAAGAGAGGAGATTAAAACTATTTGGGGACCAATGAAGCACATTTATGAAGGAGCCAGTGAACCAAATACAGCATGAGCCCCTATTTCTATTGAGACCTCATATTCATGGAAGAGGGATGTTGGAATTCTCACTTTTAATTCATGGAACACATGAGTGTTATGATTGGATGTGAGGTGTCCCCCAAAAGCTCATGTGTGAGGCAATGCAAGAAGCTTTAGATGAGAAATGATTGGGTGATGAGAACCTTAACCCAATCACTGAGCTAATCCCCTGATGGGATTAATTAAGTGGTGACTAAAAGCAGGTAGAGTGTGGCTGCAAGACGTGGGTCCCTGGGGGCATGCCTTTGGGGCATATATTTTGTATCTGGAGACTGGTGATTTCTCTCTGCTCTCTGATCCTCATGAGAGCTGCTTGCCTCCTCCCCGACTCTTCTGCCATGATGTTCCACCTCACCTCAAACCCCCAGGAATGGAGCTGGCCTTCTATGGATTGAGACCTCTGTAACCTTGAGCCCCCCAAAATACACTTTTCCTCCTCTAAAATTGTTCTGGTCATGTCTTTTTAGTCACAGCAGCAAGAAAGCTGACTTAAAAATAGAGTAACTGGTATCCTGCTTTCCATTTGGTATTCTTGGAGATGGCAGCCTGGCATAAGAACTCTCTGACACAGAACATGGGGTAGAAATTGTCAGATGGGCGATGGGATTAGAGAGACAACTGAGACAAATCTCCAGAGTTCCCCAAGATGTTAGAGTGGTACAGATAATCACTCAAAATTCCCTGTGGCCTCTGTCCTCTCCAAAAGCTGAAAGGGCTGAGGGTTCAGTTTCACAGTCAGGGTAGCAGCATGGGAACCAAATAAAAGCAGCTTAATTAGGTCATTGTCAGGTCAGCTGATGCCCATTTGGAAGGACAGTGACACTTGAGAAAACTTGTTCCCTTCAGTGGTTGCCAGCAAGGAACAGAGATCAACTATCTAGTACCAGACCCCCTCCACAAAGCCTGTAAGACTAAAGCAGACTCCTAATAACTTAGGTGCATCCCTGGGGAAAAGAGACAGGTGAAAATCCTGAATTTGAAAATTTAAATCTGAAGTAAATGGGAATCACTAACTTTGTATTTTCTTAAGTCACTGGGTTAAATTTTCTACCATCAGTTAGAAGGGGGCAATAGTCACATAAAATGCTATTATATTTCTAAATACCTGTTTTTGACTCAAATATAATCCTCTGCCTTAACACATGAACATATTTATAATGAAGTAAATCTGATGATGAATTTGGTCACAGTTTTGACACTACCCAGATGTTTGACTCCTGGGCAGTGAGAATTTTCCTAATCCTCAGTAAAACATGAGGATTAGGTCTCTGTCAGTTCAAAATTTTAAAGATACAGCCACAGCTTGCTTTCTTTGGTGACATGGAGTTATCCATGCAACTGCTAAAGCTTCAGGCTTCAGAATCAATACAGGTAAAGGAATTGGATCATTCAAACCCTCGTCGATTACTCACATATTAAAGAGTAACTATAGGCAGCCTTCTAAGAAACAGGTGAGTGAAGTTGACACAGGTGGAATAATTTGGAAAAGACTTTTAGCTCTGGTGGGGTTTTCCCCTTTTGTTAAAAATCCATCATCTCTGCAGAGCCAGGGCATGCATGGACTCATTAGAGGGTCTGGGATGCTATTTCCATCCAAGCCTGCCCTCTGCTGGTCAGAAAGAACTGGTTAGATCCTTTCTCCATCTGTGAAAACAAGTTGGAAAAAAGCCATTTGAGTCTTGTGCTTGTCATATTTTTAATCCTTTGACAATACTGCACTGAAGGGAGCGAGAGATAGCAGGAAGGCAGAGAAGGAAAGAAGAAACTCTAGTAGCATATTTTTTTCCTTCACCTACTGTTGGAGAAAAAAGCCCAGAGTCAGAGGACTGGGGTCTGTTCTGGTTCTGCAGCAATTTATTAGCTGAGTGATCTTCAGTTAACCTTTATGAGCATAGTTTACTCTTTAATTCAGTATTCAATATTGATCTAAGACTTAATTGTTCCAAACCCTGTGCTAGGCTCTGACAGAAAACAAAGATATATATATGGAGAGAGAGAGAGAGAGAGAGAGAGAGAGAGAGGTGACCTTTGCAGTCAAGCTCACAGTCTGGTGAGAGACACAGGGTTTATTTCAGTGGCTAAACTGCAAGGTGCAGAAAACATATCTGGAAGATTCCTGGACCCCACCTCTGAGACATTTGAGATTCATGGTAGTGAGTTATGACATTATGATGCATGGGCAGCTAAACCTCCTTCTTTGAGAGGGTTGGAGAAGTTGGTCCAGTGGTATAACCTTGGGAAAGTCATTTAACTACTCTGAACCTCTCTCCACTTCCCCAAACACCTTTTGTCCTTGCAGCCCTTGTAGACGATGCCTCCCCCTCCTCCAGTCTTGTACTTGTGGTAATGGATTTTAGTGGTTGCTCACTCCTCTCATTAGGCTGTAAGCAATTTGAAGGCAGGGCCCATATAAGAGACATTTAGAGCTATATCCCTTTCTCCTTCTATAGTGTCTAGCCCTTTACTAAGGGGCCAGTGATGTTTGAGGAAGGAATGAATATATGTGAATACATATGAAACAGGAAATGGCTTCTCTAAACTTCATGTATTATGGCTGCTGTTTTCTAGATGCAGCACTAATCTGTGGTCCCACCATGGTACTTGAATCTCCTTTTCTGCAATATCTGCCATTTATTAAGTGTTTACTACATCCCAGGAAATGTTATGTCAAATCTGATATGTTTGCTTCTCTACTTTTCTTCTCACAATAATCATGTGGCTAATACCATGTCTACTCCACATGAATTTCAGAGCAATTTTTAAAAATCATCCAAAGCCAACCACCCCATTCACAATATCCTCAAAATAAAATAAAATAAAATACTTGGGAATCAACCTAACAAAAGAGGTGAAAGATTTATACAATGAAAACTACAAGAACCCTAAAGAGAGAAATAGAAGAAGATCTTAGAAGATGGAAAATTATACCCTGTTCATGGATAGGCAGAACTAACATCATCAAAATGGCGATTTTACTAAAAGTTCTCTATAGGTTTAATGCAATGCCAATCAAAATCCCAACGGCATTTCTTGTAGAAATAGAGAAAGCAATCATAAAATTCATATGGAAAAATAAGAGACCCAGAATAGCAAAAGCAATTCTAAGCAGGAAGTGCGAATCAGGCGGTATAGCGATACCAGATTTCAAACTATACTACAGAGCAATAGTAACAAAAACAGCATGGTACTGGTACCAAAACAGGTGGGTGGACCAATGGTACAGAATAGAGGACACATAGACCAATCCACAAAATTACAACTAGCTTATATTTGACAAAGGTGCTAAAAGCATGCAATGGAGAAAAGATAGCATCTTCAACAAATGGTGCTGGGAAAACTGGAAATCCATATGCAACAAAATGAATCTGAATCCCTTTCTCT
>NW_026000174.1:2512469-2547954 GCF_001458135.2 Marmota marmota marmota
AGGGGAGGGGGGATAGCAGAGGATAGGAAAGGCAGCAGAATACAACAGACACTAGTATGGCAGTATGTAAAAA
This sequence comes from Marmota marmota marmota, assembly GCF_001458135.2. Taxonomy (NCBI): domain Eukaryota; kingdom Metazoa; phylum Chordata; class Mammalia; order Rodentia; family Sciuridae; genus Marmota; species Marmota marmota. The sequence continues at coordinate 2,512,543 of NW_026000174.1, forward strand.
CGTGGATGTGTAACCGATGTGATTCTGCAATCTATATACGGGGGAAAATTGGGAGTTCATAACCCACTTGAATCAAATGTATGAAATATGATATGTCAAGAGCTTTGTAATGTTTTGAACAACTAATAATAATTAAAAAAAAATCGTCCAAAGCCTCAGAGTTGAGAAGTGACAGAAAGAAACTGAAATCCAGGCGCTATAACTCCAAAATCCTTTGCTTCCTCTCTGGGGCTCTCAGAACTGGCCTGATCCAAAAAGCTGCCACTTTTCCATCAGTAGAGATGTGGCAGTCCACAAGGAAGCCCAGGGTATGCAAAGACCTAAGACCAGATATTGCTCAAGGGCACTTCTTTGGCTACCCTAGGTAAGTTGGAGGCTGGGGATACAGTCTTTGTAATATCCGAGAATCCTGTAATAATAAGATAGTGAGCACTAAGGCTTTGTGCGTCTAGATGCTTCCTGTTGCTATCATCAGTCAAACTTCCTTACGTGAATGGCTGTGTCTTTCCCTCATTCTTCCAACAGCATTTATCGCCCCCTTTCTATTCCCTGAACAGCCTCCATCATCCACACCTGCTGTTGGTCAGTCAGTGTCCCCGTGGACCCTGAAGGACAAGAAGGTCAATTTGTTTCATTCTCTCTCAAGAAGCCTACCTTGAATTGTCAGTAGTTCTTCTGCTCTGCTTAGCTCACAAGGAACACTGAGACTTTGTCCTTCACCCTGAGAATCACCCTGAGGCTCTCTTGGAGGCCTCTCCTGTTCATACCCACAGTCCCCTTAGATCTCAAGCCTCTGCTCAGCCTCTGTTCCCTCTGCCCCCTAGGCCCCACTCCCCCTGCCTTGACCTTTGCTGGAGTTTCCATTCATCCTGTGCTGTGGAGCTGCAGGGGGAGGTCCCTGAAGGGAAGACAGGACAGAGGCAAACAGCCTTTTGGCCTAGCTCCTCAGAGTCCTGCAGAAATAGCCTCTGCTTTATTCTGTACCTTGAATTGCATTGCAGAAGCCTCCCTTGTGCTCTCCTAGTGTGGTGTGTTCTGGGGTGTTTTCAGAAGGGGGATGGTTATGTGCTATGCCCTGCAAAAGAGTTGGGGAACACTGAGGCATTCTGCCATCCACTTATTGAAACCCCCTCCATATACAACCTCTTCAGAAATAAATGGAGAAGGCAAGGCCCTGTCCTCACGACACTGTTACTTAGACTCAGGTGGCCTCATGTAGGAGACAATTGTAAATCACCATTCCCATGGAAATCAATGCTGACAGAGCCTGAGTGTTAGGTGTGGGGCATTGTGGGAGTTCAGAGGAAGGAGAGGATAGTTTTGAGAGTGAATTTGGGGAGGCTTTGTGGAGAAGAAGTCCTGGTGCCAGGCCTTCAAGGACAAAGATGTTTATACACAGAGAAGCTGGGGGGAAAGAGCTTTCCAGATGGTGAGAACAATGCACATGAAAATATTTCTGCTCTGGGATGAAGGTAGATTAGATTTTCTGGCTTTGAATCTGCCACTCACTGTCCTACTGAGTCAATGCCGTGCCTCTCACATAGGAAGTGCTTAATAATGCTGAGTTGAAAAGCTTAAGTATGTGCTGCTCTCTCCTCCTCCCATTCTATTCCTGCATGCACCAACCCCCACTCCTGCACCCTGCTGTCCTCAGTGACCACAGCTTCCCACCCTATACTCAAAGCATTGTGGGCACTTCCCTCTCATTTCCCTGTCATGTGCTTCTCTGGGATGGTGTTGGCCATAACATTGGGTTTATAACTCTGAGGTGTTACAGCACAATCCTATTGGGGAACATAGGAAAATTTGCCACTTTAGATGGTGATCCCACCCTTATGTGGCCCTAATTTTAAATGCAAGAAAAATACATTAAAAAAATTGTCAGGTTGGTTCTCAATCTTTGAAACATCCCAGTTCGATTTAAATTCAGGAGACTGGGCAAGAGGTGAGGAAATTAGATTTCTCTCCTGTGCCAGAAACATGGGCATGACTCCCAGACATCCCCATCTGTATAATAGAAGAAGTAATGATTGATGACCCATTTCCCAGGCATAGCCATGTTTATTTAAACCCATGTGGACCTCGGTGAGTAGCATTTGTAACCTCAATTCAAAGGACCATGTGTAAACTGTTGGCTTTTCCCATTTGTTCCATGCATGGAAAATCAATTTTCAACCAGCCATCCTCCTGGCCTGGCCCTGCTGTTTCCACTGAGCATGAGAATATTTTGGTAGCTTTAGGTGGCCAGGAGGAGGCACCTGAGCTGTTGGCACTGTCCATGGAGTCCTCAGGGGAAGCAAAGCCAGGAATTGGCCACCAGAGTAGAAGCTGCCAATAAGGAGATAAGCATAGACTTGCTAACTGATGACCTGAGAGAGTCCGAACTTGGTAAAACAGCTCACCATCCCTGCCTACTGCTCCACCCACCTGTCCTCAGGCAAAGAAGGCTGCAGCTGGCATTCCCAGCCAGGGCCCAGCAGGAAGCCATTCTGCCTCGGAGCATTTGCTGTTAGCGTTTCCATCATTACACTCACAGAACCTGCTTAAACAACATCGGAATGCCAGTGATGATAGCTCCTCATTTATTAAGTATATACCAGGCACTTTCCATGTATTGTCTTCTACTCATATAATCATTCCCACAAGAGGACCCTGAAACTCAGAGAAATTAAGTATGTAAGCAAGTATGGCAATCAGAATGGAATCTCATATCTGCCTGGTTGCATAGCCTGTGGCCTTTTCCCACTATGATGCCTCCATAGAGCTGAGGGCCAGCACCATTATGCTGAGTTTCCCACTGAGCTTCTCCTATTTCTGTGTGGCAGACAGAACAAGCCTCTGCCTTCTCCCACCACTGCCAAAGATGGTCACATCCAAACACCCAGAACATGAGACTATATACCTTTCTCGAGAAAGGAACTTTGCAGACATGATTAATGTTGAGGATCTTGACATGGTAAACTGGTCCTGAATTATATGGATGGGATCGAGACTAATCTCCTCACAGAGTCTTTCTTTATAAGAAAAGGTCACAGCAAGAGAAGGTGATGTGGTGAAGGAAGCAGGATGAGTGAGAGACAATAGACGATGCTCCAGGGCTGGTTTGGAAGACGAACAAGTCCACAAGCCAGGGGATGAGACCAACCTCTGAAAGCTAGAAAGGGTGTCTCTGGAGCCTCCAGAGACAAGACAGCTCTGCTGACTGACATCTTGATTTTAGTCTGTAATATCCACTTTGGAACTTCTGACCTCCAGCACTGCAAGATAATAAATTTATATTGTATAAGCCACCAAGTTTATAATAATTTTTATAGCAGTCATAGGAAATTAATCCATCCTGGGAAATATGAATTGTCAGATGCATTGTATAGGTGCATTTAAGGTCACTGCTGGGCAGGTGTCACCATGAGGCAGTCCCAGAGAGACTATGTCACTGGGCAGACTTGGTGGCAGTACTGGACATGCTTTTCAGGCATGACTACATGGCAACTCCTCTGAGTTACGGCTTCAGCCCCTCTGCTACTCAGTTTTTAGCACCCTCCAGGTGTTAGACTTGGCTTCCTCCCATGACCCTGCTTCTCCCATCAGGGAGTCAGCATGCTGCAGCTGTCTGGTTTCCAGCACTGGCTCTGCCATTTCCTGTCTTTCACCTTTGTGGGGTCCTGTGTCAGGCCTAGATCACCAATCTTTGGAGGGAAAAACCATGTTAAAATAATCACCATCATGGGCTGTGCAGTATGTGTAATGGCTATAGTCACAGACTCAAGGCCAGTTCCTTAATGTCTCAGCCTGATGATCTCATCTGTAAAATGAGGATAGGAACACATACCTCATGGAGTTGTTAGGGGGGAAATAGATGATTTATGCAGAATACACTGTATAGTGTGAGGCATGACATCAAGTCCCTGTAAATGACAGCTATTATTATTATGATTATGCATTTTAAATATGAGTCATGGACATGAGCTCCTGAGTGATTTCAGGTTTAATAGCCATGCAGGTATTGGAAGGAAGGTTCTTCTTTTGTGCCAACCATTGTGCTGCAGTACAGAATCACATAATTACAATTGTAGGCTTGCTCTACAATACAGAACTAAATTTGGGTTTTAGTTCTACCCATAAACTTGTGGCTTTATTTTTCTTCTTTCTATGTTAATTATTGGGAAGTTTTTACTTTAAAAATGTTTTGGGAAGGTTGCTAAAGAATTTGCAGTTTGTGAAAGGATTTTGTGGAAAACAGGTCTAGGAGTATTTGCTAGAGAATAAAGAGAGAATGGATTTAGTGTTAGAGAAATTTGAGCTGCTGTTGGACTCTAAATCCCAAAGGTTAGGATTCTGCCATATGAGAAATGTCCCTGTGAAATAAGTATTCAGAACTCCCCAGGGTCCCCTTTCTGAGGCAGTACATGAAGAAGACTGAGTTACTTGAATGCATTCAACTTCCTGTTCCCCCACTCTGACTCTAGGGCAACTGATCAGGGAAGCCCCCCCTGGCAATTTTGAGCACCTGATGCATTTTTCTGTACCCTGCTGGGGTGTTATGAGGGGACTGGGATGTTAGAAAATGAGGTTATTCCTTTAAAGAGCTCTTGATATACAGAGAAAAGGGTTATATAAATGCAGGAGAATTAATGAACATCAAAAGAAACCTCACAAGGCAGAAGTTATATTATTAGCAACATTTATTGCTTTCTATAGGACTAACATTTACTGAACATTCACTATGTGCCAGATATTTTAACCTTCTTATCTATTGAACTCTCACATTCATCTAGTGAGAGAGCTGGGTGTCTGGGACCAGGCTGTTCTGATTTCTAATATGCTTACACTATATTTCAGCTACTAGGATTAAGTGGGAATAAATGGAACAGAAAGTGTGTGCTCTTTGAGTTCACAGAAGGAAGAGAGAGCTGTGGGCTGGAGAAGTCAGCGAAGACTTCATTGGGCACATAGTTTCAAATCAGCCTGGAAGGATGGCTACAGTTCAGGCAGATGGAGAGGAGGGTAATTAGGAAAGGCAAGGACAGCTGTTCCACAGATATTGAGTGTCTGCTGTATTCTAGGCACTGGTTGGTCTAAGTATTTGAAAAGAACAATGAACAAAACAAATACATACAATTGTCATGGTGGCACTTATATTCTTGTAAGAGAAGAGTTTTTTAAAATAAATGATATGTTAAAATAGAAGACAATAAGTTCAACAGAAAAAAGAAAAAGTAGAGAACTGTATTAGTTTCCCGTGGCTGCTGTAACAAATTATCACAAATTTGGGAGCTTAAAACGATCCTCTTTTAGTTTTGAAGGGCAGAAGTAAAAAATACGTTTATTCATCTGAAGTCAAAATGTGAGTAGAGCTGGTTCCTTCTGGAAACTCTCAGAGGAGAATCCATTGTCTCACCCCTCTCAGCTACTAGTGGTTGCCTGTATTACTTGACTTACAAACCTTTCCTCCATCCTGAGAGCTCATCGCTGCAATCTCTGCCTCTGTCACCTCTGTTGCCTTCTCCTCTTCTCCTTATAAGGACCCCAGCTCCTATATCACGTCCACTGAATTGTTCCGGGATAATCTCCCCATCTCAAAACCCTTAATCACAACTGTGAAGTGCCTTTTGCTATACAAGCAAGGTAACACTCACAGGTCCTGGGAATTAGGATGTGGAAGTATTGTGATGGGGGACGCTATTCAGCCTATTACAAGGAGTAATGGGCATTAATAACAAAGGAGGGGTATGGTTGCTCAGAATAGTTCTTTAGGATAGAATCTCTAAAAACAGCCTAATACAGGGATCTGGACGTACATGATGTATTTCAGGACAACCCCACAAAGGAGGGTGTGAAACAGGACAGGAAAGCTCAAGCAAGCAGGGTGTGGTATGGTTATATGTTTCTGTCTGGGCCTGATCCACAGAGGGTGAGCTCAGTAGCATAAACTACACGGAGAATTTCTTTTCTCTTGAGGCAAGACAGCTGTTCCTATTATTTTTAACTTTTTATTTTTTAAATTATCTTAAACTTACAAAAAAGTTGCAAGAGTACTAATATAACTCCCACATTCCCTTTAATCAGAATAGCCATTTTAAAATGTTTTCCACGTTTTTACCATTTTCTCCCTCCTGCTTCTAAATTCCTTTTTCTCTGTGTATATCTCTCTGTTCTACACCCCCCCACCCCCACACTTCTGTTTTCAGAGAGAGAGACAGAAAAAGAAGTAGATGTGGATATATCACAAGTTCCTACTGATACCTAGTTCTAAATTAACCTTGAAAGACTTCTTTGTTACCATCCCATCCTATATTTGTATATCTTTTCTTAGGCAGAGAGAATTTGGGGTTGCAACAATACTAAATACTTATATAGTTGCTCAATCTTACAATACACACAACATTGTCTCAGATTTGCTATGCTTCTATGAAACCACAAACCTGAAAAGAGTTTAAGATTCCCTTGCAATTCTTTCCCTCTTCACCTAGGTTATGTAGTTAAAGTACTGTGCCAAAAATTACTTTGATCTATTTTCTTCAGTGTGATTGTGTTAATCATGTGAAATACAATTTGTTTACATTCTATTTTAGTATTTTCCCTGTTCTTAATGATTTAACTTAATTTTTTTTTTTAGTATCTGTAACACCTAAACATGATTCCAAAATTCAAAATGATATGAAAATTTATACTCAGAGAGGTGTCACTTCTTTCCTGTTCTCTTCACATCTCTACCCTGACCTCCTTGTAGGTAATACTTTGATTTCTGGTTCATGGGTCACATCTACTATTTTGCACGTCTATTAATTTTTATGGAATGCTGGACATCATAAATATTACATTGTTAAATGTTTGCTTTTTGTCTTCCTTTAAACTGTTTTTGTGGCAAACAAATTACTTCCTGACAGTCATGATCCTTTTGACATTTGTTAAGCCTTATCAGAGTGCTTTAAGAGTATTCTCCACTCTGGAGCTACTGCTTAGCCATGGCCCTTTCATGGGCTCTAATTTATACCCCACTGTTCACTGGGCACTTTAGCCAATAGGAATAGAAACTCAAATATCTCCCAACTCTGTTAGTTCTGGGAATTGTTTGGCTTACAGCTCTTTGGTTATCCTTTTCCTGGCTTCATGGAGTTTTTCCCCACACATGCATGTCTTATTATTAAGCAAAATATTCAAGGGAATTATATACAGTTTCTGATGCTTTTTCTTATGATTTTTTTCCAAATAAGAGCTATATGTACATTTTATTTCCCATTCATTTTTATACAAAGGTAGCATATTGTATATAATTTTTGTATCAGAGTTTTGGAGAGAAAGGAAGGAACACACACACACACACACATACACATATACACACTCACATATATATGTATATATATATATGCTAAACACCCTCCATACATATACTAAATATGTATGGCTTAGCACAATGCTTGGCAATATTGTGCTCTAAATAAAGCCTAGCTATTACAATTCCTGCAGGTTAAATCTGACTCTTACTCAGTAGTTTTGTAATCAGAACCTCCCTTCTCCCCCAAACACACATAGAGGCCTCATTTGGTTATTGCTACACTTCACGCCAACATTTCTTTGGCACATGTAGGCACTTTACAAATACTAGGTGAATGTGTTAAAAAATAAGTGGATGAGGCCAGGCATGGTGGTACACCCCTGTAATCACAGTAAGTAGCTCAGGAGGCTGAGACAGGAAGATCACTAAGAGTTCAAAGCCAACCTCAGCAAAAGTGAGGTGCAAAGCAACTCAGTAAGACCCCGTCTCTAAATAAAATACAAATAGGGCTGGGGATGTGGCTCAGTGGTTGAGTGAGCCTGAGTTCAATCCAAGTATCAAAAAAAAAAAAAAAGAAAAAAAAAGAAAAGAAATGGATATGTGAGTTAAGTGCAGGCCACAGAGATGGCAGTGAGCTCTCTCTGGGCTGATATCCCTCTGGCTGGAGGCCTGCAGATGGTGAACCTTCTCAGCTTTGAAGGACTGGCAGGTAGGAGAACAAGCCATCATGCCCATTGTTTTTCACAGCAAAAGGACTCACTGGATCTCTTGTTTACCCATTGGCTTGAAGTTCTCCAAAGCAATGACCACACAAGTCACAGCCAGGGTTTGGGGTTTATTTTCTCACTATGAGACACAATTACTGTGGACTCAAGTTTGCTAGTATCAGTTTTTCAAAATTGCAAGAGAAAGTCCAGTTCCGTTTTCCTTCCAAGGACTTTCTGGATCCCTGCCATGATACGTGAAAGCTAGCTCTTCAGACCTGACTGCTTCTTGCTTAAAAAAAAAAAAAAAAAAAAAAACCCTACAGATATGAACTGAACACATGAGCCTAACAGATGGGATAAGACACTATTCTGCCACCCACAGCTAAGAGAACTTGGGTGAGTTCTTAGAAGCTCTGAGTCCCTATCTCCTCATCTATAAAATGAGGAATGGTATGAAGTGCTTAGCACAATGCCTACCATAGGCAATATTCAATGCTAGTTGACTTATGTCCCTCTCATTACCTAAAGTCCCAGTCCTTGAGGCAGGGTGCGTTCACATGATTTTTTTTTTCCCTGTCCTGCCTCTCTATACCCAGAAAATTTCTGCCACTGACAAATACTGCCTGTAAGGGCCAAGTGCCCTACTTTTACTGCCCTTCATGTCTGGATTTCTGGCCACAACCTCTCAAGTTTTGTAACATCCTCACTCACTCTCCTCATCTGTAGGTCATACCATGACAGGAATTAGGACTTGCTGAGTCTTTGCTCTCTGTTGTGGGTATGGTAACCTCTGGGGTTTCAGAGTATACAACCCCAGCCACAAAGAGAAGCATTTGCCAAGTCCTCAGCCTCTAGCAAGAAAGTGTCTGGTTTCTTAAAAAACTGTTATTATTGTTATCATTATGGTAATAAATAGATTCCTTCAGCAATAAGTACTTCAGAGCTCTTTTCATAGAAACAAGGGTACTTGTCTATCAAAATATGTAAAAAGGAAAATTAATGTAAAATGTAATGTAATGTAGGAACGTTGCTGTAACACTACTAATTCCAGTCCATATTCAAGTTTCATCCACAGCCTTGATTATGTCCATTAGGACCATTTCCTCCCACGTGAGGATCTGTCCAGGATTATACATGGCACTGAGTTGTCTCTTCGTTAGTCTTTTTAATCTGGAGGCTGCACAAAGCTGATGATTTGCTCCACTGCTCTTTCTACTATAGTCCCACTTTCTGCTCTGGGTCATGGAGAACGAGCTCAGCTAAGTCAACCGTTCCTGTGAGAAATCTTCCCTGGCATTGCAGAGGGATTATCAGAATGACTAAGCATTGTGTACCAGGACTAAGAAAAATAAATTATGTATTTGCTATACCTATTTGGGAACAAATCCATATCTCAAAAACTTGTTTCTTTCTACTTGGTGAAGCTATGTGCTGCCACTAAGGGCAGAAATCCTACCCAAATTAAACTTTTAAAAATCTTTTTTTTTCTTTTCCCTCTCTGTCCCCTCACCTTTCCTTGTCCTTACTTCTCTTATTTTAGTCATCTAAGCTCAATATTCTCATATATATATATCTCCTAACTGAAGACTAATCCTAGGTGGTTCTCTGAAGCCCAGTTATGCTGTTGCCACTACCAGGGGCTGTTTAAACCAATACTGAACCTGGACATTTTCACTCCTGGTAGCTGGTAGGAAACATATTAAAATCCATGTAAACATCACATATGGAAAAAAATCATACTTAATATGCATGTGCATATCATGTATGGTTTTTTGAAAGAATTTTTATGGTTATGCTTTTGAAATTTTTTTGGTTATAAGTTACTTATTTTACTTTAGGATTGCCTATAATTTCTGCTACATCTTTGTACATTCTCTGGAAATTGTGTGATGGAGAAAATCTAACCTTAAATTATTTTCAAGTGTAAAGAGAATTTCAACAAATTCCAAAGAAAAGACTAATAAAGGTGACTTAGTAAAGGTGATATATTTGAGATTTTTATTCTTTCAGTTTTTGCAAATTCTTTACAGTATTTTAGAGCCATTGCATTTTGAATTTTTAGTATTTGTATAGTCCCCTGAATGGCTTGGGGGCCTCAGATGCTGTGACTATGGGACCCTGGGGTTATATCCAGGTAGGCTTTATATCCAGGTTATATCCAGTGCCCTGTCAGGTTGAGTCCTGTCTATGCTACTACTACCTATGTGTCCCTGTATAAATCATTTAACATCCCTCAGATTCAGTTTTCTCATCTAAAATTGAGATAACATGTCAAATAAGAATTGTATGAGATAGCATATGTAGAGGCCACACCTATGTGCCAGAGAAATATTAATATTATTAATATATAAGAGCTATTGTTAATAATTATAAAAAATCATAACAAATGGGTTTATGTGAGGTCAGGTATGTGAAAGTGTTTAGAGTAGATTGCAATATGCAAGTGAAAACTAGTACTCTTTTCCTGGACTTTTATCACCTTTAGGTAGAATTGTGCTGCTTCCTTGGTCAAGTCTCTTCAGTGACTCCCTGCTTTCTATGGAATCAAACTTAAAAAGCCTACCTGGATATAACCCCAGTTGACCTTCCTACTCCCACATTTGAACACTGTGAGCAGCTGCCTTTTTGGAAACCCCTAGGTGTTTGCTCTTTCTACCCAGGGCACCCTCTCCCAACTCCCATTTCCTGGGTCTGCTCATTCCAAAGCCCTGCTTTTAACAAGGTGATCCGTGATCGGATCGAATGGTTTTCCAGGCTATTTAGCTTTGCCCCTTTCTGATCTGTTCTTTTCAGTGATAATTCCAAAACTATGTGCCTGGCACATAGTGAGGTACGGCCTCTACATATGTTATCTCATACAATTTTTTCTTTGACAAAACTGAAAATGAGAGATGTTAAAACAGTCCTCCGCTTAAGTCTCTTTGGTATACCTGGCTTCTTACCAAGGTCTACCAGGCCCTTCCTGCCTCCCAGACCCATCTGGCATCATGTTCTACCAACTGCTACTCTCTGCTCATGCTGACATTCTCTGTATTCCTTAAACATATGGCACTCCCCTCATCTCTGGAGCATCACCTTTGCTATTGATGGTATTTTCTCTGCTTAAAACACTAGCTACCTGCCTCACCACCTCCAACCTCTGGACTCAGACTTTAGGTCTTAGAGTAAACAGTATCTTCTCAAGGAAGCCCACCCTGGCCTCTAGACTAGATTAGGTTCCACTGCTCTGTGTCACTAGAGTTGGCACCTCTTTTAACATTGTTCCACTCAGACATAACTGAGACTGCTTGTGTGAGCTTTGTCTCTCCCACTTGACTGTGAGTGACATGGAGCTGTCCTTCACTGCTGTATTCCGGGGCCCAGAATGTGGCTGGCTCTACACCCCACTGCACCCACCTACCTATTCATCCAACAAACCATTTGCATTACTACTTGTGCCAAACAATGTCTAGTGATGCCAATTCATTTTGGAGGTTTGGGGGAGGGAACTTATTAAATTATAAAGAGTTTATTTTGTACCCAAACATGAAACTTTCTCTCAATTCACCCATTTTGCCTTATAGATCACTATTTGTTTGAATTTAATTTAAAAAAATTATGAGAGAAGAATCCAAGTCCTGAGTAAGGCCTCTCATAATCCAATGGAGGGACCTTGTTGATGTAGGATAGTGGCTAAAGGAAAGAGTTCAGCATTAGGAGGGTTGGGTTCAGTTTCAAACTCAACTACTGAGTCTAGCCACTAGGAGAAAGTGATTTAACTTCTTCAGCCTTCAGTTTTCTCACCTGTAAAGTGTGTATAATAACTACTTTATTGGCTTCATGGGTTTTTGCCGGATTCATGAGATCATGAATATATGTTTTATGAACTGTGAAGAGCAATACATAATTGTAAGAAAATATGACTATGAAAGTGATGATCAAAATTATTAAGGGAGGTGGAGCAGAAGAGTTATTTAAGTGTAAAGCATTCTATAAATCAGATACCAGATTAAGAAAAATTATAAGGAGATATAAGAAAAATGAAGATTGGAAGAAATATATTTTTTAAAATGTATGTATCCAATACAGATGTGATATTTTCAAATTCTTATTTTTTATTTAACACATATTAATTATAATACTAATGGGATTCATTGTGGTATTCCCATTTATATCTACAGCTTGCATTGATCAAATTCAACCTCTTTTATCCACCACCCACCTCCCCATCCTCTAGTAATGACTATTATATATTCAGGTCTACACTTTAGCTTCCATTTATGAATGAAAAGGTACAGTACTTGTCTTTATATATCTAGCTTATATCACTTAACATTATGTTCATCTTATTTTGCTGTAAATTCATTCATGATTTCAGTTTTTCTTTATGGATGAATTATATCCTGTTGTGTAGATACACTGTATTTTCTTTATCCATTCATCCATTGATGGGCATCTAGATCAATCCCATATCTCAGCTATTGTGAATAAACATGCAATAAACGTGGGTACTCAGCTATTTCTTTGGTATGATGATTTCATTCCCTTTGGATATATACCCATGTGTTAGCTTTCCAATGTTGTGACAAAATTCCTGAAATGAACAATTTAAAAGGAAAAGAGTTTATTTGGCTCACAATTGCAGATGTTTTAGTCTGTGGCTAGTTGGCCCATTGTCTTCGGTCCAGTGTCGAGGCAGAACATCAGGGTAGGGAGTGTGTGGTAGAGCAAGGTCATACAGCACTTGGCAGCCAGAAAGCAAAAGAGAGGGGGGAGGGACCCTATCTCAATATCCCCTTTGAGGACACTCCCTGAGTGGCCTAACTTCCTTTCAGTAGATTCCTTCTCCTAAAGGTTCCACACCTCCCAATAGCACCAAGCTTTTAATATATGGGTCTTGGGGGACATTCCAGATCCAAAGTATAGCAACCCAGATGTGGAATAGTGGATCATATTGTAAACCTACTTCTAGTTTTTTAAGGAAACTCCGTATTCTTCTCTATAATGATTATACTAATTTACATGGAAGAAACATTTTAAATAATAAAGAGTGATAGAGACATAATACCCTGCTCTATTTCAATAAGCACTGTGAAAGACCTCTACTTGGTAACACAAAATCAGGATGTGATTTATGATTTAACAGTCTTCCTATAATCTCCTAAAGCAAATATTTAGATTCCAGATTTAACAATGCCATGGAGAGCTTAATCCCAAGAAGAATTTGAATCACACTTCACAGAGATTATAGAGAAGCTTGCCCTTTCTCCTGTTTTGGAGACTCATTAGGTGTACTAGTCTGTTTGCAGAGCTGCTCTTTTGATGTAGATATTTAACTGCAATTTTAGCCCCATTTGCTCATGCCCAGAGAGAAGTTGATGTCTTCCCAACATTTCACTCTGCAAAGGCTCAGAGAGATGTGGTTAATGGGATAGCAATACTTTGAATCACAGAGTCAATGAGCTGTATCTGATCAAGTCCACACCCAGGCAGGGCTGGCACCCAATTCTTTGCTTCATTCCAGTGCTTTTACATAGTACCCTCTTTGGGCTAGGATTCAAGGAGGAGCTGGGAGGAGAGACATAGCATAAAGAGGGAGATTTAAATCACAATGAAGTAGATAATCCAGGCAGTGCTAAAAGGGAGTCAGCTAGTCAAACATGGTCCTTTCCCACTGTAGGTTTAGGAATTCCAAAGAAAAAGGTTTCATCACAATTTCAGAACCCAAAAGCCAGATATCACAGTTCTCAATCCCCTGCCCTTCTCTATCCACTTTGCCCTGTCCTCCTAAGTATGGCCTTATTAAAAAAAAAAAAAAAAAAAAAAAAACAACTCTTACCTCTCTTCTCCAAAACCCCTTGCTCTGTTTTGTTTGGTTTGTTTGTTTTGGTGTTGGTGACTGAACCCAGGGCCTCACACATGATACACACTACCACTGAGCTACAACCCCAACCCTCTTGCTCTGAATTCTTAAAACTAAAGTGAGCCTGCTTTTGTTTCACTTAAATTAATCATACTGTGGAATCATGAAGAGATTCAAACACCACTGGGCACAGTGCTGTGGGATGATCTGTTTATGAACACACTTCCTCTATACATCTGTGAACCCTATGAGGACAGAACACTATCTTCTCTATCTTGGTATCTCTGGTACTTGCTGGCGCCTGGAACCTAGGTAGTCTTCAGGAGGCAGCTGTTGAATTGAATTAGAAGTTGTTGAGCCCACCCCATCACCTTCACAGATGAGGAGAGTGAGACCCAGGGCAGGAGAGGGACAGAGGTCTCCCATCTCAGTCCAGTGCTCATTCTACTCACTGTCTGAAGTTGATGAAGCAGAAACTGTGAGTTCAGACCCTGGGTGCACAACTAATTAGCCACATAGACTTAGGTTAATTAGTTAATTTCTCAGACCCTCCGTTCCCTCATCTTTAAAATGGGATTAACTATTGAAAGGAAAGTGACCACGACACTCAGAGCGACCAAGAGATCTTTATTGTGGTGGTGTCTGATTAACAGGGAAGGAAGAGAAAAAGAGAGAGAGAAAGTGAGAAAGTGAGAGAGAGAGAGCAGGGAAGAGAGAGAGAGGGGGAGAGAATAGAGAGAGTGGGGGAGAACAAAGCAAGAGAGAGAGAAGAGAGAAGAAAGAGTGAAAGTGAGAGAGAGAGACAGAGAGAGAGAGGTGGAGAGAGAGAGGGAGAGGGGGCAAAGAAAGAGAGTACAATGGGGGATGGGGAGACCAAAGTGCAAGAGAGAGAGTGAGTGAGAATGAGAGAGAGAAGAGAGAGAGAAGGGAGAGGGAAGAGTTTTTATAGCCAAAATCTAATGGGGTCTTTGGGTCTGTAAGCTGCCTTATTGGTGTACAATGATTGGATCATACAGCAGTTGCTAAGGGTGTCATCTTTGCCCTCAGGCAGACCAGGCATGGGTAGGATGTGGGTTTCCGTTGCATCAGATGAGTGGGGGCTGAGTGTTCAGCCTTGGGTGGGGTTGAGTGTTCAGACTTGAGGCAAACAAGCCATAAGGAACAGACAGGTGAGGGTGAGGGTCGAGTGTTCAGCCCACCCTGCAGTTAACATTTGTTCAGATTGCTCTGCAACTAAGAACTATATCTAGTTTTCATGGTGGTTTTATGGATTAGAAATACTAAAGTTAAAGAAATAAGAATTAAATAAATTCCACATATAATCATAATTACTCTCTGCTTCTGTGTTTGTGTCTAGTTGCCAGATAAACTTTCCTGAGTTTTTTAGGGAAAGTAACTTGCACTTATCTCCTGATGTGGTCTCCCCCACCATTAGGCTGTGCAGGTCCAAATGGGAGGCACTTGATTCCTAGAGGCACAATATGACAGAAGTCTGTGGCTTCCAGTTGTCATTGGCCAGAATGGATGCTGCATTTAAATGTCCTCACTCACTTTTCGAGTCACAACCCTAGTAAAGGCAATAACCTTAGCTTTCCATCACTGTCCTAGTGTCTCAAAATTAAGAGGCAGAAAGAAATGTGGATTTTTATGTATCTTTCCTTGTCTCAGGGATCCTCGATAATAGGTACTACAATTCTTACATAATGCTCCCACTGAGAGCATAGCTATCAGCCCATGTTCCCTCTGCTCCCAGGGGTGGCCCCATTCCATTTCTGGTCAAAACTGATGGTGAGCAGGATCTTCTTTTTCATTGGAGAAAAACAACTACACATGAAAGCCATCCATTGGTCCTATTTCTACTTTCTACAGCTACATAGAACACAAGAGCCCCTCTCCTATATAATGTTATAAGTCCCTAAAAGATGGAGGTCATTTCCTCTGTTATCTCCTTGTGGGGGTGAGAACAGGAAATTGCCATGTAAGCTTCACAAGGGAAAATGTCTTTTAAGTTTTACCTAAATGTGTGCCCAATAAATATTTTCCGAATAATAAAAAAAAAATGAGTGGATTCCTACAATGGGATTGATAATTTGCGGGTGACTTTATATTCACTATCTCCAATTCTCACAACCATCTTGCTGGAAAAAAATTATTAGTCTGACTTTGTAGACCTTATTTTTTGTACACAATAAGAAGGATTCTCTATTTTTTCACCTTCAGTCCATTTGTGATATCAACTGTTCTTTTACAATTGAGATAAAAGCAAGCATTTTTCTTTAAAATCCTCTCATAAACCATTTTACTTTTGAAAATTTATTGGTACTCTTACTTGTTGAAGAGTACCAATCATTTAAACTTTGCTTGTTAAGGAAGGTTTCAAATTAATGATGTATGTTGCACTTAGTTTCCTGATTGTGGTCTAATTGGTGCAGGTGGCCAGGACCCAGCATTCTGCAGGGTCAGGTCAATGACATTGGCTGGACTTCTCCCTGGTTTTCTTCAAAACCTCAAAGGTTTCCCATGCTATTTGGATGATTCTCAAGCAGCCAGGCCAGAGAGCCACAGCCCCAGCTACTCAGAAGGAGCCAAGAAGTCTGGGACTGACTGAGGCCTGGAGAGTGTTGACTTGTTTATATGGGTGGGAATGTGGGGCTCCCATCCAGGAGTATTCAACATGCCTAATTGGCATTTTCAAGGCGCATCATTGACTGTAAGTCATCTTGCATCCCCAGATTACCTGGAACCACTCCAATAGAACGATGGCAAAGGGAAGAAAGTGAGGGGTGGGTGAGTAAAAATAACACAGAGGAGAGCACAAACTTGAAGGAAGTGTTTTGTCACCCTTCAATAGCATGAATTGACCACCACTAAGTGGGCCATTTTACACATTGCTCACTTCAATTCAAAAGTACTGTTTTGGAGGTCCTTCTGGACAAATGGGAGATGGTGTAGAAAGGATGAAAATAACAATAATCAAAGCAACCAGGAGTTGCTTAGTTACATCTGATAAACAAGTTAAATAACCACTAGGGGGCACTCCAAGAACAAGCAAAAGTCAGTCCAGTTGGGGGAAAAAAAAATTTCCTTTTACAGCACTTGAAGAAATCTAAGAGCATTTAGTACAAATCTGCAGGAAAAGATGATATTTTATATTGGTGATTTTTTTCAGGTTTTTAAAAAATATTTATTTTTTTTAGTTTTAGGTGGACACAATATCTTTATTTTATTTTTATGTGGTGCTGAGGCAAGCACTCTACCAGTGAGCCACAACCCCGGCCCTTTTTCAGTTTTTTTTTTTTTTTTTTTTAACTTAGAGAGGAAGTCTTTCTAAATGGTCAGAAATACTAAATAACACTCACTAATCCTAATCATGTTATCATGAAAACAACAGCATGCCAGTGTAGCTTACAAATCTAGACTGCTTTTTCAAGGCAGTAAGAAACTACTGAATGTTGTTAATTGAAATAAATTTTGGTAGCGCGCTCGCCTGGCATGCGTGCGGCCTGGGTTTGATCCTCAGCACCACATACAAATAAAGATGTTGTGTCTGCTGAAAACTAAAAACCAAATATTAAAAATTCTCTCTCTCTCTCTTTAAAAAAATAAATTTTGATTAATAACACATATGATGTGGCAAGAGTGTAAAGGAAAAGTGAGAATATTTTGGTTAGTGTATAGACATGGGTAGAATCACACATGATTTGTGTTAATGCTTGTACTGATGATACAAAGCTCTTGGGTATGTACAACAGCCTTGAAGATAGATGCACATAGTTTTTTTTTCTGGTGCATCTTCTTTCCAAATAAATCAGTGTATGCTAATCCGAGGATGTCATTAAATCAGAGTAAATATCATCATCCAGGACTGAACATCTTTTCCTATGTATTGCCTTCCCTAATGTCTCCCTGCCTCAACCTGTGCGTAAGGTTAATTGGTCCCATTTTACCTTGCTTTTGGTAGAATAAGGGCATGAACTCTAGAGGAAGACTGCTGAGCTATGAATCTCAGTTCTAGCTGTGTATTTTGGCAAATTACTTTGCCTCAATTTGCCCATCTCTGAAATGGAGATAAAATCAGCGTCCTACTTCACAGGTCTGTATTGAGAAGTAAATGAATTAATATATGTAAAGCCCTTATGAAAGTGTCTGGTACATAGGAAGTCACCTATAAATTCTTTGTTTCATGAACAAGTCAGGTTCTAGGCCCTAGGCAATGCAAATTAGTTACAAGAACAAATTCATGGAGAAGCTGTAGCATTCTTCAAAGGGTTTCCATTAGCTATAGAGTAAACTGGCTAGGGGCAAACAAAAAGAATTGCATAATGATACCCTCTACAGAAGAAACTCTAATTGGTGTTCAGGTTACTGGATAAGTCTCTTTGTCTCAACTCTAGATGTGGTAACAATCAGTGACCCAGAAATATAAGGCATTTCAATAAAAGTATAGTTTTGTCTCAAAAATGCCAGCCAGGGGTTTAGAAGAGTTCTGTCAGCACTCACAGAATTTCTGGCTTTACTTTTCTTCTTTTCAATCATAACCATCTAAAGTACCTAAATATAGCCAAATAATTAGCTTGACTCTTGGGAGAGATAACATTTCAAAAGAAAAGCTTTCACAAATGGCATCTAAAATAAATGTTATGTAAAAGGGTTGTGGAACTCCAGAGACAAGAAAAACTTGTTCCAAGACATTGTAAATGAATTAGAAAATTAGGGAAACAGAAGTTCATAATTGGAAGGTAATCCAAAATGAAAAAGAAACCAAAAGCTTTTGCTGACAGCCCCCCCAAAACACCTCTATATTTTCAAGCAATAATGAGACATTTGAAAAAAATATGGACTGAAAAGAAATCTGATCAAAAATGTTAATATCCAGATTTATAGACTCACGTGTAGTCATTCTATTTTATCCTTTCCCACAAGTAGGTCTTGTAAGTAATTAGATTTGCAAGTAAAATTCTTTTTTTCCAGATGAATCTTTATAGTATTTCGATGGAATCTTTATTACCATTTTTGAGAATTTGGATGAATGGGATGAAGAACCAAGTGAGGAATAATGGAACTGATCAATATAAATATTAATGAAGGAACTGAGTGGATTTTTCCTAATATTATGTTATAATTGACCAACAAACGTGTTGCTTCCTATTAGGGCAGAAAAACAAAATTGTGACGTTTCTATGGAATCTTCTAACTCTGTTTTGAAATGGTCTGGCAATTATCCTGGAGTAGTAAAACATGTCACTTTTAAAGGACAATGTCCTTATGTCCCAGATGGCTTGTTCACAGAGAAGAGATTAGTCATCCTTAGGTTATTTGGGTTTACCAAACATGGCATTTTTCCATTATGGAACTGGATGTAGCACAAATAATAAATCCAAGAAAGGAAATGCACTAATCATGCTGGACAGTAGCTCAAAGATTTATGAAAACGTATGGGAAACATTCAACTAGTTCAACTTGCAAAGTGACAATTCCATTTTACTGATGCCAAGATATCTTGTGGAGAGGACAGTTGCTGAGCCTTTGGGAAGCAGGATGAGTGAGAAGGGAGAAGACACACAAACCCTCTGAATGTAGGGTGTCTCACCATCCCTGCAGCCCCGGGATGAGCACAAGTGGCTGGCATCATCCTGGGGCAGTTGCTGAAGAAAAAAATTGAATAGTCAAATATTTAAAGAGAGGAGGAAGGGCAACCTTAAGAGAGGAGCAGAGCTTGGGCCATGACAGGGGCTTACCCACACAGTTCAGCACAACTTGGCTGGAGGCCAGGTTGTGAGACTCCTGGAGCAGTGAAGGATAAACCTATCAGTATGTTGGATGGGGTTTTGGATTCAAGGGTGAGAAAACAAAACTTTATCCTCTAGCGACCAGAGTCAGTAGGAAACAGGAGAGAACCCAATCAGGTCTTCAAAACATGTCTTGGACAGCTATGGCAAACTGCGAAGTTGAGAGTCCAGTGTGGAGTCTGCTGTCATAGTTTAAAGCAGAGAGAGTAAGACACAATCAAAGCCATGGCAGAAGAGCTGCAGGGAAAGGAATGGCACAGGTCTCTAAGCAATTTGTTGTCTCATTACACGTGAGATGTGATAGAGGAAACAGGCACTGGGCCACTGGCTAAGTCATGACAGAAATCCATTCATTCTTTTGCTGAGCATTTCCTGTCCTAGGCCATCGGGGACAGATGATGGAAGACAGAGAACAGAATTCAGCCCCTGCTGTTACAAGGCTCATGGTCTAGTAAGGGAGACAGACACAAATAATGACAGCAATGCAATACATGGCCAGAACAGGATAGGATAGGGTGGGAGGGAAGGGGAAGGAGCAGGGGGTTAGCAAGGATGGTGGAATGTGATGGACAATTATCCAAAGTACATGTATGAAGACATGAATTAGTGCCAACATACTTTATATACAACCAGAGATATGAAAAATTGTGCTGTATATATGTAATAAAAATTGTAAAGCATTCCACTGTCATTTATTTTTTAAAAAATCAATAAAAAAAGAATAGGATAAGATAGATGCAAGACAGCACAACAAAATGGAACATGTTTGAATCAAGGATTATACAAGCCCAAGTAATGCCCAATCATGGAGTCATAGGTCATATAAACCCACCAGGATTATTCAATCAAAAGCCAGGCATTAGTTATCGAGAATCTATGTGCCAGGTACTCTTCTAAGTGTGGGGAGACAACAAACAACTTGTCCTCCTGAAATTACATGCTAGTGGCAGAGAAGGACAAACAAGATAAATTATTGTATTATAGAGAATATGAGGTAGTATTAAGTGCTAAGCAGAGACAGTAAAACAGCAAAGGGACACAAGAACTGTTTAAGGCAAAGGCTAGAAGGGTTGAGCCTTCGAAGAATATTGGCTAGGGAAGGCCTTCCTGTGAAGACAGCTTGTTGATGGCAAGAGTGAGCTGCTGT
Organism: Marmota marmota marmota; assembly: GCF_001458135.2. Taxonomy (NCBI): domain Eukaryota; kingdom Metazoa; phylum Chordata; class Mammalia; order Rodentia; family Sciuridae; genus Marmota; species Marmota marmota. Next base: position 2,533,304 of record NW_026000174.1, read on the forward strand.
TCCCACTACTGCTGCCCTGATTCCAGCCACTTGCTCTGTTTATTTCATTTCCTGAGACTCTCCTCATTCTCTCCAATGCAAACACTTCAGTCTTGCTTCACTGGATTGGAACTTGATGCTTTTCAAAACTGACCTTACTCTTTATGGAAGAGAACATCTTAAGTCCTTTTAATAGTCTAAAGACAAGGGACAGTGATAAATCAAGACAGAGAGCACTGGTATTTTTACACACACACACACACACACACACACACATACGTGCACTCACACACACACATGCACACACAAATACCACACTGAAGAGTCATCCTGCACTTTCTGCCTCTCAGATAACATCAGGCTAGGCAGTAGGGATAGCAGTTAGCCTCTTTGAGCCCATAGTTTCATGGCCCCTTGAAGACTGCACTCTCCCAGGGAGGGTTTGGCCTGGGTTATTGCACTTCCTGCAGGCAGAGCTGTCCCATGCCTGCATGGGAGGATTTGGTTAATTCACAGCTACTGACTGAGCACAAGCAGGGTTCTTTGCTTTCACAGTGAGGAGCGGGAAGATGCACTGAGGGAGGCTCTGCTTGCTGTGGAAAGAGCCTGCCCTACACACCACCTTGCCCACCACAGCCAGAGGGACATTTCTCAACATTTGAAATGCAACCTGATTTTTCCACCCTTTTCCTTCCCTTCCCCTACTTGGCTTCAAACTTTTTTCTCTTGGCTTCTGTGAGGCCCCAGCATTTCCCTGATTTTCCTTTGACTTCACTGGCTGCTGCTTATCAGCTTTCTGCTTGTCTCCTTCTCCTCTTCCTCTACTGAACCCAACCTCTAATGTTGACCAAGCAGGGCTCGGTCTAGTCCTCTGCCTTCTCTTCAATTCCCCTTCTTTCCCTGGGTGTTACTGTCTCCTTCCGTGGCTTTAAATACCATCTGCATGCTGATTAGAGATCTTTCTACTAAACTTTGCAATGGAATATCCAATTGCTTGACATTGCCATTTGGCAGTTTAATTAGACATCTTAAACCTAATATGACCGATTCAAAGATTCTTGATTTTTATCACATCCCAAATGGAATACTGTTTCCCATCTCAATAAATGGCACCTGAAATCTACCTGTATGCTTAGGCCCCAAACTTGGGCAACCCTTTTTTTTTTTTTTTTTTTTTTTGGCAGTGCTGTAGTTTGAACCCAGGGCTTTACACAGGCTAGCCAAGTACTCTACCACAGAGCTGCACTCCTAGCCCCATGTTGATTCCTCTTTTAACCACAACTTACTCATGTTGGCACTACTTTCAAATATATACTCAATTCCAAATATGACTACTAGTCAAAGTTACCTCCATTTCTTACCTGAATAATTGTTTTCTTGTTTCCACCCTCTAAAATCCATTCTCCATCAAGCATCCCAAGAGGTATTGTGAAGGCGAACCAGTTTCAGGGCTGCATTATGACTTTGGTGACTTTAAGCACTTTGCCTTCAGAGGCCCCTTTCACCACTAAAAAATATTTAAAATATTTAATATTTTACAATGGCATTGATATAAAGATGAATATGTTAACATTATGTTTTTATAGAAATTCAAGTTCCGGTTCCCTTCTGATTATAAAAGAAAATCAAATATTTTTGTGGATCCTTAAAGTTACTGTGGGCCCAAGACCCTGTACTGTGTCTTGTGGATTAAGTGAGTCTGATTGGACCCCACCAGGTCTACTATTGAAAGCCACTTGACTATATTTCTTGGCAAGAAGAATAAATTCCAAAACCCTTGCTGGAACTCTTATTCCTTACATGAGCTGACCAGAATCTCTCTCTCTGAACTCCTCTCTTGATACTATCTTCCTTGTTGACTCTGCTATGGCTAAACTAGCTACTATCTATCTCAAATTTGAATAGACCAAATTTGATTATGAAAGGGACCCTTGCATTTCAGTTTACCATGCCTGAAATATTTCCTTTTGCCCCCACATTTTTTTTTAGTTGTAGATGGATATATCTTTATTTTACTTATTTATTTTTATGGGGTGCTGATGATTGAACCCAGTGCCTCATGCATGCAAGGCAAGTACTCTACCACTGAGCTACAACCCAAGACCCCTGTCCCCATTTTTAATGGACAGTTCATAGTTAAGTACAGGAAGCCTGAGAAGTTTCTTTGGATTGTGCAGGTATGGAAGAGGTTGACTTGGTTTGAGGAATCTTGCTGGTTCACTATTCAAGGGGGCTATTTTCTAGTTAAGGGTGCTCCACATTAAGAAGTTGCATCACCAGAGGTAAGAGATAAGGAAGTGAAATAGCTGGTGTCATGTGAGAAACAGCAACCCTGAGTTGAGAGCACAATCACAGTGAAGCAGGTAAAGATGTTTTCCCTCTTCTGGACTCTAACCCAGTTCACTGGAGGAGCTGGAGACCTGAAGAGCCAAGATCTTTAAATTAGATAGGAGGGTTTACCTTTTAAATTAAACCACATGGAGATTTATTTGCCAAAAGAAACCAGGCAACTATGGACTCAGTCTGCCCAACTCCAAGGCCATGATCTTCCTATACCATACTCAACTATATATGAGTATATATATATATATATATATATATATATATATATATATATATATATATATATATGCTATACCAAATCTCAACCTCGTTTACTTTTGTACTGGAAGCTGGTTTATTTCCTCCTCTGGGGAAATATCAGTCAAAATGAGAGATGTTTTGCATCTCCTAGAAATGGCTCCATATTTACTACCTCTGTATTCTAGCTCCCATCAAGAGAAATATTAAATGCCCTTCTCCCTTTGGAGGACCTCATATGCTGATCCACACACAGCAGGTAGGCAGCAGGAACCACAAGACAAGCCAAGAGCTGAGAGATCCAGGGAGCTGAGGTCCATTGTTGTTCTGGTTAGCAAACTGTCAGTCTACATTCTATACACTGCCTCAAAAGGATTTAAAAATCAAGGTGACAAAACATGCTTGCTTGTCCAGGACAAACCTGGTTTGTGCCTGCAGCCCCAATCTCATTATTATTTGTGTTCCCTTTTAGGCAGTCTCAAAAGAGTCCCATCCTGATGATAAATTAAATGTCTACCTTACCAAACACCCATAGAAATCAATTGATAGAGGTAACTTCAAGCTGTCCTTGAGTTGGTTCATGACAAAAATGAAGAAAAAGTTCAGATGAGAACAGTTGCAGAACCCTGACAAAGCAAGAAGGAAATACAGGCCAGTGGAGGGACTCTTACTAGTCCACAGTGAGCAAGTACTGAGAGCAGCTGTCAGAATTCCCTTGGACACCAAGGCAGTTGTCATTTACTCTTTGATTTTCAGAATATAGACCTGAAAGCTGTTATTTCAGGTCAGGCTTAGTCATCCTCAAGTTCTAAGTTAAAGACCTTCTGTAAGGGTTGTTAGAGAAAGATGGCTACCTTAAATAAGTGACCAGGTGTCTTGGGCACTTCCCCTCCCTGGGAGCAGGTAGCTAAACTCCACAAGAAGGAATTGGGAGAAGGTGTCAGCATTCTAATCTCTTTGTGAGCCAAAAAAAGTAACAAAAGAATTGTGTGTGACTCTACACTCATTGGTACATATTTACCCGTTCAGTGATTCCATGTAAAAAAGGAGTCCCACATTCTGACACAACCTTCTGATTCTCAGTTACAAATGATTTTCAAGTTCATCCTTTTCCATTTTATGTGTGAACATTTCTAAATCCTGGTTCAGGGTCTAGTTCAGCTCCATATCTGATGTCACTCAGGATGTCACACTTTCTGCATCTTTACTTCCACACAAACGCTGTTGCAGCAACTCCTAAAACTTAGAAGTCTAGACTGCTTGTAGGCATTGCATGAGAGAACTAGGTTTCTGTCACTAAAGATGCTTATTAAAATACAGATTTAGAAATACAAATAGGACTCTTTACTACAGAACTTTCCAGAGCTTTTAATGTGGAAACAGGGGTTCATGTGAATCCAATAATGAGTTAGTACTGAGAGGCATCTTCCTTTTACTTTATGACAATACCCTTTTTATTTCTGGTAGAAAGTCTGGAGGGACAAACATTTAAGGGTCATACTTTGGGAATCATTGTTCTACTGGCCTTGCTAGGAATATGTGGTTGCAGTGTATACAACTAACACATGTAAAGTACCAGTTATATTAATATCATGAGTACTTTTTTTCCTTTAAATTAGTTTAATACCATGCTTTCTTTTATTGTCACTGAAAAGACGGAAATGTCAAATTTTACAATTTTCTGTTCCAGTTCTATAAGTTATGCTGTATGTAGCATATCCTTTAGTAAATTACATTCACTTGCAAACTGATATTATTTTGAATTTGAATTTGAATGCCTCCAAATCCAAAATATTACTGTCTACCTTTGTAAGAAATCAAGATATCAAAGAGCTTTACAAAAGGAGCATCTATAAAAAAAATCTTTTTTTTCTCACCAAGCAAAAGCAAAGCAAACAAAAACCCCAAAATACCAGACACAGAAATGGAGACCTCTCTCCTTCCTCAGGCGTGAGATTCTTGTTAGATTCCAAAGCAAATTGTACTGGAACTCAGAAGATTGCTGGCGGCCCTGCATCTCCTTGCTATGCATAGTATTTCTTATGTGACTTGAAGAAAGTGTGTGGTGTACACGTCTTGAGTGCCTTGGATTACCCCTTCAAAAAGCTCTATTGCCACAAACCACCAGGAGGTTTAAGTCACCAGTGCTGTTTCCATGTCCTCGCTGCCATGATGCAGGTTGATATTAGTAGGGTGTGGGCAAAGTAAACATCTGCCTCGTATTCCAATTGCTTTTTTCTCCATTGATATACTTAGAAAGAAGCTCTTAGGCCAATGACCAAAAAATTAAAATAGAATAAATCAAACTCCTTTCTTTAGATACTACAATTATTGTATTTGTAAAACATTTATTGGAGTGCATGATTCTGAGACATTTTATATTCTCTCAATTTTCATTTTTATTATTGTCCCTGACTACACAAGCCTCCAGTCCAGAACATTCCACCAACAGGTATCCTTTTAAAGCCAGGGGAAGAAAAAGTCACACTGGTTTTTCTTAGAGCAAATGACAAGTATTTTTACTATAAAGTAATTACAACAAGACAGAAAAGTTTCCAGATTGAACAAGTACACAACTCTCCAAAAGCACATTGAAAACTATGCAGAAATAAATTTTGATTAGGCTATGTGACTGTGCCAGGCTTCAAACAAGTGGTTATTCTGTTGTGACATCTGCCGAGCAATGCATCCATTGTTCTCTGGAATTTAATTCATTTTAAATTACTCCATCCAAATGATAAAACATGAGACATGCTACACTCCAGGGGCAAAATGCTATGATTGTTTTTATTCCGACCACAACTGTGAGTAGAGAGGCAATACAGCCTGCTCTAATTAGACCCTGATTATAGTCTTTGCAAAACAACTAGCTCTAGAAATGTGAGTGAAATCTGCTAAGTGATCATTGGATAAATGAGCTTAACTACAAAACTGGCAGAACCATAAGCAAAGACTTCCCACAAAGTAGAGTGACAGTCTTTGGAAGAGAAACCATTTTCAAAACTAAAAGTAGCTTGGGGTGCCAGTTTATTGTTAGATGTAGTTGAACATGTATATTAACAGAGCCAATAAATTATTTATTTTACTATTCAAGGACTAACATGAGAATGCCTCCAAATCCAAAATATTATAACTGCCTAAGAAGTATTGTGAAATTCCTAAGAGTTATATGTGATGGACATACTACCATCTGGAAGCTTTAATAATCAAGAATTTTTAAAATATAAAGATATAAATCTCCGAAGAAAATACATACACACACAAGAATTCATATCTCCTGTATGCCACATATTTAATATAAACCTTTGAAACAAGTTCAGATGAAATAAAAGCCAATGTTCTCAAAAAAAAGTGAATGATTAACTTAATTGTCAAATATTTCCTATTGCCCCAAACATCAGTATTGATTTTTACTTCTATGCAAAAGTATGCTTTCAAACTTCTTAAGTGATATGATACACAAACCAGTTTTCAAATAATAAAGCCAGTCATCCTGCAATTTTAAGAAATTAGGTAAAGGATGTTACATGACACATTACACACACAGAGACACATGTGTATGTGCATGCATGAGCCAATGATAAAATTTGGCCTCTCCTACAATGAGTACATGAAAAATATTAAGTGCTGCCAGGAGGGAGCACTGTATCACCCCTCCCTACAGTCCAGGTAGTTTCCTTTAATCCAGTAGCAAATCTGAGCATATTTGAGAGGGGTGATTCTAACAGCCACATTAAAATCCTGTGGAGAACCATTCATGTCCACCCACTGGTGCCCTGAAAAGATGCCAATAATTTTTCTCTCCCACTTTTGCTGCTGTCTCTTCCACATCCTCACATAGACCCCTGATCCACTGGCCCCAGGCTGAGCATCACACTGCTGGTAAAGTAGGTCATAGGTCTCATCTTTGACATCACAGAAGCGGTACACCAAATTGCCAGGTCGATCATTGTCATAACCAGAGAAGTGAATTCTTCCCCCTGGCAGCTGTTTAGCAGGAGGGCTCACCCCAATCTTCATGAACTTTCTCTTGTGGGGTTTTTTGAGTTCCAAGAGGGCGTAGTCATAATCCATGCCAATGTCATTGGCATTGCCTTTGATCCAACCCTTGGGCACATGGGTGCGTTTTACCCGGATCCACTGAAATTTCATCTTCTCAGGCAAGGCTGAGCTGGAGCTGTTGGCCCCTCGACCGCCATCTTTAAACTTGGGCTTCAGGAAGCCCACTCGAAGTTTCTGCGTTCCTTTCACATAGGTTTTCCCATCATGTATGCAGTGGGCAGCTGTGAGGACATGTTTCTCTGCTACCAGAGTACCAGTGCAGCCTGTAGATAACTTCACTGATGTTGAGAAAGGGTAGTTAAGTAGAAAGTCCTTCCCAAAAATGCTGAACCTGCTGTCATAGCCATAAATCTGCCGCTTCCTCCGAGACCTTCCTGAAGACTCAGAGTCTTGGTGTTGAGCTCCACCTCTGCCATTGCTGAGGATGTAAATGCCCACCTGAGTCTCTGTGCGGCTGCCATTGGAATAGAGTGTCTCATAAGACAGGTATTGTTTGGCCTCTTCATATGTGGGCAGAGGTGTTCCCTTGTGACACTGGGGTCCACATGAGGAGGACACTTCCAATTTGGCTTCAGCCCCAAAGTCTGGCTTGGCTAAGTTGAGGGTAGACTGGGGCAAGACTACAGGGAGGCGGTAAGCAGGCCAAGTGGGTTTCCAGAAGGCACCATAGGGACTCACCTGCCCAACAACACAGAGCAGGAGGAGAAGGAAGAGAAGCCCTGGAATCTCCGCCATGCTGAGCACAATTCTGTAGAAATGAAGAAGACAAGTAGGTCAGGAAAGTAAGGGCTGAACATTCATTTATTGCAGACTGACAAAGCTTGCAGCATGCCTGTCATTATTTCTAAGTCTGTGAACTTAGGAATCAGGGTGTGGAAAGGAATCCTTGGATAACAGTCTTACTTACAATGCAAGGACTTGACCTTGGGAATATTACAGTGGCTATGAATTCCAAATAAGATTGGGTGGTCATTCCCTCTGATTTAAGATGTCCCTTATGATGGTACATTGCAGGGCGGCATGCCTATAGTCATTAGTCCCAGATGAATGGCTGACCAGCCTCAATTTCCATGTGATTCTTAGTTTTCTTTGTATTTGATTCTAAACACTGTCCTGTCCTACCATCCTGGTTCTCTCCCTTTCTGTCCTTCTACCTGTTTATTCTCATTTATAATAAGCAACTGGAAATTTTTCAGGAACACTTGCTCATGTAGAGGATAAATCTAAACTGTATAACTTACTGAGTGACCAAGGCATCAAGGAGGGAGAGTTCCACAGTGTTACTTATTAGGAATTCTATTGCTTCTAAATGATGGGTACATTTGAAAGATGGTATGAGAAGTTGGTTTTTTTTTTTTTTTTTTGCTTTGAACTTAGAATATTTACTACTACATGTTTAGTTCCCGAGAAACCAGGTCATTAACAAACAAAATATTCCCTTTTCCTTTGGATTATGTTGTACACTAACAGGATCTATGTCAAATATCTAAAGCTCTAATATTGCATGAAGTATATCTTATGAATGCTACTCCTGGTTATTTTTTCAGGTGTTTGTGTTTGCATTCATAGCTAGAGTAAATGCCTTGCACTTGGGCTTATGCTAGCACCCAGCAATGATTTATTGAGTGAATGCTTGTGTTAATGGAAAATCAAAGGAATGGTGTGGTTCAGAAAATAATTTTTTTGAATGATGCATGCTGACTTCTAATGACAGAGATGTATATAGATGATGTGATTACTCAGACTAAGGGCATAAAGTCAGATGTGAGAATAAGAGAGGCATGCCAGGGTAGGGGATGCTTGAGATGGACACTGAAGTTGAAAAGAAGTTTGATAATGTAAGACTTGGAACACAGTCTGGGCAAGAGCACCAAAATATGTAACACTGAGTCATTTCAGCAATTATACTTAGCTCAGCAAGGGTGGAGAAGAGGAGGTGGTAATGGCAGCAGACAAGAGATGGATGAGAAAAGTTGTGTGTATTAAACAAAACAGTTTGGATTTTATCATGGAAAGGTATGTTTAAAGACCCAGAATTAGTAATCCCCCAAGAAAAATGACAGCAAAAAAGAAGATTGGAAGTACTTTCATAAATGCTTAAGCATAAATTGGCTCTGACTGGCTCTGAATCTTCTGGTTGGGCTGACTCAGCAAGTAGGGTAATTCATTCAAAATAAAGCATCCAAGAATAGGAGAAAAAAGTCTCAAGTTGCTAGTGGATCACAGCAAGAACAGGAATAAATGACTCCCTTATTCTCACCCTCTTCCTCTTTGAGGGTACAGAGTTATGGCAGCTTTGGGTGCCTTGTGCTTGCTTTTACATAAAAACTGGAAAATCCCATTGACCCAATCTAGTCCAGCTGAGCTTGCCAATCCACATTCCCAATATTCACATGCTGTATTTCTAAAATATGTGTGTGCTCCACCCACCTCTGGGATCTTTTTTCTTGCCTCTATCTCTTGAATTCCATTTCTGTCAGGGAAAATAGGGATGGGAAAGGAAAGGAATGAAGTCCTGAAAATGCAAATTCTTTGGGATCTCCTAATTCCCTGAAACACTGCTGGAAGAGTCTCTAGACCCTTTTGTGAGGAGAAATGAATTTAATTATTTTTTAAGTTCTTGAAATCATGGGATGCACACACACACACACACACACACACACGTGTATGTTTGCTGGGGTACTAGGGAGGGTATGCTGATACCATCCTGAGTCCTCCTCCCAGAGGGGAACTTGGCAATGGGGATAGGTGTACTAATGACAACCCTTTGGGAAATCTGTGGGACAGATCAGCCTCTGTGTCTGATTATTCCCACCCATCTACTGGTTAAGGACCCAGCTCTTAGGCTCATCTGGGCTTGAAGAGCCCTTCCTCTATGTAAGTTGCTGCTAGGTGACTAAATGCCCCACTTACACGGGAATCCCTGCCAAGTGTGACATGTACTAAAAGGAATCATGCATAGTGTCTTGGGCCCCAACACACCATCCCCTCCTCCCTTTGACTAATGTGGAGAATGTTAGTTCTGCTAACATGGAGCAGTTACACCAAGGTTTACTTCAGCTTATCTTAAGAAAGGAAACACTGCATCCAGAGGTCCAAGCTGCCAAGTGTTCCTGAAAAATTTCCAGTTGCTTATTATAAATGAGAATAAACAGGTAGAAGGACAGAAAGGGAGAGAACCAGGATGGTAGGACAGGACAGTGTTTAGAATCAAATACAANTTTTTTTTTTTTTTTTTTTTTTTTTTTTAATATTTTTTAGTTGTAGATGAACACAATATCTTTATTTATTTATTTTTATGTGGTGTTGAGGATCAAACCCAGTGCCTCACACATGCAAGGCAAGCACTCTACTACTGCGCTACAGCCCCAACCCCAGTGTTCCTATTTTTTAAAAATATGACTCTTGGGGGAGAGAGCAGGAGAGGAGATAGCATTACACTGTGTATTATCATAAGTTGTACATAACATTTCAATGTGCATAAAGAACATGACAGTTATAATATGCTCACACTGTCATCTGGAGCATGGATCTTCAAATCCCAAATGTGAAATTTGTATTTAATTGGATCCTGGGAGTATGAAACTTGAATCATGGACTGCACCAACACCCACTGTTCCAGTGCATCTGTCTGGAGCTTTATCCATTTATCAAAAAATTGAAGAAGTCTGTTGGATAGGGTGTCAGGAAGAGAATGGCAGGAAAAAGTCTGAAACTAATGGAAACACACTTTAAAAATCCATCCAGAAACCTTAACTGATGAATTATTCCTTCTCTCAGGCAAAATTAACTCTAATTTCAATTTTCCAAGTACTTTGCCTGTACAGTAAATCCCTGTTTATTTAAAAAATACTTTCAAAGACCTTAAAGCATGCCCCATTTCACAAGTGCCACCATGGCATATTTTTTTTCTTTGTGTTTCAAAAAGAAACAATATTTTTAGGAACCAGTTCATGAGAGATACAGAGTATGGAGCAGTAAAACAGTCTTTTCTTGGGGGTGTGAGCTCTGGGAAGTTAGCTAGGCCCTCTCCCTAACCTCATTCCAGCCCCTCAATATAGAGGATCAAGTTTATTCTTTGGCAAAATGTTAGATGACTATGTGCCAAGAACTTTTGGGATCATTTACAAATCACAGAATGTTATTAGAGAATGCTAAACAGTCTACTGTATGATAGAATATTACAGATTCAGAGTCCTTACAACTTAAATTCTGGTCATTTAGCCAGGAGTGAAGGAGAAGTAAGCTATCTATGGAAACAAAGACCACTAAACCAACAGAGCAGGGATAAACTTGAACCTCTCGGAATCAACTTTTCAGATACTTCAAAAGCACTAGCATCTGTTAGTTTGAAATATTGCTTATAAGTTTTCTATATTATTACTGAACTATACTTATTTGTGATAAGATCTTGTTCTGACAGCCTTCTGTCTTCCTTAAAGTTATGAAAGTTTTGTTTTAAAACTTCAATTCAGATTTAGAAACTCATGCAGACTTCTGGAAACTAATGCAAATCAAATTATTCTGAATTTATTAGGTTTTTAAATGCCTGATCAGAAATTGAAAAATACAGCTGTGTGTGCTCAAGTCTTCAAGTAGGTTTAAATTGATACTCTGTATTAAAGTTACAAGGTTTCTAAGTTGCTTATTTCTTTAAAAAATGCTTAAGTAGGGTGGTTTAGAAACTGTCCTGAATATCACCTTAAACAAATGCTTCTTTACCTGGTCTTCATAGGTCCATGATTCTCTAGTTTTTAAGTTTCCAGGATCAAAAATATTCAGGTTAAAGACAATGTTGTTTATAAACAGTGTCTGCACTGTCATTTACTGCTCAGGGATGTTTACTCTTGAATTACCAAGGCTGGAGGTGTAGGGGAAAAGGAAAAGGGAAATTTATCTTGTCCTCTCTTACCTAATTGGGAGATAAGATTGCCCTGGTCATCTACCAAAGAAACAAGGGACTCCAGCAGAGGTTGGCTTTCAAGAAGGGAGTGGAACTAAGTGGCTGGGCGTGAATGCTTTTAGGACAGGTCCCAAAGAAAACGTGTGAGGGGAACATCCCTATTGTCCATTATGGGGCAGAGTGGGAAGGAATTTTTTTCTGAGTCATAAAAACCCTACCCTGAAAAATAAAAAATAAAAACCCTACCCTGGCTCATTCCCATTAACAACACAGCCAATGGTAACTGTGGTCCTTTAAAATCAGGTGGATAGCTTTGCAATAATTTCTCAACTCATTTGATAATAGTAATTTCCCCAGAGACAATATTTCCATTTTTATAAACTCTAGGTAAGTCTGTGTAAGTCCACTGAAATTTGTTTAAAATAGACACCCCAGGATTTAAACAGATGCAATAAAAACATTCCTATCCCTATAACTGGAAAGGTAACAAATGGATTACAAAACTTTACATTCTCTTCCATGTTTACAAAGGGATCAACCTTGTCTTTGTAGTGTTGTCTGGAAAACTCATACCTTAAAAAAGAAATGAAGATTTCTGAATCTTATTCTCATTATATCTATATCTGGATTAAGAAAATTTAGGTCCACAACAGTCCATTTTTAAGAATAAGTCTTTCTTATACACATAAATTATCTTTTAAAGTTCCCAACTATTTTTGTGTATCACTTCACCTAAATGGCAAAGCAAAAAGGAAAATTAAGGTAAGCAAATACTGTTTTTCACTGTGCTTAGTAATACAGAAACAATATTCCTTTCCCAACTCTGGGTATCTGACTCACAAGGGGGTTACACATTCCATGCTCAGTCATACAACATGAGCAACTGTCTCCCTCTCCAGAGTCTCAAAGTGTTTATACTTTAGGAGTATGTTGCCATTCATGAGTCCATTAATTGTATGGTAGAGGGACTCTGCACATTATTAAATGTGCAAGCAACAGTCTCTTTGGAGAATGGCACTGTGACTGCCATCTCCTTCTGCACTTTAGTCTTCAAAACTGCAACAACAGAGGTCTCCTCAAGGGGGCCAGCGTTTGCGAGAATGATTTAACTCCTATTGCAAACAAGTGCTGCGAGGGAGGGAAAACCGAATCCTTGGGTCATCATTGTCTGTTGTACAACATCTGAATTCCGGTGATGCCCTATAAATGACTTAAAGAAACAGTAGGAAAGTGTGAAAGATGCTAATTTGGGATACCATTCAGAGGGATGACTTCCATGGAACTAGGGCTAGGAATACTGAACAGTGAAACCATGATAATTCCTAAAGCAAATGCTTAGACAACAAAGTTCTGTGAATACTCTGTAACCAGCCTTGCTCTCATTTTCCTGAATCATAGACCCTTTTAAAGGAAAACACACCTAATCACATAATGTTTTAAGAATTACGGTCTCATAAAGGGAACTTACAAGTCCAGCAACTCTAAACACAATTTTTGTGATTGAACCAAATTTAACTTCTCTATCAGATTTTAGGCAAAATGAACTACCCTAGCGATCCGGGGACAAACCTGGCAGCAGAACAAAAAACAGAGTGCATAAAACTGTCAATGGTGAGGCCATGAGAAACAAATTCCCCAGAGTCGGTGAGAGTTATGCATGAATAATGCCTGGTTCATTAAAGGATCTCTGAGAGAGATGTACAGGCGAACCTGAGACTATTAAAGACTGCAGACTGGGGCTAACAATGTTCTCAGACACACTAATGGGCCTTTGGCACTTACGATACAGACAGAAAAGGCACCTACATTCACCATCTACCTGAATAGTTGTCAGTGTTACAAAAACAAGATCCATATTAGTTACCTCGGAAAAATGCTTCCTTCCTAGTTCAGGCACAGGAAGCATGACAAGTTATCTCTTGACTTTATTTAGATGGGAAAAAGACAAGTAAAGGATGTATTCATATGTAGATGGTTTGCATATGATCACACTTTCAGAAATCCATGTAGTGGCTTCTGTGGCATTTTCTAAGTTCCTTCTTCACATTCAACCTCCAATCACCCTCCTAAAAGACTTCTTGAAAGACAGAAGTCCTGTTTTAAATGCTCTCCTGCTCAAGTAGGATCTTGAAACAATGTGCAACAAATATCCTGATACTAATTTGCCTTAGGGATTTTGGCCACAACAGACTTCAACTATAAACTCAACTCTTTCCACAGGGCCATGTGGAGACAATTCTAGCATTGGCCTCTCTGTTCCTAAGGAGCAATCAAGGAGCCCTCAGTTACAGGAGCTCAGAGAAGCAAACCCAATTTAATCCTGATCTCGAATAACCTGGAGCTTTCCACTAGCTACAGACTGTTTCTGAATTCTCCTGGGTGTAACCCAATGGGCAATAAAAAGGGATTTTTATCAGCTGAATTCTCATGAGACCACTTGAAAACAAACACAATTTGTATCCTGGAGGGGAATGACGGTGTTGTTTGATCTCTTTCTCCTTTTAAAAGTTTTTTTAAAGCTCTAAAAAAATCCATTTATTTAAAAGTTAACAACTTGTGATGAATGCCTAAAGGCAGAAGAAGAAATACTTGCTTCAAACTGTTGATAGTTCAAACAGCAGTTTCTAGGTTTAGCACCCTGCAGGAAGCACAGGGCCATCAGGGCAGCCAACAGAGAAAGGAGCCTATTCCCTAACCTATGTTTGCTAATCTTTTTTCTTGCTTGCTAAGGTGTGTTCACAATCACGTGTCTAGTGTTAAAAATTAATGCTCCGAACGTGATGGAATCACATACAGTAAAAGCAAAACTCATGGAAAACAAGTGGCAGTGGTGGCGGTGCTGCCATCGCCCCGACAGGAGGTGAGTTTGTCAGAGCCTGCTTCACCTCAACTCCTAGCCAGGACCCTGCACCCAAGATCGTTTCAATACCTTCTTTCCCCCACTTCCTTCATAAGTGACACTACGTGAATCCAAACGTTCTGCAGCTCCTGGGTTTTCCTGGAACTCCTTCAGGACCGTGTCCTAGCCCTCGAGCCCGCGCAGCGGCCCGAACGAGGTCCCCGATGCCCCCAGCAGCCCATACTTACCCCACCTTGCGCGCACCCGGCCCTTTGTCCCGCTCCTCCA
>NW_026000174.1:2547979-2646880 GCF_001458135.2 Marmota marmota marmota
CGCTCTCCAGCTCTAGCTCCCGCGCCCGGGCGCACGACCCCAGCCCGCGCCCTCACTCACCCGTGCGGAGCAGCCCGCCAGGGCCGCGGCTCTCAGAGCCGCTCAGACAGGTGTGGGCGCGGAGAGGGCGCGCGCGGCTCCCATGCTTGCCCCCGCGTCGCGACCGAGTGTTAGCCGAGCCCGGAGAGCAGCGCCGGCAGCGGGCGGTTGCCGTCCCCCCGCGCCTCTCGAGGGCCCGCCCGCCCCGCCTTCGGCCTCGGGGAAGCCGCGCTGCAGCAGCCCGCCCCACCGCACGGCCGCGCCCCCCTCCCGGCGTCGCCCGTCCCCGGCCAGGGCAGGAATGCTCCTCCGAGTCTGACTGTTGCCCAGCGGCCCAGCGCAGGTGGGCCCCCGCGCAGCAGCACTGACCAGTCCGGGCTTCTCGGCGCCAGCTAGCGCCGGCTCTGGCCAGGACCGTGCGCCTTCACCCTTTGAACTACGGGCACCCCGGGCTGGGGCTCAGCCTTCTGAAGTTGTTCGTGGCCCTGAGTCCGCTGCCAGCTCTTAAAGACAAGGTGTTCCCCAAGGGAGCTCCCCTCTTACCTGGAACTAAAAATAGTTATACACATGGTGCATGGGGTGTCCCTAGGCAAATTTGAATTGGCTCAAAACCTATGCGCTCACCACCCACATACATTTTGAGCGCTTTAAAGTGATGACTGAATTCCTTTCCGCTTTACCCAGTGTCTCAAGTGTCTACAAAGAACAGAAACTTGCATTCCAGTTCGCAGGACCACCAATGCCTTGCATCCCCTGCAACACCCACTTAGTTCAGTGCGTGTGTCCGGAGCATAGCAGGGACTAGGCAATTTCTGAACTGCTCACTGGCTGGTGAGCCCCCGACACTATCCCCTCTCCCCAGCTGGCTACTTTGGGCGGGGCACCAGGGTACCAGCTGGTGGAATCGCACAGTGGGCCTGCTTTCCTGAGTCAGGCCAAGGAGTCCACAGCTGGGGAGAGCAGAGGGTTCTTCGGGCTTTTCCTTGCCACAGGCGACCTTAAATGGTGACCTCCATTTAAGGAACAAATGCTGGAGCCTTGCTATTCACCTCCTGTGCGTCAGCTTCACATACAGCCCTTTGTGGCTTAGAGAGTACAGAGATTACTGCTAACTTACAATAAGGGCTGGAGGTTTGGAGAGGTTTAATGACTTGCTCTAAGTCACACAGCTATTGAATGATACGACAAAAATTTGCACTGAGGCCACATTTCTTTCTATCAAGCCACTTAGCTTTCCTTTTTCCTGTCAAAGCCTGCTCTCAGAATGGGAGGGCCTAACATACTATTGGACAACAAGGGGTTATTGACATACCTGATGTGTTTGTGTTTGCAATTGATTTTAAATAAGAAAGCCTGGAACACATTATTGTGTGGTGTTTCTCAAGTATAAGAGAAATCAATATTATCCACCATTTTAAGGACAAATTTTTCTTAGATTTCTCTAGTCTTCGCTTAAATTTTCTTCTAAAACCATTCCTATACTATATAGACGTAAAAAGATATAAACTTATTTCAGCTTTTGAACAACTTGAGAATAAAACCAAAACAAACCACAGGCTGGTGATCTGTTAAAAACAATAAAACCAAAATCAAATATAAAAATTATCTTCCAGAACTATAAAATTAAATTGGTACAGATTCTTTGACTACTTTCAGTGTCATGGGGGTACCAATGCTTAGATGTGAGCATCTTTGAGTTCTCTGTGTGTCTAACACTCTCATGATCTGTGAGGTACACTCCCTTCCACATCTATTTTGATCACCCTATATCATTATAATATCTGACTTTTACTTGACATAATACATCTTTTAGGGATTCTCTTTATGTCCCTCCCTTCTTATTAGCATATTTCTTTTCACATAATAATAAGTGGTAACTCCTGGGGCCAAAGAAGAGCACATAATCTGAAATCCAGATATAGTACTTAGTATGAGATGGCCATCCCAATGATCCAGAATGTGCTTATATTCACTTTTTATCATAAAAATGAAAAAATAAATTAGGAATCTTCAAGGGTCTTTAGCTCCTAATTGGAAAACACCATGAAAAGTCAAGTATCTTATTTAATAGAGGATCTGGTGGTAGAGTCAGAAGGAAGGGAAAAAAGGAATGAATTCTCAACTATGCTCAAGTTTTGTTAGATTTATCCCAATAAATATTTATTAAGCACCTATTATGTGCAAATATTGTGGCAAGCATAAAATGGAAGAGATGATCACAGGTACACACTATAACTGCACAGTTGAGGGTATCCCAGTATACCCACTGTGTATCTGGGTACCATTTCAGTGTCTGCCATTTACTAGCTGTGTGGTTTTGCTAAGCCTTTCTGTGACTTGATTTCTTCCTCTATAAAATCACTACTACTTCATGGATCTTTTTTTAAAGAATTGAACAAATTAATACATATGATGTGCTTAGAACAATTTCATTCAGTAAGGCCCTAATAAATATAGCTGCTGTTACATGTGTCATGCAAAAGGAACATGCCTTAGCTCTGCTTTTGAGCAGGCTTCTCTAGCACCACCTCAACCCACTTGGACTTTCATTGCTTATTTTTCCTAGCAGTTGTAGTGTCTCCAGGAGGAGTCAGGGAGGACAGGATGATTATTTTCATCATTTGGAGAGAAAAACTAAGGCATAGAAAGGCCCCAGAGCAAATGACTTCCTCAGCCAGTTGCAGGGGTATGCTAACAATTGGATTTCTAGCTGCAGATGACTCATGATTAGGGAGGGGAGGGGGCCCGTTAGGCTTGGAAAAGGCCTATCCACTGTTGTTGTTCCCTGGAACTGTCAATAGAAAAAGGAGGGGGTATTACCTGGTTTTGAATGCCATATAGTCAACAACTGTGACAGGTTTGTAGAGCATTTTGACCTTTGAGAGAAATATTCTGTGTAAAACGCAGGTGTCCTCATGCTAAGCCTAGAAATCTGCTTTTCTTTTTGTATTTGTTCCATCTCTTCCATCAACCCCCAGAAAAGAACAAACCAAAACATTCACTGTTTCTCAAGAAATCAGAAATCATTCTTCTCAGAAATCATTTAAACTTGTAAATCTCAAATATGTTTTATGTACTTGGCAACTGAATGGTTAAAAATGCAAGGAAAGGCCCACACATTCACTGACTCCCCCACTCTGCATAAGGTTTCTGGGGCTCTGGGGGAGAGCAAGCAAATATCCCTTACCTCAAGGACTATTATGCTATGGACATTATACAAAATCCAACAAGAATGGGAAGTTGTACTCCATGTATGTATGTCAAGATACAGGTTAGATCAGGGTATGGACATGAGCTGCAAAATATGGAAGAGAGAATTATTAATTCCCACTCTGACAGGTGCTGAAGCATCCTTGAGGCAATAGGAGTTGAGCTGGTGCTTAAAGAATGAAGATCAGGGCAGTGTTTTGATACATATCACCTTACTGTGTTAGCAAAACCACCTTGTAACATAGATAAAAAGAAAAATTTTCACTGTATAGGAAGACTGATGTATAAGTTAAGGGAGCAGAACTAGGACTAAATTGTAATAATTATAGCTTTGTTTACTGAATGCACACACTATGCCAGGTACCATGGAATATATCTTATTGCATGGGATGGTCAAGATAAACAGAAAAAGAGGGAAGGGTTAGTCTATTTTGTGATGTTGTAAAAGAACACCTCAGACTAACTAATTTATAATGAACAGAAATTTATTTGGCTCACAGTTCTGGAGGCTGGGAAGTTCAAGATTGAGGGGGCCATATTTGGTGAGGGCCTTCTTACTGCATAATAGCAAGGCAGAAGGGATTGCATTGCAGAGAGAGCAAGAGCAAGACAGAGAGCATACAAAAATGAGCCAAACTTGTAATCTCCAAGATATGTTAGGAACTCAAAAACTTAACACCAAAAAATCAAATAACCCAATCAATGAATAAGCAAAGAACTGAACAGACACTTCACAAAAAAGAACTACAATCTATCAACAAATATATAAAAAATGTTCAACATCTCTAGCAACTAGAGAAATACAAATTAAAACTATACTGGGATTTTATCTCACTCTAGTTAGAATGGCAATTATCAAGAAAATAAGCAACAGTAAGTGTTGGTGAGGATGTGGGGGAAAAGGTACACTCATACATTGCTGATGGGATTGCAAATGGGTACAACTACTATGGAAAATAGTATGGAGATTCCTCAGAAAACATGGAATGGAACCACCATTGACCCAACTATCAGACTCCTCAATCTATATCCAAAGGACTTAAAATCAGCATTCTAGAGTGTTGCGGCCACATCAATGTTTATAGCAGCTCAGTTCATAATAGCTAAGCTATGGAACCTAGGTATCCTTCAGCAAATAAATGGATAAAGAAAATGTGGTATATATACACAATGGAATATTACTCAGCCATAAATAAGAATGAAATTATGGCATTTACCCGTAAGTGAATAGAACTGGAGATAATCATGTTAAGTGAAATAAGCCAATCCCCAAAACAAAAGGCCCAATGTTCTAGCTAATATGTGGATGCTAACACACGATAAGGGGAAGGGGGAGGAAGAATAGATGTTCATTGGATTAGACAAAGGGAATGAAGGGAAAGAAGAGGGGATTGGAATAGGAAAGACAGTAGAATTAATCAGACGTAAAATTCTTATGTTCATATATGAATATACAACCAACATAATCCCACATCATGTACAATCACAAGAATAGGAAGTTGTACTCCATGTATGTATGTCAAAATACATTCTGTTGTCATGTATATCTAAAAACAACAACAACAATAAAAAGAGTGGGCCAAACTCACTTTTTTAACAAACTTGCTCTTACAATAATGATTTCATTTCCTGGATAACAATATTAATTCATTTATAAGTGTTCTGCCTTTTATAGTTACCACCTCTCAAGCTGTTCATTTGGGAATTAAGTTTCCAACATATGAACTTTGGGAAACAGATTCACGCCACAGACAGGGGCTGATTTTCTCCATTTTGCAGATGAGGAGGCTGAAGTTCAAAGTGATTAAATCGGATACCTGGTGCTAAACTACTAAGTTAACCCAGCTGAGAGTTTTGCCCAGCCTGTTTTACACATTAGCTGAGTTTCATTGTGTTGTGCTGCTTTCTGGACTTGCCTTTTCTAGTGCTTTCAGTAAGGAGTTGAATCAGTTGTTGTTGTCATTTCACCTCTCAACATCCTTTTGATTGTATTTTGCTTTTGTTCCAGTTGTGCTATAACTTAGGAATGACCTATTCAACGGCTTCAGAACAGGAGATAGATGGGACTGAATGCTAATTGGAAAGTTAGGATGGCAGGAAGGTAGGAGACCCAATGCCAATTCTAAACTGCTCAACTCAATTTTAGTGCTGATTTTTCATGATCCCAAGATGCATCTTCAATTCTTCAACAAGTCAATCTGAAAGTTATTGATAAGAATTATTTCTTTTCTTTCTTTCTTTTCTTTTCTTTTTTTTTGTGCGTGTGTGTGGTGCTAGGGATTGAACCCAGGGCCTTGTGCATGCAAGGCAAGCACTCTATCAACTGAGCTATATCCCCAAGAATTATTTCTAAGGATACAAATTTACATATTTAAAAAGTATTTTCTGACTTAAACATTATACAATGTATACATGTACTGAAAACATCATATAACACTCCATAAATATGTACAATTTTATATTTTTATGTATCAGTTAAAACCTAAATTCAAATAAAAATCATTTCCAGATGCCCCACCCCCACCCCCACTTTGGTGATTATAACAAAGTGCTATGTGGATCTCATAGTTTACTCAGTAAGTAGAGGTTTCAGTTCCATAGAGTGAGTGAAAAGAAAACTGGAATGAGAGCTAAGGAAGTGGGTTGGGGGCCTTCTGCACCTGTCTGGCTCATGAAGGTAATGTGTGTCCTTGGTTGAAACACCTCACTTATTGGCCTTGATTTCTCATCTTTAAAGAGAGCCTAGATGACCCACTCTTAGAGTCTGAGACTGTGACATTGTAATCCTCGTGGGAAGATGGCCCACACCATTTTTATCCCTGGGTATCTGCGTGCCTACCTTGGGAACTAGAGTAATGAAGACTGTGGAATTCTGAATCACACTTACTTAGATTTAATTTAGAATTCATTTACTTACTTACCATGGAAGTGTTATGTGAACTTCCTTTTCTCTCTGTACCATGGAACTAATTTAGGGCTGTTAGAAGAATTCAGTGAGATCATGAATGCCAAGCACATAGCACAGAGCTCAGCAAAACTCAGTTCTAAACTGGCACCGTCTATGATAGTATCAGCAAGGACTACTGGGTTTACTACTGTGAATGTGCATTAAATGTTTTAAAAAAATCATTGAATGAACAAACAAATGAATCAAACTGTTATATCACCAGTGCTACAAAGTTTAACCCAAACTTCCTAAGGCAAAATTTCTTTCATTTCTCCTGTTCAACCCTTACATCTTCTTTTCATCAGTCTAATCTATGGGCAACTATGAGTTTTTTAGTATTGAATTTAGGAAAAGTTACAGATGTAGTAAGTTTTGTCTTCCTCCTCCAATCTACCTTATGATATCATCAATTCATTCATTCAAAAAACCTCTACAATTGCCAGGTCTATATATTTGTCAGTGTTTTAAGGGGAAAAGATTCCTTTTTTTTTTATAATGCTGAATTTAAAGTCTTACATAATGGAGAAATAAAATGACAACAGACTTCTATAATTAAAAAAAAAACATTAAGATGAATCAGCATGTAATAAATATTTTTGTATTACAGTTAAAATTTTCTAAAAATTTCTATTTTTGTTCAATATAGATTACTTATTTTAAGCGTTTGGAAATATGAGAGGTTATCACACCGAATATAGATATGTAAAGGTTTAATATATAAAAACATAACATAAAATATGTATAGAGTTAAATTGTTACATTTATATACATAATACTGTAAGAAACCAAAAAGCTGCTCAGCAAGAAAAACTTTAGTCCTATTTTAAAGAACATGGTGATCTAAAATTATCAGGAAGGAAAGTAGATTTGAGTACTTGCAATTTCCTGTGTACTGTACACTGTGGGTACTATTCTAAACTAAACTAAAAGAATTAGAAACATTTCAAAATAACTATGTTTCTCATTTTCTCTGGTCAAATTCAAAGAGTCTCTAGAGGCTGGCCCTGGTCTTCTCTAATGGACTATAATTGCGTCTAGGCCTGATGATGAAGAACAAAAGAGAAAATTGAGATTTTACATCATAACAAATCTCTATAAAAAGCCTTTTTGGAAACTTATTTTGTTTTCAATTTATGTCTACATTCATCCATGAATATTGGACTCTTTCTTTGCTCTCTTACAAGCAATAAGCTTTTGTGTGGTCAAATACTTGAATTCATGAGGTTTCTTCCTTTTTGTCCTGGCAAATTCTATTCATTCTTCAGTCTCAAATATCAACTCTACTCTGAAGGCTTCTAAACCCTTCAGTGCTAGATGTGTAAGTTCATTCTTTGTTTTTGGATAATTACATGAAAAATTTATGTTGTAATTATGTATATTTATATGTTCAAACTCAAGTGGTCCAAAGCACCTTATAATCAGGGACTCTTTTTTGTTTTCTTTTATAGTCTTTAAAGTTTTCCTCTATAGTCTAGCAGAGCGCTTCTAGTAAAAGCTCAATTAATTTTTATATAATGAGTAATTGAATTAATTAATAAGCAAAATAATGATTTGTTTAAAATATCAGATATGCCATAATTGGCTTGCAAGCCTCTAGGAGTGGGGCACACTATACATGAACTTTTATCACTGGGGTTTCACTATTTTCCAGGACATAAATCCAAACTTCTGTTTGATGTCTGGGCACAATAGTTCCTTACAGGTCATGTCAAAATAAACTCTGTTTCCACTTGGCTTGCTAGCCACATTTCACTACTCTTGCTATGTCTGTCTATATGATGGCATTCTGGGCACCATTTATCCAGAATGACTTATGACATTCTGATTGACTTTCTGCAGAACACTGTGGAGTAGGCTCTGAATTTGGCTGCCATGTGTGTTTTGAATTGCTCTACTATGGAGTCCCACAGGATCATAGACTCTTATTGGATAATATGCATCTCCCAAACTCTATTCCTTTCCTCACTTCTGGAAGACATTAATGGATTATGAAAAAAGGTTAGTTAAATATGCACATTAGCCTTTTAAGTGCTCTTTGAAGTCCCAAGGAAAGAAATCTGGTTAAGCTCAGTCATCTCAAAGTTACGCACTCTAATTTGATGGTAGAATCCTTTCCCCGCCTATATGGCAGTAACATTTTGGAACAGTGGAGTCTTAAAGAACACATTTCTCCACTGCTGGGACTGTGCCACTTCTGTTCCCTAAATGTGGTCTGCTTCTTTGCCTTATTGTCTGTTCATATTTAAAACTCTCCTTCATATCCACTTTGTCTATGTCATATCCTTGAAAGTAGTTTTTATTGGCTTTTGATTTCCCATATGGTTTCTAAAACTTTCTCATGGCTTTTATAATGTTTTTCTTTTTTTGTATCAGTGTACATTTTCTCTCCCTGACTATAGTGTACCAAGTTTGCATCTTTGGTCTATACTCTTTTAGGCCATGTATATCAGTAAGAGGCTTGGCAGGAACACAATTCACCCCAGATTGACTCAAATGAAGAGACTTTAATGAAGTGGCTACTGATGGATGTGAAGAAAGGGTTGAGGAAACAGACAAGAACAGAAAGGCATCCAGCATTTAGCAACAGCAGGAAGTCTTGCTAGGCTTGGGTGGGGAGGTAGAAGGAATGAAATGCTGTACCAGAGCCTAGCGAACCTGAGCACCGTGGAGAAAAACCTGCCTGCAATTGCTGAATGGTCTGTAAAGAGATGCAGCTGCTGCAAGAAATTGGTCCTCAAGGAGGAAGGAAATGGAAAAGAAACACTCTGACCTCTTCTATGCCCACCCTCTGATCTCCAGAGGCCTACCAAAGTCGGCTCACAAGGGAGTCAGGTTTTGCTGTCTATAAGGATCAGTCTCCTCTGCACAAAGCAGGGCAGCGAAGGGTGGAGAATTGGTGGGAGGGAGGCAGACAGAATAACAGGCACACTGGGAAGGCCTGTTTTCTCATTTACAAACTAGCAGGGTGAACAGTACACTCCTCACACTGTTATAGTGATTAACTTAGAAAATGCACCAACATATTAACATGCACAGAGCCTAATTCTCAAATTATTTTAGCTGCTCGTTATTTTTATTACTATTAGAACAACTCTATGAAAGACTACTAGTATAAAAGCACAGAGGAGACTGAATAGCAGGGTGGCAAGTGGAGGTCATTGAATAGACAACAGGGAGCTGTTTCCAGCAAAGGTAAGGGGGAACTGGTTTGGCTGTGTTGATTGAAATTATGTCAGTCTGACCTTGAAAACAGAAGAAGATGAACTAAACTTGAGACTTATTTTTGGCTTCCAGCAGATTGTTCTGGCATTCCTTAGACACAGTCTGAGCCCTCTAGGTTTCCCTTTGCTTCTGTGAGGTAAGAGTTGCTAAACAGACATCTGGCCATGATGAGCCCCACAACCATCCCAGGAATGGCAGTGATTCATCACGTTTTAAAAGTGAGTTAAAGGTGGCCAGTCCAGGGGTGAAACAGGATTTGTATCTACAGAAGGCAATTTACTTCCTGCTCATTCAGAGGAGTAACCTTTTATTTCAATCACAGGAGCACCTGGTTCCTGCTGCCCTCAGTACACAGATTAGGGAAACCACAAGAATAATCATCAGTGTTCTATTCACTTCAAAGCCTTGCAGAGCACTGGGGAGGGGTAGCTCTCTCTTCCACCTGTACAGGACAGGCCCTTGTGTTGCTGCACTAATTTGAGAGAAAGGCCTCTCTCAGAGGCTGGGGGAGTGAACTGGAACTTACCACATGAAGGCAGGTCGATCTTGTGCTGCAGCTCTGCCCTGGGCTCCTGGAGGAGGGAGACACTCAGAGCCTGTCACCCTGACAGAGGCAACCAAAGTCACCCTGAGAGGAGATTCCAGTACTGACACCAGCAGCTACAGGTAGGGATTTCCTTCGAGGAGGAGTGACTTTCTTATCTGAGTTTCCAGCAGACTAAAATTAGTGAGAACACTTAGCTGTAGATCCTGTGGTATCTTTAAATAGTTGCTCACATTATCGTTCCTGTCCCCTAGGAAACTAAAACTTAAACCAAAACTGTTAATAAACAGCTTTGAAGTCACTATGCACAGGAGCCTCACGCTTTCCTAGCAGACCTGATCTTGGCTTTTCTTGCTTTTCCTGCAGCATACAACATTTTGATTCTGTATGCAAGGCTAGCTGGGGCCCTGTTTGGGCAATTTTGTATACCCAGAGTGAGGCATAATCTCCAGGCAAGCAGTGAACTCACTCCATCAAACAGAAGAATAATACATGACAGTGTGTTTTGAGGATTATGCTGACAATAAAAATGAGTTCTTCCTAGGAATGTGACACCACTCCAAGATGACATGAAATTTTTGTTTTAATTTTGAAATAAGAATCACTTGGCTCCAATCCAGGAAGACCTGGGAAGTCTAAACTATCATAACCTCATAGTTGTAAATAGCAGCCTCTCTTTATCCACAGTATTGTATTACTTTCTGAGCTTTCAGTTATTCGGTCAACTGAGGCACAGAAATATTAAATGGAAATAAACAATTCCAGAAATAAACAATTCACAAGTTTCAAATCACATACTATTCCTGAGAAATATGATGTAATCTTGAGCTGTGCTACTCTATCCTGTCTGGGAAAATTATCATCTCTTTGTCCACTGTATCCATGCTGTATATGCTACCTGTTCATTAACTAGACATCTCAGTTATATCAACTGTTGCAGTATCA
Source organism: Marmota marmota marmota (assembly GCF_001458135.2). NCBI lineage: Eukaryota > Metazoa > Chordata > Mammalia > Rodentia > Sciuridae > Marmota > Marmota marmota. Next base: position 2,558,887 of record NW_026000174.1, read on the forward strand.
CAGTAATGTAATTAAAAGTTATTAACTTTTTAAAAAACTTATTAATGTTATTAACTTACTAATGTCAAAACCTTATTTTACTTAATAATGGTCCTAAAATGCAAGAGTAGTGATGCTAGCAACTTGGTTATGCCAAAGAGAAGCTGTAAAGTGCTTCCTTTAAGTGAAAATGTAAATGTTTAATGAGATATTTTGAGAGAGAACATATTCACATAACTTGTATTATAGTATATTATTATAATAGTACTTTTGTTATTATTTTATTAATATTATACTATACCTAATTTATAAATTAAACCTGATTGTAGGTATGTATATACAGTAAAAATACAGTATTTGTAGGATTTAGTATTATCTGAGGTTTCAGGCATTCACTGAGGGTCTTGGAACACATTCCCTATGGATAAGGGAGACTATTATAAATAGCTAAATAGCATATTGGTAAAATGAGGTTATCTAAATTATCATTTCTTTCAGGACAAGAGACAGTAGTTTCTTTTTTTCCCACTCTCTTTTATAGTGCAATGAAATTGAACTATTAAATCCTTAAAAACATTTCTGATGGAAAAATTGAAAACAAATAAATAACAAGTCTTTGATTTATTAGACTATTCTCTGAAGGATTGATTGCTGACTTCAAGGCAAATTCCAGTCTTGGTAGCAGCCCCCCGCCCCAACCCAGCTCCAATCCATAATTTTATTATCAACTCTTTCATCCGCTGCCAAACCTTGTGCAATGATCAGGATTTAGAGAAATGAAGTTCACTCAGAGGTTGGGTATTCTTGATCTAAGAATCAACCCTCTAATACCTGCCTGACCAGAAGAAACAGGATGAGGGAATCAATAAAATCCTTTTGTGTAAAGTTATCGTTTAAAACTATTTTTAGTAAGTTCTTACAGCTTTGACATAGTTGAAGTCCATCTTAACAGTAATGATCACTTATAATCTACTATGTGCTTATTGCTACTTATTACGTTTGATCAAATAACCCTGAGTAGTAGCAACTCCTATCCCTTTTTTTAAAAACTTATTAATGTTTTACTTTTTAATGTTACTTAATTGTTTGGAGCACTGACATTTCCATTTCCAGTTAGAAGTGTTAGAGAGGAGATTGAAACAAAGGACTCTCTGCCCCCAATATATATATATTATAAAGTTTTCGCATTGTTTCTGTTAAGATTATATGGAAGTAACAGGAAATCCCAGCTCACATAGGCTTAAACAATAATAAGGAAATAAATTATCTCATATATCAAGAAGTTCAAGGACAGTGTGACCCCATTTTTGCTTTGTTGGGCTGTTCCTCTGCTGTACTGCTCTGCCCTCACGCTTGTGGCAATATGGAGGGAGAAATAACCAACGAATACTTTATGCAATCACATCCAGAAGAAATAAAAAGGGGTCTTCTCTTTGTATGTCTCTTAGGAGCAAGAAAATCACCCCCTCTCCAATCTACAATATTTCAATGGCTAGGATTCAATGGTCATAAGGCCTTTGCTAAATCAATTACCAGCAAGGGAATAAAATTACCTTAGCTAGCCTGGGGTAAATAGTGTAGAATAATTGGAAGGGCTTTGGACTAGAAGCCAGAAATCTTGAATTTTAGTCTTAGTTCTGTCATCTTCTTAGTTATAGAAACTTGCTATTTGCTCAGCCTCTCTTAGACCTTACCTTTTCCTTATTGGTAAAACAGGGCTGATGATTTCTACCCTACTGATCTCACAGGGTTGTTGTGAAATAGCAATGAAGTAATGTCTGTAGAGCATTTTGTAAACTGTGGCACACCACTTAAATGCATGTTATTGCTCCTATTAACACAATTCAGAGAACTGTTGGTCATGAGACACTTCCAATTACTTGTACATGTGGCACTTGATCTCATCAGCAGAGTAATTTAGAATTTGTAAGAGCTTTGCCAGAGATTTACCTAAGTTTTACTTTTGTACTGGCAATTTTATAGAGCAAAATAGGAGAGAGTATGAAATCTAGTACTTTAGAAAGTCAATTTTCAAGTATCCTTATGCATTTCAATAGGGAGTTTATTTAAAGTTAGGATAGGTCAACAGGATAGGTTACTCACAAGTTGGTTTTTTTTTTTTTTGTCAAAAAGCAAGTTTAAAAAAATTATTGAACAACCTTCTCACCTCTCCATTTATACCAATTCAATAAACATTCATGGGATATTAGATGGAAGGAGAGGGAATGGGCACACACAAAACTGAATCTAAAACAGACCCACTGAGGAAAAATGCCCAGTAGGAAAGAATTCTAGAAAGGAGACTAGAAAGAGCATGTCTACGAGTAGCCATAATAAAATGTAAAAAGAGAAAGTAATAAGGAGTCCTCAGGAGTAAAGGGGCAAAGGCTGTAAGAGCTCAGAGTGTGGAGACTCAGTTCCCAGTTATGAGTTAGGGAAGACTTCATTGACAAGGTATCATTTGATCTAGAGGCTGGAGGATTTGAACTTGGGAATAGCAAGTTCACCAGGGATTTACATCAAACTTTTTCAAAAGACTTGAATACCTAATCAGAATGCAAAACACTTGAGTATAAATTGCAGGAGACAGAGAGCAGAAAACAAAAGTCGGAAAGGTAGAGATTGCATCCCACTGAGATGAAGATGACAAGGGAGATATGAGATATTTTGGAAGGAGAATGTGTAGGTCTTAATTGATGTGAAAACCATGGAGGAGTCAGGGATCTTTCATTTTGGGAATGATAAAAAGTCAACTTAAATTTGCTTAAGTAAAGAAGTGAATTTACTCATTCACTTAACTGAAAAATACTAAATTATATCTGGCCTTATAACTGTTACATACTAGCACTCAAAAAATTTTATCTGGACTTGGATTTCTCTAACATTAAGTTTTCTTTTTCTTTAGTTTCACTTTAAGGCAACTCACAGAAATCACTAACTTATATTTTATAAGGTTTAGATTCAGCAGAAGAAAAAGGTTTTCTTCTTCATTAGTTCCAACAAACATGGTGGGTCTAATTCCCATTGGCCTGAGAGGGTCCCCCACACATCCCTGAAGCAATCCCTGTGGTTATGAGAGATCATCACTAATTGGCTTAGACCCATATCTGGTCTTTTATTTACTGTTATTATTTTAATAATTTGCCCATAAAGGTAGCCTAATAGGCCACTGTAAAACATTGCTCTATAATCCAAATCAAATCTCATTTTAATGTATTCTTGTTAACCAAAAGACACCGATTCTGGATAGTGACAGCTCCTTCTCATTGCATTGCATCAACTGCCATAATTTTCTGGGCAGATTTCTTGAGGACCCAGCATTGAGCTAAACTCATACAATTAAGAAAGCTAAAACCATTTCTAGGACAGTATTCAAATTCGGTAGTACAACTACCACATAAATCTAGAAAGACCTCAAGTCTATGAAAGGGGGTTGTCTGAGAGGGCTGGAATAGGGGCAACTATTGACCTATGTCTTCAAGCAATTTGTTTCAGAATGATTCTAGGTAGGGCACTAGATGCCAACCAGATGTTAATAAGTCATTTGGATTCCATTTGAAATGGGATAAAGGCTCAAAAAAAAAAAAAAACCAACATGAGCTATCTGCCTGACCTCAGCAGTCTTCTCTTTACACATGGACATGGATGTCTAAATACTGTATTTAAATTAAAAATTTTATAAAGTGCTTGCTTATACTAGAAAAGTTCACCTACTTTACCCCTTTGGTAAAGAATTATTCTGTAAAGTGAATGTCTTGTTCTCAATTGGATGGGTGTAACTTCATTTTCATATACTAGATTTGATTTAAAGCCAGGTACACACACCTGAAGTGAATTAAAGAAAAATGTTGAATCTCATTGTAAGACTTTTAAATTTGGTACCTGGTTTTTACGTTGGAGGAAGTGTCAATTTGAAAAGTGTTAAAGGTACAAATGCAACGTGAATCAAGTTATTATCAAAATCACACTGCTGTGTGCATATGTTTAAACACATGGCAGATCCATTCTTTGAATTTTCCATAATGACCATCATCCTGCTGATACAAATTGACGTGTATAATTTGGAATGAGATCAAAAAAGTTTGAAAATTAGAAAAGACAATGGAGTAGAACACAACTTTTAATTCTGCAAAGCAGACAGGTATAGTGGTCTAGTCAGAGCTGGTTGTCTTGTTAAAATAAACAGGTCCTGTAATCAAGAGTTTGGGTGAGGCTGTGGGCTTGCTGCAATATGTCAGCTGGATTTGCAAAGACTGGAAAGAATCTTGGCTCTCATTAGTTTTGGAAGAGTCATCCTGAAACAAGCACAGATGTTAACAACAGCACTGATAAAAGACCCAGGTTTGAAAGGAATTACTTTTTCCTCAATTGTGCAACTTTAGGCACTAGGAAGAGTGAAGACAGGTGGAGGGGAACTAAAATGATTTAAGAGATCTATATTCCATTTTCTTGTTAGAGTGTCCCTACCAAGAGATTAAAAACAGAGACTAGAAAGAAACAGAGCTTGCATTTGGTGATCTGCACCTGCCATAGTACTTGACACATGCAGAGCACACTCAAACAATTTGTTGAACTAATGATTGGTAAAATGTAAAAAGTTCCCCTCTATGACTTCTCTGCGAATGGGCTGTGCATGAGCTCTCCATGGGACCAGTGGATGAAGACTGTCATTTTGGTTACTAATTGGTTGGCAGAAAAGGAGTTATGCAGAAATCTTGCTCATTTTACTCATCTTTATAGGACCCAGGCAACTCCTTCCAAACTTAGTTTGAAATACTCCCAACTCTTTTCCAGAAAAAAAAAAAAATGAAGAAAGAATTCAGGAGCCAAATCCAGTAAACAACATCAACAACAACAAAATTAAATCCTTTGTTGAATATACAACACTAAAAAAAAATTAAAAGTTGGAGGTACTGGTTGCAATTTAAACAGAAAACTTGAGAAACTATTTAAAGTCCAGTGATAAAATGAGGCCTCTCTTTCTCCCTTTCATATCTGTACTTGCTAAAAGTCTATCTTCTGAAGGGTTTCTGATGCTGGGGGTAAAATATAGATGTGGGTTAGAACACTCAGGTTGATTTCAATTTTGGGAGAATCTGCTGATGGGTGATTAAGAGACAGCAGGATCACTCCGTCTATTGTTTTCCACCACCCAAATTTTTAACTTTTGTATAGGGTCAGGTTCACAACTTCAGTAATTTCTTAAGTCTGAACATCAGGAATCAAAAATAATTTGAAGAAAGAAAAAAATAAGAGGAAAATGTCAGAGGTATTTCAAGAATCAAAGCAAATCTGACCCATAGTACAAGACATTTTATTGGAGCATGGGAAAGAACATTCCAAGACAAGTCTTGGGTTGGGTGTATGTGTATGTCCCTGCTCATATGCCCAAGAGGGAGAGAAGGAGAGATGGAAAGAAACAGAGGGACAGAGAGAAAAAAAGGATGAATGAATCTCTGAAGGCTTTGATCCAGTCTAATTCAGATGGCACCTATAGGAATGTGACTCGGTGACTAAGGTCTGTTGGTCCCTCTGTCTTGGCTCTGACAGCTTATTTGCTTTAGTGGCTTCATTAACTACAGGACTATCCCTGGCATCTAACACTGAAGTCCCACTTCATGTGCTGGGAATTCATGAGCTCTATTTCTCTTCTATGCAGAAAGCCAGTGGGTGACCTGATTGACCTTCTCTATTTCCCACTCACAGACCAATTCCACCATTCTGCCCTGGGAGTCCTGGTGGCCAAGGAACAATTACCCTCAGTTCTCTCATATGTGTGTTTCTCAAAGATACATACATAAGTGGTACTACTTACAGAGTTTCAGGGCAATGACTCAGTGTTTCTCAGTGTTTGGGAGAACTTGTATGAGAATTATCAGGATTATTTGTTTAAAAAACCAAAAATACTCTAATGATATTGTATCTTTTTGCCGCAGTCTGGCTGGGCGCAAAATCACGAGCTACTCACAGCCTTGTAGATTCAAACAGTAATTCTTTATTCCCAAACTCACACCGGCACTCTACAAACACGTTCTGGGCCAATCTACACCTCCACTGGGCTCTGTATCCCAAAATACTCTCTGAATCCCGCGAGAACTCAACGGGAACTCAAGGAGAACTCAACGGGAACTCAAGGAGCAGGCGCGCCTGAGGCAGCAGGATACGCCCTATTCCCAGCAGGGTACACCTTAAACCTGGATCCGCCCTGGTCCTTGAGCAAGGTCACCTTTCATGCAAAGTCACTGCACAAAGTCACTCTCCACAATGGAGAGTCCTTCCTCTAAGCAACATGGGGTAGGCTGACGAAGAAATTGCCATGCGTCATTCCTACTTGGCAATGGCTCTCAGCATCTTTTTCTAGGTTCTGGGTACATAGGTATTTGAATTTGTGAAGAATCATTTATAATATGTGTACTTTTCTGATTACACATAAAATTTATTCCTGTAAAATGCTTCTAAAAACCACAGGAAGCAACAGATTTGGGATCTCAGTGTTTTGGGGGGCCTGAAAAAATACTTTCTTACCACACTTCTCAGATGATTCAAGTTTTTAACTTTTTTTTTTTTTTTTTTTTTTTTGAGATGGAATCTCATTATGTTGTCCAGGTTGGCCTAGAACTCCTAGCTCAAGTAATTCTCCTGCCCCAGCCTCCTGAGGGCTGGGACTACAGGTGTGCATCAACATGCTGTCTTGATTGTTCTGGTTTGAGGGTCCTCATGCTGTGTTAAGGGGAACATAAAAAGGATATAAAGTTAGAAATATCAAAAACATTATACAAGCACTTATCATGGACTTTCCTGACCCATTTCATCCACTCATTCCTGAGCACATATTCTATAAGCGCATTTATTATTTCAAGGTCCAGGATCATAATAGTTCAGGTCTTGATCCAGGTCCTGTCAATTTGCTGCAGATCAGTCTGCTGAGGGCCCCAGAGCTAATCTAGACACTAGCATGCCCTGGAGGAACTCACCGTCCCTTTGAGCTCCTAGTTAAAAATGCTGATCTATTTGTGCCCCAGAGGAAGAAAACACAGGGTGATTCCGGAGCCCTGGGAGGGGCACCAATCCCTATCTTCTTGAGATGTATCCAGAATTGTTCAGTTATTGGCTGCACCTCATTGAGATAGAAAAGAGTGAAGCTAGGCTTTGCACCAGGAGCTCCTAACTACAATGAGTGTGTGAGCCATGTGAGAACTAGAGAGGCAGCCCCTTAAGTGGAAACTGTAGATTCTATGGACTGCTGGGTTTTGCCTCTATTTCCAGGAATTGGGCCCTGGTATAAAGCATGGCATGTCCTTTCCTGATGCTTTAGAATGGCCTCATCTTTCAGCCTGAAACTGAAGGAGGAGACATAGGAGATGCTTTGTTTTGTCGTGGCTCAGACCACGAGCTCTAGAGCCAAAGTCCCTTGGTTCAAATCCCAGCTTGGCTGTGGGAATAATTATAATTATCTGGCATTGTCTATGGGAGACTGGATCCAGGAACTTCTGGGTATATCGATCTGTAGATGCTCAAGTTCTTTACATAAAATGGCATGATATTTGCCTACAACCTATGCACTTTCTCCAGTATACTTTAGATCATCTCTAAATTACTTATAATACCTAGTACAACATAAATGTTATTTAACTTCTTGTCATAATTTAAAGGAAATAATGACAAGAAAAATATCTGTACATGGTCAGTAATAACACAATTTTTGGTTTTTATTGTCTCCCATCCACAGTTGGTTGAATTCGAGGGTAGAACCTGTGGATATGGAAGATTGACTTATTATAGCCCCTATCTAGGATGATCATCTACCTCTAGGTGTGATTATTATGGAAAGAGGGCGTTGATATTTATATAGTCCTCAGAACAATGCCTGGCTATTATTATGATTATTTAGGCTATCTTCAAATGTCTGTCCATCACAAGTAGATAAATTCCATTCCTGAGAACTTCCAGACAGAGCAACACCCATCTCAGTGGGATCAGGCAGGAATGCTAAAATGATCCCCCTAGGGTAATTCCTCCCAGCCTGTATATAGAGCAAATGGACAAAAAATAAAACAAACAAATAAAAATCCTCATTCAAACAGAACAAAACACTGTGATTCAGGAGATGGAGAAGGGGAAAATATTGACTATGCCAGGGCCTTTCCCACAGGCTGTGTCACCATGCTGGCCTCAAAGCAGCTTTTCCCACCCCTATCCACACAGCTGTCAGCATTACTCAGGGAAATATTCACAACAACAAGACATGAGAATCATGGTGCATCCACTCCAAAGTATTTAATGGACTTGTCCCAGGACTCCTTTCTTCCTTCCCTCACTAACTGAAAAAGCTTCTAGGAGTATCTTCTGTTACTGTCCATATTTCATTGATAGAGAAGCTGAGACATATCCAGAATTGTTCAGTTATTGGCTGCACCTCATTGAGATAGAAAAGAGTGAAGCTAGGCTTTGCACCAGGAGCTCCTAACTACAATGAGTGTGTGTGTCATATGAGAACTAGAGAGGCAACCCCTTAATAATGTATAAAACAAACAGTGTAGAGGTTCAGGGGCAGAGCTGAAGATCCAGGAGACTAGAAAAATATGATTTAACAATTATGAGTAAGAGCTCTGGAGTTGGACGAGGCTGGGTTCGAATTCTGACTCTGTCAGTGTTGAGAAGTGATCATTTGTATCCCCCAGTCCCAACATTTCATACATTTGATACTCTAACCCCCAGTGCAGCTGTATTTCAAGATGGTGCCTCTAGAACCAAGTAATTAAGATTAAATAAGGTCATGAGGGTGGGCCCTGATCTGATAGGATTAGTATCCTTAAGAAAAGAGACACTAAGAAAACTTGCTTGGTCTCTGCCCTGCACCTCCCCCACCTCAGTCTTGAACTTTTAACCTCTAGAATTGTGAAAACTAAATTCCTGCTGTTTAAGGCACTATGTATGGAATTTTGTTGTGAAAACTTGAGAAGACTAATACAGCCTATACCAGCTGTACAATTCTGAGCAAATAACTCTTCTATATTTCTGTTTCCTCATCTGTCAAATGAAGATAATAATAAGTAATACCTAATAAGATTGTCATGGTGATTAAATGAGATAATGCATTTATAGAACATAGCAGTAGCAATTATTTTAAAATTTATTTATTCACCCATTTATTTATTTAACACACATTGATGAGCACCTGCTCTCTGCCAAACATGTTCTGCTTGCTGGAGACCTAGGGATGACCAAGAGAAATAAGGTCTCTGCTCTTAAGAAGCTCTCAAGAAGTCTATTTGGGCTGGTGGAAGATAAATTTAAAAACAAATAAATAACTGAGAATTGTGATAAACATTATGAAGGAAAGTATCAGGTGATGAAGTAATCTGAGGAGGACATTTAAGATATGGTGTTCAAAATTATGCTATATACATACATGATTCTAACACAGAGATTTCCACCTTTATGTATATCTATTAAGCACTAATTTTTAAAAAGCTATAAAAATGAGAAGCATTTTTATAGCTTTTTAAAAGAGGAAAGAGGAAATACTGGGGACCAAAAACTGGGCAAATTGTATTCCATGCATGAATGATTATGTCAAAATGAACCCCACTATTATGTGTAATCATGATACATTAATAAAAACATTTAAAAAGTTATAAGAAATAAAATATTGGTAAGTTAAATAAAGAAACAAATGAAAAAATACGGTGATCAGGGACAGCCTCTCTGAGTTATACATTTGAGATCTAATGAATGTGAAAGCCAGGAGGTGGAAAAGGCTTGGAGCACATGGAAGAAGGAAAGCCACTTCGCTCTGTGAACGGAATGACGTGAGACAGGAGAGTTGGGCAGGAGTCAGAGTGTGCAGCACCCTATCTTTTTTTCTTTCTTTCTGTGAACAATGGACAGCTGTCAATTGATTCCTTTGGAGGAGTGACATGTTGTAATTGGGGTTGTAAGAGATCACTCTGGCTGTTGTGTGGAGAAAGGATTATGGTGGACAAGAGCAGAGGCAATGAGACTCCTTAGTGACTACTATATCGGCTCAGGGGAGAGATGATAGTGACTTAGACTAGAGATGCTGAGGAGCGTTCAGATGGCAGCTTATGATAGAAACAGAATTGACAGGATTTAGTGGTAGATTTGAAGTAGGGATGAGGGACAGTGAGGAATCAAGGAAAACTCCCAGGTTTAAGCACAGTGTTATTTACTGGTGGGGTGGGAAAAGATGAGAAAGAACAGAAACTATCAGGAGTTCACAGATCACACTTTGAGAACTACTGATGTAGAGGATATAGGGAAGGAATAACAGAAGCACTATACTTTCTAAGAGGGCCACAGGGAATGAGATTCAGAGTACAAGGTCTTCAGCATTAATACAAAAGTGGTATTTTTTTTCCATTTTAACAAAAGAGGAGCAAAGAAAATGTGTATAGATTTTATTGGAGGTGATTCTAGACAGTTCCTCTCTGATAGCATTTATTTTCCCAGTTGAAGTCAAGGTCTTTGAGAGGGGTAAGGATGGATATGGAAAAATTAAGGAGAAAGAAACAGTGTGAACTAGTTGTCTTATGGAGTGGAAAATGAATTTTCTGGGGAAGCTCAGTAGGTTTTCCAGGTAGTGATCAGTGTATGTTCGTGTGCATAAAAACGTAAATTTAAAAGGAAACTTATTGGTCTAGCTTTGTGTCCACCCCACTCCACCTAGGAGTCTTTAGCTGCATGAGTGTAATTACCGACAAAGGCAGTTAACTTGGCTCAGTGATTGCTGAAGTTCTGCTAGGGGTAGAGAGAGACAGAAGGAGAGAGAGAGGAGGGAGAGAAGAGTTGAGGGTGATTGCAAGTGAGGGGTTATTTAAACTGAGTAAGGAAGGCTATGAAGACAAAGGTAAGGGAATAGTAGAAATGTGATAGGGTCAGTGGACTGGAGGCTTTGATAAGGTGCTTTTCAGCAAGTGAAGTGTTTGAAATCAGGGTGGAGATGTCACTAATAACAAGGTCTAGGGAGTAACCCTGGTAGTGGATGTTTGTGGCCAGAGAAGGTGAGAAAGGCAAGGAACAGAGGCCTTGCATGAATCTGTTCATAAGTATGTTGAAGGCATCCAGAGATGACAGGGCTAGGGGTAGAATATATAAGACCTAGCATTCATAAGCAAGGCCTTCAATGGAGGATACATGGCTGTGAACTGGGGAGCAGATGTTTGACAGCTGCCAGGCATTTGTGTAGTCTGAAGGCAGGAGCTTCATTTTGTTCATTTTGAGAGAAGATGGGGAACAAATGTTTTAAAACAGTAAAAGAAATATAAAAAGAACTCACCTAACCTCCTAGCCTTTAGATACTCTTGGTATGAGAGAGAACACAGCCTTGGGAGGTTAAAGGGGAAGTATTGACTCCAGGAAAAAGCCAAGTTTCAACAAAACCAGGAGGACAGGGAGCGGTCAGAATAATGAGGACATAGGGGAGTTCACTGATCACAGATCTTGTTCCAGAGGACTCTAGGCTAGGTTTTGGGAGGAAAATAAGGTGTAAGGATTGGGTTGGGCCATGAAAAGCACAGAGCACCAGCTTCAAACTTCTGTGAGCTGCTGAGACGACTTCATAACTCCACTCTGGGCACCTCAATGGGACAGTAACAGGGATACAACATGTCCCTCTGTGAGGTCACTCTGGAATCATTAGATACTACATGAACATTCCCATCTCTCTGTCTCTGTGCATAATTGAATGCATATTGTCATATTTTTAAGTTCTTGAAGAGAAAGTAATCTCATAATTTCTCTCAATGATGCATTCCATGGTTTCATAATTTTTAAACAATCAGTACTAAGCACAGTGCCTAGAACATAGTAGGTGTTTAATAAATATTTTCTGAATTAATTAAATGAAGTTCCTTTTTATTTGTTCTTTCTAGATATACATGACAGTATATTTTGACATATTTACACAAACATGGAATATAACTTATTCTAATTAGAATCCCAGTCTTTTGGATGTACATGATGTTTAAATTAAGTCTTGTATCAAGATTTTCCATTGTATAATTTATTCATGCAATAATACAAGCTCATTGCACTTTGACAAAATGGATTCTACAATTATTTTTCTATTTTATAATTTCTGGTATCACAAACAATCTGTTCTATACAATCTTTTACACAAATTTGATTCTACTGCTATTTGGTAGTATCTCAGATCTCCTCAGCTTTAAATTCCCTCCGGGGTAGATACTGCTTTACTAATTCTCTTTTCCATTTCATCTGTCATACTAGAGACATAGAATCAATGCTTAATAAGTACTTTTTAAATAAATTAACACATTCTCTATGTTATTCTTGAAAGAATAAATACTTGCTTGGAAATTCATGTGTATTCTCTTATAGCCATTGATATGTACTCTGAACCAACAACTAATATTAGCAGTCAGGCTGGGTACAGATTGTGACTTGTCCCTTATTAGCTTTGTGACCTCGGAAATATATCTATATCTCTGTGTCCTCCTATATAAAATAAAGATAAAGTGGGTTTGCTGGTGTACACCTGTAATTCCAGCAGCTTGAGAGGCTGAGGCAGGAGGATCACAAAGAGTTCAATGCCAGTCTCAGCAACTTAGTGAGGCCCTAAGCAACTTAGTGAGAGCCTGTGGTGCTTGCTCAATATCACTAATCAGTAGAGATGTAAATCAAAACCATGATGAGATATAACTAACAGAATGGTATTACCAGAAATAAAAATAAAAATAAAAAATACAAAGGGCTGGGGATGTGGTTAAGCACCTCTGGATTCAGTCCCTGGTATCAAAAAATTAAAAAATAAAGTAAAGTTATCTCAAATATGTTGTGATAGATAAATCAATGTATGTCAACTGCTTAGAGCCATGCCTGGTACATAGTAAACACTCAAGGAGCTATTGTTTTATCATTGTTGTTATTATTATTATTAAGCATATTGTATGTATTCCTGAAATAGGGTTGGGGAATACCAAAATATAAGGGAGTCAATGATGGTTTTAAGAAAATGTTTTATATAATCACAAAACCAGAAAATGCTGCATTAAGTCAAACTCTATATATGAAGAAATCATAGTCTAAATAACAGAAAATTCCATACATTGATTATTATTTGTTTCTGCTCACAAGGAATCCAGAGCCCAGTGCTGTAAAAAATCAGGAGAAAATGAAAACTTTGTAGAAACTTCTGATAGACAGCAGGCTAGGGAACATTTGGCCAGTGAGAACTCGTAGAGTCAGCAGAGCTGGTTGTATGTTCTCGGGGGTAATAGAAGTGGAACATTTGCATTAACTTGTGTAAAGTAAAGAAAATTGAAGATGTTTAGAGGACAGAATTTGGAAACTGATTTATATTCAAGGAGGGATATAGATCGTGTTTCATCTAGCAATAAAAGTAACGAAGTGACTATGAAGTTAAACCAGTGACCCAGGTGACCTAAGGAAAAAAAAAATAAGCAAAATGCAATAGAGTTTTTTTAAAGAAAATATATTAAGCCAAGTAAATTGTGTTTAAACTATTAGGTAACTAAATAAGCAAAGGAAAATTATTATGAATTTAAAGTATTTTTATAGCACTAGATATATAATTCTTAAGCTACTTCTATGACCATTTTAATATAAAAGTAACTTCCTTTGGTTATCTGAGTGATAAGATTAAATGTGATTTAACATTTTTAATGGTTAATGTCCTCAAAGGGTTGATGTGAGCATGAGTTGCTCTCTAAAGGACTATATGAATGTCACATTATGACCAAAGTGATGATAGCAAAGGTGGTATTTATGAGAAACACCATAATACAGTGGAAAGAACAACAAATTCAGAATCAGGCAGACCTGATTTCACCAGAAGTCAAGTCAAAGCTTTTCCTGTTAGAGACTGTTGGACATTGGATAAGTCTGTCTCACTGAATTAAAAAGTAAATAAATGTTTACTCAAAGTGACATCAACAACAACAAGAATCAAACAACTTGTTTAAAAATGGGCAAAAGACTTGCATAGATAGATATTTCTCCAAAGAAAGCGTGTGAATGCCTACTAAGTATATGAAAAGATGCTCAATATCACTAATCAGTAGAGATGTAAATCAAAACCACAATGAGATATAACAGAATAGTACTATCAGAAATAAAAAAAAAACATGTAAGGATGTGGAGAATAACATGTAAGGATGTGATAAGGATGTAGAGAAATTAGGACCCTCATGCATTTTGGGTGAAGTTGTAAAACAGTGCAGCCATTATGGAAACAGTATGAAAGTTCTTCAAAAAATTAAACACAGAATTGCCATATGATCCATCAATCCCACTTCTGGGGATGTATCCAGAAGAACTAAAAGCAGGGACTCAAAGAGAGATTTGTACACCCATGTTCAGAACAACATTATTCACAGTAGCCCAAAGGTAGAAGCAACTCAAGCGTCCATTGGCAGATGAATGAATAAACAAAATGTGGAGCATAAGTACAAGTCTTTTTATTTAGCCTTAAAAAAGAATGAAATGATGACACAGGTATGGGTATATGGGTGTATGGGTGAAACTTGAAGAGATATTATGCCAAGTGAAATAAATTAGTTACAAAAGGACAAATACCATAATATTCCACTTAATATGAGGTACTTGGAGTAGTCAATGGTGGTTGCTAGGAGCTAGGAGGGAAAATATTGAGTTATTGTCTAATGGGTGTGGAGTTTCCAATTAGGAAGGGAAGAATGTTCTGGAAATGCATCATGGTGGTGGATGGCCAAGAATGGGAGTGAATGTACTTAGTACCACTGATCTATACACTTAAAAATGGTTAAAATGGTAAATTTTTATATTATGTATGTTTTACTATAATTTTTTAAAAAGTCACATTGATTAAAAATTGATCAAAATATCCTAAACAAAGGGAAATTTGAGCCTGGTTTATCTGTGTTGGAACTGGTGTGGGAATCTGCTCATTCTCTATCTGGGTGTGTAATCTGGAAGAAGTCAGGATGACACAATTATAATTTGTAGCTGACCCAGCATTGGGGGTGTGGCATGTATAATCAAGACTGAGAAATAATTGAAATCTGACTCAGAGATGCTAGAAATATTGCCTTGCAGTAATTTTAGAAGGGAGAATGAGAACACGCAAGACCACTGCTACACAACATTTAATTTGTCAACATTGATTGGAACTAGCTGTGGTATGATGGAAAGAACACTTAAGTGTTTTTGCAGTCAGAAATCCTGAGCTCAAATCCTAATTGTGTCTCTGAGGGACTGAGTGAACTTTAAAATTAGAATAATAAAACTGTCCTCAAAGGGTTGCTGTGAACATGAGTTGCTCTCTAAAGGGCTATATGAATGTCACATTATGACCAAAGTGATGATAGCAAAGGTGGTATTTATGAGAAACACCATAATACAGTGGAAAGAACAACAAATTCAGAATCAGGCAGACCTGATTTCACCAGAAGTCAAGTCATAGCTTTTCCTCTTAGAGACTGTTGGACATTGGATAAGACTGTCTCACTGAGACATGCACTTAAAAAGCATATATTTATCCACCCCATAGGGTTTATATAAGACCTGAATAAAATAATTTATGTGCAAAGGACTGAACACAGAAAATTTCAATGAGCATTAGTTTTCCTTTCCCCTGCCAGCTACTTCAGAAAGGAGTCTGTGATAAACATGCTGAGCAAAATATAGATGACTATGACACAGTCTTTCTATGGAGTTGGGAAGATGATAGGTAATTAGTAGCTGGAGCAGAAAACAGATGCTCCAGGGGGTAAGAGCTATACTATTATTTTATAGAAGTTCGAGGGTGATCAATTCTTGTGGAAGGATTATGAAAATCATCATGGAGGGGGTTGATTTGAACAAGGCCTTCAAGGTGGATGCTTGAGGAAAGGGACTTTCCCAAGACTGAAAGAAGAAAACGGGTGAGCTGGGGGATCTTAGGCAAATAATAGCCAATATTACTGAGCAGTATCAGTGTCCCATCACTACCATCACAAAGAACTACAAAGTAGCAGCTAAAACATCACAAATGTATCTCAGTTTCTACAGGACAGAAGCCTAACAAGCCTACCATGGATCTCTCCAGCCTAACACACAGGTGCCAACAGGGCTATATTTCCTACTGGAGACTCTGAGGAAGAATTCATTTCCAAGCTCCTTGAGTTGGTTGGCCAAAATAGGACCTTTCTGAGGTTCCTGCTTCCCTGCTTCCTGCTTCTGTGGCTGTTAGCTGGGGCCTCCCTGATCCCCTAAGAAGCTATTTGCAGTCCTCAAAATGGCCCACACCATCCTTCAGACCACAGTAGTGAGTGAGGTTTCTCATGTTCTGAGTCTCTCTGACTTCTTCTGATGCATCTTTTCTGCTTCTAACCAGAGATAGTTCTCTTCTTTTAAGGCTTTGTGTTATTAGATTTGACCCATTCACAAAATCCAGGATCATCTCTCCATTTGAAGGTCCCTAACATTAATCACACCTGAGCTGTTCCTTTCTCAGGTTCCAAGGATTAGAAATGTGGACCTCTTGGGAGTTCATTCCGCTTAGTACAACACATTTTGCATGTGTTATCTCATAACTCCATGCTATTTGATTCAATCAGTCATTCTATGACAGAGAAACTGAGACTTTGAGATAATTAGTTTGCCCCAAATCATATAGTTAGGAAGTATAAGAACCACAATTTGAACTCAGTCATCTGAGTCCAGAGCACATGTCCCTGTAGACAATGTATCTCTAAAAAGAAAAGTCATCAGAAAGTAGGGCCTAGAAGGCCAGGATGAGACACATGGGTCTTTTTTAAATTCAGCAATTTTCCATGCAATCATGTAGAAAGAAAGATTTAAATTACAGATAATTTGTGAAAGTCTAAATGGTATAGTGAAAGCATGGGTTAGAAACTTTCATGGGTAACAGGAGGCAGATTAAAATTTTAATGAGATGTTGAATTGGTCTCAAGAAATTATATTCTTGAAAGGCATCCAGTGTAGACTATCTAGGCACAATGTGGAAGCAAGAACATATAAATGCAATTTCTTGGCTGGATTCTGGGAGGTCTCAGGAGAATGTGATGGATTCCAGTGTTCAATCTTACTTCATTTAACATCTCCACTATGTTCCATGATCTTGGAACATGGACTATTCATCTTTTTAAATGAAATTCACTGAAGATAACATAATGGCTGGAGTTATAGTCACCAGAGAGGACAAAAGAAATGCTGACAGGAAATACTTCCCATTAAACTTGGGAGCGGGGCATAGCAAGAAAAGCAAAACATTGATAGTCACTAAGATAAGGAAGTCTGGATGGAGACACCATAATTAAAGAGGCCTACAACGGGCAGAAAGGATAGAAGCAAAAAGCTGAAAATGAAATGAGGTAGTTGGCCTAAGCACTATGTCCCAGATATGCAAATTTCCAGATATCACACCTTTTTTTTTTTGCTTTGGAGCACAGCTTAAGGAAGCCTCTGGTAAAGCACGGTGTTGGCTTCCTGAGTCCTGGAGAGAAGGAATAGTTTTGAGAGAAGCTGAGTAGAGCTGCATAGAAGCTGGTGGAGAATTAAAGAATGAAATGCATGTCACGGAGGGCAGCTGGAACTTCTTTCAACTTGTTGGCCAGGCCCCTTCCACTCAGCTAGGTCATGCTGGGCTGGCCCAAAGGGCAGTGGAAGGGCACTCTGTGTTTCTCCCTGAAATATCTCTCAAGGACATTCCTGTATCTTCATGACAACATTGCATGTGTTAGGTTGGTTGATAATTACTGTTACTTGACTTTTTCTTTCTCCAAACTGTGAGCTCCACAAGGCCACCTGAGCAAAACACATAAGCTAAGAGATTGCCCACAGAAGTGGCTCATAATTTTATATGGTGTCTCAGATCCCTTTAGAAAAATACACAATGACACAAATATTTGCATGTAAGTCTAGGGGATTCATGAAGCCTCTGGATCACCTTGGAGTCCCTTGAGAATCTCCTGGTTTATATCCAGCCTAGAACCTCTGGTTATGTTAATGGCAAATGCTGGGCCCCTTGTAACACTCATTACCATTTCCCCTTCTCAGTGCCCCACTCCCACATCAATACATTGGGAATTATTGCTAATTAATTGCATGTTCCCCTTTCAAACTTGATTGTGGCTTGAAAAATCAAGTCCACCCATGTGGAATCCTGGAAGTAGGAAAAAGAATGGGAAGAAAGACTCCTTGAAGTCGAAGAAGACTTTCTAGGTGGAATAAGAGGGGAAAGGCTGACTAGGATGAGATGCAAAAAAGAATTACTAGACTAGGTAATTAGGAGGTGTTTGATGATCTAGGAGACAGCAGTTCATTAGAGATACAGGGTTGAAGCAAGAATATAGTAGGTTAAATTGATAGGTTTTTTAAAAATGTGTTCTAAGCAATAGGATAGAATATATTCTAAATATATTTCTTTGCATTCTAAACAATGAAACATACACACAGGGATACATGTACTAGGATGTTTACTGTGGTGTTGTTAAAATAGGACAAATTAGGAATAGTATAAGGCTTAATATTAGGGAGTTTGGTTAATTTAACTTCAATGCATCCATATCCTGGAATAATATCACATTAGCAAAATTTCTTCATTTTAAGTTACAGAAGTCTAACTCAAATTAGCTCAAACGAAGAAGGAAAAAGGGAATTTACTGGGTAATGTAATTGAAGAGTTAAGAAGTTGTTCAGCCTTAGGCAGGTCCAGAATCAAATACTCACATAATATCTATCTCTCTCTCTATTTCTATCTCTATCTCTATCTCTCTCTAATTCTCCTTTCCTCTAGGATGGCTTAATTTTTAGACAGGACTTTCTAGATGTTAAGAAAAATGGCCCATGGTGGTTCCAGCATTTCTAAAGCTCACAGCCTCCACAAGCGAGAAACTTCCTTTGTCCCGGCATCAAGATCAGACCCCTTCCTAAATAGTCAGATTGGTCTGTTTGAGCCATTTGCCCATCCTTCAACCCCTCCTGTGCCCAAAGAGATTGGCTATTGTGAATGATCAACCTGTTCACATGTGCCTTCCTTGACAAACCTACCAGAATCACATGCTGTGGGGGAAGATATCTTCCAAAAGGAAGGAAGATGGAGGATGGAAAACACACACACACACACCAAACACACACACCAAACACACACACACACACACAAATCAACTGTAATTACAAGCATTTTAAAAAAGAAGTGTAGTTCCATTTTTCTATATTTCTGGCTGGAGGTATGGAGCTAGGGTGGGATGAAGAGATGGGTCCCATTACAGCTCTGCTGTTATCTGTGCCTGGAATCTTCTCACACCACTCTCTTCTACTTCTGTAGGCTAATAACTACTTGGAATAGGCAGAATAGTGCCCCCTTCCCCAAAGATGTCCTCATTCAAATCCCTGAAATCTGCAAACATGTTACTTTACATAGCAAAAGGAATCTTGAGACTGTGGTTAAATTAAGAATCCTGAGATGTGACAGTCATAAACAAGAATGACTTTATGGCATTTGCTGGTAAATGGATAGAAATATAGACTATCATGCTAAGTGAAATAAGCCAGTCCCCCAAAATCAAAGGTCAAATGTTTTCTCTAATATGCAGAAACTAAACCAAAATAAGAAGCGGGGGATTAAAAAAAATAACAGAAGAAATTTCAGTGGAGTCAGACAAAGGGAAATGAAGGGAAGAGAGGAGAGATGAGATAGGGAAAGATAGTGGAATGAATCTGAATCTGATCCAACTTTCCTATGTACATACATGAATATACCACAGTGAATATCACCATCATGTACCTCCACAAGATACTAATTTTTTAAAACTGTAAGAAATAGCAGAAAAATCAGTAGAATAGAGAGAAGGGAACAGGGGTGGGAGGGTGGGAGGTGAAAGGGAAGTGCTGGGGACCAAATTCAAACAAATTATATTCCATGCTTCTAAAACCTTCTCAAAATGAATCCTATTATTATTTATAACTAAAAAGAACTAATAAAAAAGAAAGAAAGAACCTTGAGATGTGAGGTTTTCCTGGATTATCTGGGCAGGCCCAATGGAAAGATGCTAAAAGTACACTGTGACTAGGAAAACCGAGTTATTGATCATAGCATAGAACACGATTTTTACGTTCATTTAAAAAATCTGTTTGACTCTATGTACATCTATGCTTGGGGAGACATCTGAAAAATATATTTCAAGATGATAATAGTTATTTCTGGGGCTTGTGATAGGGTTCCCCCCAACACTCCTTTTGCTTAACTTTTCTACCATGGTCTTAGATTTCTTACATAATTCAGACTATTAAATCCAAGAGGTGACGAGGAGGAATTGGCCATTAAAGTGAAAGGTGGCATAGTATCTTGAGCAGGAAGCATGTTGAATTTCGTGTTTATCTGTTTATGCGTTTATTTGCATAGGAAACACTGGAACTGTCTGTAAGTTGAGATGTTGGGCCTGGAGTTGCTGAAGAAAAAGGGGAAGACACAGGGAGTTTAGGATAGGGGTAAAGGGGAAAAGTACCCCCAGAAATCCTAGGGATGGAGAGAGGAAAGGCTAGAAAGAGTCAGGACATTTTTAATAGGAAAGGAAAGAAGTCAATGGTCCCAGTCTTCTAAGAAGGAGATAAAGGCAGAAGGGCTGGTGGGGGTTGGGGGCTTAAGAAAAGTGGAAATAGTTGAAAAATGTGCTCTGAGGAATGTGATGGTGGGTGAGTCATCCAGGATCAATTAGGATATCTGAGTGGCTCTGAGAGGCAGCCAAGATAAGATAACAGGGATTTGTAGTCAAGCTAATCATAGCAGTTGCATGACTTTTCCCAGTGACGCTGAGCAACTTAGGGAAAAAAGAGTGAAGCCAGTGGAGAGAAGTGGAAAGTGCCTGGCTGTACCATGACTTCGGATTCTGGGGCAGGTCTCCTCGTGGAACACAGTGTCTCCAACTGAGTTTATTAATTCGGTGTTGCCTGTTCCATGCACATTGAATAGGACCTCAATAAATGGCAGACATTATTCCTGCTCAGGATGACTCTTGAGGGAACATATTCAGGGCTTAACTAACTTCAAAGGGATCAGATCCTGGATAGGTAGAGTAAAGGATCTGAAGGCCAATCACATATTGATACTTGAAGGCAGATATCTAAAGAAAAGATTTTAGTGAATTAGTTTGTACATTGCTCTCTAACCTCTGAGTGCTAAGATTTAAAGAAAAGAAGAGCTAGACTTGCAAAATAAGAATAAATTACAATGGAAGGGGCCATGTTATAATTCCAGAGGCAGAGACAACTCCCAACTCAATCCTTGCTGTGAAGGACTAACCCTGTTGTCCTAGTGACATCTGACTTACCGCAAAGGAAGGAAGATTAAACTGCAATCTGAGGTGATGTGGTTTGGAAAAGAAATGAAATGATTTCATTTTGGGGATTGGTTGAGTGGCTAGTTCTAGTTCAACCTGTTTCTTCTACAGTGTCTGAATAAATGTTGATTTAGTGTCCTAACAGGCCCTCAAAGTCATCAAGAAGCTCTGGCATGAATTTTGTTATGGCCCTGATTTGGGGGGACATTCCCAGTTGTAGCAGCAAGCTGAACTCCACCCCTTTTTTTCCGTGTATCACTGTGGTACAGAGGTGAAGAGCTCCTGCTCTGCTGCTGTACTCACTGAGTTTGATTCCTGCTACTCTGGACTAATAGTGTGAGCTTGGCAAATCACATCACTCTCCAAACCTCAATTTTCTCTTCTTTAAACTGTGGATAACATCAGTATCTGTTTCTGAGAGTCCCCGAGAAGATTACATGATATAATGCATCTATAGCACTTAACACAATGTCTACAAATAAAAAATAATCAACTAATGTTATTCCTTGTATTAGCAATAGCCTCAGACTTCCCTAGAACCCATTCTCAGGTTTTCACTGAACTAAAGAAAGAAACTGAAGAATACCTTAGAAGATGGAAATACCTCCAATGTTCTTGGATAGGCAGAATTAATATTGTCAAAATGGACATACTACCAAAAGAGCAATACAGATTTAATGCCATTCATATTAAAATTCCAGTAATGTTCTTCATAGAAGTAGAAAAAACACTCATTTGGAAAAATAAGAGGCCCAGAATAGCCAAAGCAATCCTCAGTGACAAAAATGAAGCAGAAGCCATCACAATACCATACCGTAAATTATTCTACAGAGCTATAGTAACACAGACAGCATGGTATTGTCACCAAAAGCTCTAGCAATTAGAGAAATGCAAATTAAAACTACACTGAGGTTTCATCTCAGTTAGAATGGCAATTATCAAGAATACAAGTAACAATAAATATTGATGTGGGGGAAAATGTTCACTCATAGATTGTTGGTGGGACTGCAAACTGGTGCAACTACTCCGAAAAGCAATATGGAGATTCCTCAGAAAACTTGGAATGGAACCACCATTTGACCCAGTTATCCCTCTCCTCTGTACATACCCAAAGGACTTTAAATTGGCATACCATAGTGATGCAGCCACACCAACATTTATAGTAGCTCAGTTCACAATATCCAAGCTATAGAGCCAACCTAGGTGCCCTTTAACAGATGAATGGATAAAGAAAATGTGGTATATATACACAATGGAATACTACTCAGCCTTAAAGAAGAATGAAATTATGACATGTGCAGATAAATGGATGGATATGGAGACTATTGCTAAGTGAAATAAGCCAGTCTCCAAAAATCCAAAGGCTGGATGTTCTCTCTGATATGTGGATGCTAACATGCAACAAGTGGGTCATGGGGTGAAGAATAGAATTTCATTGGATTAGCCAAAAGAAAATGAAGGGAAGGGAGGGGGGATTGGAATAGGAAAGACATAGAATGAATTGGACATAGAATGAATACATCACAGGGAAACTCCACATCATTTACAATCACAAGAATGGAATCTTAATCATATGCTTCTGCTATGGGATGGTACTTCATATACTTCAAATTTTTCTCTCCTGCAAAGTAGCCACAATTGATGGATAAGGTAATCGATACTGAGAGACAGAGGAACCTGTCCAAAGTTATCCAGCTAGTAAGTGGAAGAATTGGCCTTCCAATCCAGTCTGTCTGCTTCCATTTTTGAACTCAGGAGCACTTGACCACTGAGCCACATCCCCAGTTCTATTTTGTATTTTATTTAGGATCTCAGTGAGTTGCTTAGAGCCTTGCTTTTGCTGAGGCTCCTTTGAACTCATGATCCTCCTGCCTCAGCCTCTTGAGCCACTGGGATTATAGGCGTGCGCCACCGCACCCGGCTAGTGTCTGCATCCTTTTAATATTAACATCTGGCTCTGGAATTTGTTCAATTCAACAAACATTTAGTGAGATTCTATCACTTGCTAAGCACTCACTAGATTTGGGGGTTAGATACTCAAACAATCTATTGGAAGAGACAAGTATGTAAATAAATATTTACACAAATTATTTTGGAATTCTATGCTCCAATGAGACACAGAGGACAGAGCAGTCAGTCCACCCAGTGGAGGAAGGGAGTGGTCACCAGTGGTGCTGATGCTGCTGTGTACAGTGACAAGGAATGCTGGGAGCATGGCCTTGGAGAGCTGGGGCTGGCATGTTATAAAGGGCTTTGTGTGTCATACACAAAAAGACTAGGGGCCCTGTGCTTTGGAAGGAATATCATTTTGGGTGACTTTTACTCTTATGTTCATTCCCCTTTTTTACTTCCTTAATATTTAGTTGTTTTAAAAATTCCAGTCTTAGCCATCAAGTCTGGGGAAGGGATTTGTCGTCATTTTGGAGGCAAATGGAAAAATGTTCGAAGAAAGAAAGTGTTTGGAAGAATATGGACTTTAGACAATGGGAAGGCAGGAAGATTGCAATGTGGATTTATCATATGGTAGTTCTGGAGGAAGGGAGACCCTCCTTGATCCACACAGTGCTGCTAAATTCACTTCATCTCTAATGTCACAGCCAGGAAGAGTCCTGACATGCTCCCCATCAACACTAGCTTCCTGAGGGCTGATGATCTCATGGCCCACTTGTCTCCAGACTTTGTTTTCCTCTGAGCTGCACCAAAGATGACCTGACCAGGCATGAAAGTCAATGTCCAAAAGAATTCACTTGCACAAAAGTACAAACAGGCATTGTAGACTTTATTAAGAGATTTTGCAGAAAAGTTGGAGATAGGATTATAGCAGTCATGCCAAAGTCCATTGTTAGATCCTAGATTCCTTCATTGCAGCATCCAATCTAAGTGATCTTTACTCATTTCCTGAATTACCCAGTAGAACTTCAAATTCTTCTTCTTATTATTGAAAAAAATGCATTTCTCAGGTCCAGGAACTAACCTGGATGGATTTAGGATCAAGGAGTAAGATAAAACACAAGCCCTAGGCATTTATATAAGCATTTCACCCCACCTCTGACAACTTTTAGGCCAAAATATAGTGCTCTTCATGAGGAAAGTCCTGATATAATTTCCCCATCTGGTTACAAAAGAACCAGGATAATGGTAGGTTGTTTGAACTTGAAGGAATGAAGTTATTCCAGTACGTCAGAGGACAGGCTGCCTCGAACAATGAAATCATACTCTCCAATCCCTGGGGTAGAGTATGTGTCAAATCAAACTTAGGTAGGAAAGGGAATTCTTTTTTGGTTTTGTCAATGGAGAGACAAGGTGTTTAAGAAAGTGCTGTATGTGGTGGGCATGGCAACAGAATGGGAACTTTGAATCGAGGGCTAGCCAAAGGCTCTGGGAAGTGATACCGATCTTCTGGATAGTTAGCTCACACCCTTCATAGATCCTGTATGAAATAGGAAGAGGTAAAACCCCTGAGCACAGTTCAGTTGACCCCGAGTCACAGTCCTGTTTTAGAAGGTGCATCATGGAAATGATTTGTCCTATCTCCCTGCCCCTCATCATACTTTTTGCTTTTGCTTGTTTTGAAATTTCCAGGTGTATCTCAGCTGAAGAATCTGTGGAAGTGACTTATTGACATTTTAGGGGAAAACTGAAAGAAGTTTGAAGAAAAATAGAAAGACATTGGGGGAGCAAAACCCCTCTTGCTAGGGTAGTGGAATGGAAATTGTTAAAAAATATTTGAGGAATCTAAAGAGGAAGGTGACACTCAGAACCCAGAGGGAAAGATGAAGGGTTTCTAGGTCAAATTCATGTCCTCTACCCTGGATTCTCTTTCCAGACCAAATGTCAGAGGGTCTGAGTTTTATTTTATTGGGAGAAGATAACAGTTTTCATGAAAGCATAGCTGCTATCGGCTGAGACAAGCTATCTTCTACTCCTGGCCTTTAGTAAAGGCAATCCATTACATTAGGGTGGGACCTGAAACTTGTGTGCCCCACACTCACTTCCATCCTCTGCCAGGTACCTTCTCCCTCAAAGTCTGCCTGAGCGTGAGAATTGGGTAGGGATATTGAAATGCATCCTCTCACTCACAGGTTAAGAATAGTTTTTTGTATCATTGAGATCTTTTTTGCAAATAGAACTTTACCAGAAACCCCAAAATAGAAAATGGATAAAATTAGGTTCTTCTAATAGAACTGGGACTGAGGATCAGAAGCCCATCCATTGCTGTTGTTTTCTTCCTCCTCACTCATGTGGAAGCACCAGTGTTCCCCTGGGGAACACTAGAGATTGAAGGAATTTGGTTTGAACTCTTTGAAGATTGCTGTCTTTAACCTCTTCCCCTTATGATCCTGGAGATTGGGTATGGATAGGCTTTCTGATGTACCCTTTGGTGGTAAGACCCAAAGGCCCTGGGAAAGGTGATTGAGGATCTAGTTATGGAGATGCTCAGGAGTGTTTCAATTCTTCTGGAAGAGGATTTTGCATCTTAATGTTCTGTAAAAATCCCAAAGTCCTTGTGTAAGGCTGGACGAGGAAAATCACTCCCTCCTTCCTTCTCTCTATCAGGTTGCCATTCAGAAAGTAGAATCCATTACGGGATCTTCCTTGGCTTCCTTCTGATTCTGTAGGCATTTTCTAAGTTGTAGGAGGCTCAGTCACCTTCTCTTATTATCTAAGACCTCTTTTTTAAATACTCTGGTCATCTGCTATGTCTTTTCTTCAAAATTAGAATTGTGGGGGTTTGTTGGGGTACAGAGAGAAGAGGGGATGGACATTGTCCTTTGCAACTCTGTGAGTCCTGAGATCCATGGGTGTTGCTCTGTATCAGACATACAAGATTCATGGCAGTCAGGTGTAATCAGGCCATTCTACTGGAGCTTTTCTGAGCCCAGGAATAATCCTTGGCACTCAGTCCAGGAACCTGGCCTGATTGCTGAGAGCAGAGTTTAGAAACCCACTGGCAGGAACTTTGTATTTAAATTTGACCTACCCCCAACACTACCTTTCTCTACTCCTCACCTGCCCCAGTTCCCTCAGACAGAGAATAGGTGCTAGGAAATTTCTTGAAAATAACCTTTTCAGCTTCTAAGAAAGTACCCAAAAATATTTCATGAAAAAAGGAAAGTGAGAGGTTGGAAAACATAGTAAGAAACTAGAAGGCTTCACGTTCAGGCAGTTTGGTTTCATGTACAGCCACAAATGACTAAACCATTTCCAAACTCTTGCTTCATTCCCATATTTTATAAAAAATGTTCTAGTAGTGGATTCCTATTCCACTCACCTATTTCACAGGTCAAGTTGTCAGTAAGGCCAGTGCTGTCTCTCTATCATGTGGGTTACAGCCTGAGCTGGCTACAGCCACTAGGACTTCAACCACACACAGTGGCAACGGAAGCAGCAGTGAGCATGTTTCCAGCAATAGCCTTCTCTCCCTGGCACGTGGTGGGGGTGGTCACTAGAGTACAATTCTGTTCTCTCCCACTAATTACTGCATAACTGACATCTGTCAGCTTTGATCACTACAGTGTAGAGATTTAGGGTGGTGTGGGGTTTTTGTATTGTACCATCTGATGGGTAGCAGTTTAACATATAATATGGGTTGGAATAATCCACAAATTACTTTCTTTTCTATAACTGTAAATAATTTCTATTTTGAGCTATCAACTTATCTGGTGATAGAAAGCCAATCTTGGTTAAGTTGGGCATGCCTACTTACCCCTTGAGATGATTTTTAATTGCTAGATGGGGATGGAGTATGTATTTGATCTGTGAGTTTATGTGGCCATATTAACATCTGCTGACATGTCCAACAGCCCTTTGGGCCCTCCACCATCTGTGAGCAGACAGTGAGTGGTTGTTTTGAATCATTCTTCATTTATATCTGCATGTTCCTTTTGGGTCTGTGGTTTCTTTACAACATCTGTGCTAGTCTTGGTGTTTGAGAAATGAGTTTATGACTTTCATGCTACACAGGACCACGGGAAACTCTGTGAAACTCTTTCAAGCCCTAGCTATGGTCCACATAATGGACCACCATTTCTTCTTGCAAAACTTTCTACCTTTCTTAGCATAAATTTTCTTAATACCTAAAGCCTACAAAAGTTCTAATGGGAATGTTTGAGACTTCAGAATAGAACACCCACTGAAAGTGATTTAGAATACAGGGTTACATATTATCTTCAATAACCAGAAGTCAGCAGTTGAGGGGGAGTGACAGGATTGGTTATTTCAGCAGAATACCAGTGACTTCCCATATCTTTCCATACCATCCTCAGCATATGGGTCACCATCTTCAGTTTTGTTCTTCCTGAGGAAAGATGGCTACTACTATTCCAGACATTATCTCCTCACCCAATGTTCCAAAGGCAGGAAGAAATTTTCCCAGATCTTTAATTTTTTTTTATTGGAAATTGTGAAAGACAAAATGCATCTGTCAAATAAGATGATTTCATTCAGTCTGTCTTTTGCAACAGAGAGAATATATATTAATGAGGAACGTCACTAAGAAAGGAAGCAGCCCTGGGATTTTAATAGAGGTAAGCAAGCAAGGGGTCATCCTCAGGCTTACACGAGTCATGAGGAAACATAGGATAGTAGGGTGGTAGCTATTTCCTAAACACAAAAGAGGGGAGGTGGATTTCAGAAAACATGAGGATAGAGAAGATTTTTTTAGCCATTTCTGATTTCCAAGATCTCAGATTTCAGGTAAAGTTCATCATGGTCACTTGTCACTGAATAGAAAGATCATAAACCTTGAGGTCTAAGAAATTGTCTCCTGAGGTCTCTTTCTGATGCTACTCCTGCAAAACCAGAAAAACCTCAATTAAGAGAAGAGATGTTGAGGTTATGTTAGGGTCCTGGAGATCAGGAATCTTAAAAGAAGGATGCCTGCAATGAGAAGAAGAAATGGTATTATAAAAGGATATCTGAAAGGCTAAGATTGTGGCTCAGTGATAGAGCACCTGCCTGGCATGTGTGAGGTACTGGGCTTGATCCTCCGCACCACATAAAAATAAATAAGTAAAATAAAGGTATTGTGTCCATCTAAAAAAAATTTTAAAAAAAGATATCTGAAAGTAAAGAACCAGGAATTAGACCCTAGTTGGCAATCAGTCCCATGGTTTCCATTAGGCCCATAGAGAAACATCATTCATTCAGTATGGCTCACTGTGTTTCTTGGAGTTCTCAAGCTAGGACAGAAATGCTCTTGAAGATGTTGCTGTCCACAGTCTTGGTTGCCTCTCTGAAAAGATAATGCACAATGTAAACATTTTGTCAGATATCCCTAGTAGTCCAGATAGCAGCTTGTTCAACGAGACTCCCTATGTATGCATGATCTGCTGCAATGGTGAATCCTTCAAAATTTATATCAAGTCATCAAGCCTCAGCTCACAGCGATTCTTCAGATCTTAGGAAAAACAACCAGCTGCATGGCAACATGGAATGCTGATAAGGATATGGACTGTCAGGTGATAGATCTCTGTAATGCCTGCCATCAAGGAGGTAGAAGAGAAGTTGGAAAAGTTATTTTAGAAAGTTGTAGCCAGATATTGGAGGAATTTGGAAAAAATAAAAATTTGGAAAGGACTAACAGTTTGGTAACAGGATCCAGTCCAACTTCTACTAGTCAAGACAGAGTTTGTACCTTATGTGCATATATGATTACATGATCTGTGCAGTTCTACATCATGAGAAACCAGAAGAATGAAAAATTATACTCCATTTATGTATGATGTGTCAAAATGCATTCTGTCATCTATAATTAATTAGAACAAATAAAAAATTCAAAAAAGACAGTTTGTACATCCATCACCAACAGGAAATTTAAAATAGCTCAAGAAAAATGAAAATATCATAAATTCATCCACCAAAACTTTGTGAGTTTTGGCCACGATGAGATCCCATTCTATGAACCTTCTACAACTTTCAATATCTATTATATATCCTATCCCTTACAGTACAATTTCTTAAAGTGGCAAAATTTAAGCACATTTATTAAAGACCAAATATGTATATAAACACACACACAAATATATTCTCTATAGCACATATAAATAAAAAACCCAAGTATATAAACTTAAATAAAGTGTTATTGTTTGAATATGAGGTATACCCCCAAATCTCCTGTGTTAATGCAGAAACACTCAGAGGTGAAATGATTACATTATAAGAGTTGTAGCTCAATCAGTGCATCCTAGTTTGAATGAATTAACTGGGTGGTAATTGTAGGCAGGGGCATAGCTAAGAGGAGGTGGGTTGGTGGAGTACCCTGAAAGGGTTCATCTTCCCTGTGTCCCCTTCCCTGTTTCCTGGTTCTTGGTGGAAAAGCTCTTATTTTTTTTAATCTTTTATTGATTTTATTTTTTTTAATACACGACAGCAGTGGAATGCATTACAATTCTTATTACGCATATAGAGCACAATTTTTCTTATCTCTGTATAAAAGTATGTTCACGCCAATTCATGCCTTTATACATGTACTTTGTTGGTTTTTTTTGCATTACAATTCTTAATATACATATATACCACAATTTTTCATATCTCTGTTTGTATATAAGGTATGTTGACATCCAATTCAAGTCTTCATACATGTACTTTGTATAATGATGTCCATCACATTCCACCATCCTTGCTAATCCCCTGCCCCCTTCCTTTCCCTCCCACCCCTCTTCTCTATCTAGAATTCAACTAATCCTCCCATGCTCTCCTTCCCTACCCAACTATGAGTCAGCCTCCTTATATCAGAGAAAACATTCAGCATTTGTTTTTTTGGGATTGGCTAATTTCACTTAGCATTATCTTCTCTAACGCCATCCATTTACCTGCAAATGCCATGATTTTGTTCTTTTTTAATGCTGAGTAAAATTCCATTGTGTATATGTGCCACATTTTTTAATCCATTCATCCACTGAAGGGCACCTAGGTTGGTTCCATAGTTTAGCTATTGTGAATTGTGCTGCTATAAACATTGATGTGGCTGTGTCCCTGTAGTATGCTGTTTTTAAGTCCTTTGGATATAGTCCAAGGAGAGGAATAGCTGGGTCAAATGGTGGTTCTATTCCCAGATTTCCAAGGAATCTCCATACTGCTTTCAATATTGGCTGCACCAATTTGCCTGTCCCACCAGCAAGGTATGAGTGTAACTTTTCCTTGACATCCTCACCAACACTTGTTGTTTGTCTTCATAATAGCTGCCATTCTGACATGAGGGAGATGATATCTTAGAGTAGTTTTGATTTGCATTTCTCTGATTACTAGAGATGATGAGCATTTTTTCATGTATTTGTTGATTGATTGTATATCCTCTTCTGAGAAGTGTCTGTTCAGGTCCTTGGCCCATTTGTTGATTGGGTTATTTGTTTTTTCGGTGTTTAGCTTTTTGAGTTCTTTATGTACCCTAGAGATTAGTGCTCTATCTGATGTGTGAGGGGTAAAAATTTGGGAAAAGATATTCTTTATCACGCTCTTCCATTATGATGTTCTGCCTCACCTTGGGCCAAGAGTAATGAAGTTAGTCCACTGTGGACTAAATTTCTGAAACCGTGAGCCAAAATAAACTTTTCCTTCTCTAAGTTTTCCTTGGCAAGTACTTCCATTACAGCAATGAAAACTGACTAATAATACTTAGTAAACACCCTATTATTCTTTTTGCAAATGATCTAGATATCTAATGAATATTCATTAACTCAATTTAGTGTCAGTCCAAGGCTTTCAGTTACCTCAAGGTCTTGGAAATTATCTTCAAGCTGACATGCTAACAAACATAATTGTTGTTGCAATGTCAGGATCATGACATTTCAATCAGTTTGGTTAAACACAAATTTACAAGTTTTATAATTTTAAATATTTAGTGGGAGTAATGCTAGCTGATTATCAGTGAACCTGCATAAGTTTAGGAAGAAAACTATGAGTGTTGGTAAGGATGTGGAGGAAGTAGATTAAAAATGTATGCTTGTATTATAATTATTTCTAACTCAAAGAAAACAAAGGTTTTTTATTAGACCAAAATTATTAAACTGGTATTATAAGCCCAAGATTTATCTATATGGTATAAACTTGAATTTTTAAAAAGTTTGAGTTAGCTTATACAAAAATATCTCTTAAGTATTGAAAGTACTTGAGGCTCCATTTTATTTCTGAGAATTTTAAGAATATTCAAATTTTAAAAAAAGAATATTCAAATTACATATAAAGTTATTTATCTCTAAGTCAATCATAAGGACACAGTTAGCTCCTTTAAGAAATTTTATAATTTAATTTAGTAATACCATCCAGAGAGAAGAAAATACTACATAATCACAAAATGAAAAGCTTTCAAGGGAGGCTCTTCTGAGTTATAGACATAAGATCTAGAGGGTCACTCATTAGCTTCAGTTCTAAAACTTTAGTCATAGGTTAAGCTTTGTCCTTCTCTGTTCTCTATTCTTTTGCCCATGTGGAACTTTAAAACCCTGCCTAATCCTCAATGCTCACTCTAAATGCATTCTCCCTCAAAGGCTTATCCTAGCTCCCATCAAGTATAATTTCTTTCATAACTCTGGTGTTTCTCTGCTCACTTGAATCAATCAACTTGAAATTTTAGTTATGCGTGTTCCTCATATTCTCTTCAAATCCCCACTCAATTATGAGACAGACTAAATTCTTTTCTTCCACAGATACTTATTCTGCCCCTTTTGTGTTCCAGACACTTTACTAGAGAGTGAGGAACCCTACAGGCAAGATGCCTGTCTTCATGAAGCTTATAGTTTGAAATTTGATATAGCTTTAGTATTCCCTTCAGGATTATCAGTAGTTTGTTGAATAAATTAATAAACAAATGAAAAGCTTCAGGCTTAGATTTGCTCTTATACAGGAAGGTAAGTAACATTTTTGTGGGGGGCTATTATGTGCCATGCACTCTTGGGAATTTTGTACAAATTCTTTAATCTTCCTAATATCCAGACTCCATATACTTTATATACTTATTTCCAATCTTTATAGAAACTCTACAAGGTAAATATAGTTCCAATTTATAGAGGAAACAACTTAGACCCAGTAAGGTTTCCGGCTTGCCCTAAGTTGTGATGCCAGTAGGTGTCAGAGTGGAGATTTAAACCTATGTGTACCTAACTCTAAAGCCCTCAGTCAAATTGATGAGTATGGTTTAACAAACTTGGAGAATGCTTAAGATATACATTCCAGAGAGGAACTCACAGGTAAGTCTTGACCTAAGGAATCTGCACTGTGGACACTAAGTGGCAGGTTGGACAATACTGGTGAATTAAGGTGTCCTCTAGCCCTCAATTATCTGGGTCCAGATGGGACCCAGGGTCAGCAAGTGGTGGCATGCTGTGCACAAATGGGGGTGAAGTTCTCAGGGGCAGAGGACTGCTCTCAGCTAGGGCTACACTGAGCCAGGCCATTGGGAGCAGGGTATGCCAGGAATCAATGGGAACCATTTGTGCCAGAAGCACACTCCTTCTATGGAGGCCATGAGTCACATTCTTTGTATTAAGATCAGTTCCCAAAACTGGGTCTTTCATTGAAGAGATGGTGTGTGTGTGTGTGTGTGTGTGAGAGAGAGAGAGAGAGAGAGAGAGAATGAGCTAATTAATAACCAGTACAACTGAATTTTAGTCGTGTTTGCAATAGGAGGTTGAGGAATTCCATATTCAAACTCTTAAGTGGCTGCAGTTGGTTTACCTGACACTGATGTTGGGAAGGAGTGAGATAAAGGCTTTTCTTTGAGCACTGGAGCAACTTCCCTATATTCTGCAGAGTCAGCAATAAAAGCAGAGAACTTTTAAGACAATCCACCATGTGCTAGAGCTTTGCAGAAAGGATCACTGTTATGGTTTAGATGTGAGGTATCCCCTAAAAGCTCATGTGTCATACAATGCAAGGAGTTTCAGAGGAGAAATGACTGGGTTGTAAGAGTCTTAACCCAATCAGTGAATTAATCCCCTGATAGGGATTAACTGAGTGGTAACTGAAGTGTACAGTGTGGCTGGAGGAGGTGGGAATTAGGAGCATGTCTTTGGGGTATATATTTGTATCTGGCCAGTGGACTCTCTCTCTCTCTCTCTCTCTCTCTCTGCTTCTGATCATCATGTGAGCTGCTTCCCCTGGCCACACTCTTCTGTCATGATGTTCTGCCTCACCTCAAGCCCCGAGGAATACAGCCAGCCTTCTATGGACTAAGACCTCTGAAACCATTAACCTCTAAATATACTTTCCCGCCTTTACAGTTGTTCTAGTGGGGTCCTTTAGTCACAGTCAAAAAGCTGACTAAAACAATCACATTTTATTATCACAACTACTTTATTATCTTCTAAATTTTACCTATAAAGAAACAGATATGAAGTGATTTAAGACACTGTCCAATGTCACACAAAGCTAGTCAGTGACAGGATTTGAAACCAGACTGAATCCAAAGGCTGTGCTCTTAACCACTACATTATAAATGGCATCTCCAGACAGAAATAACACTGAGGAGCACTATAATAATGGCCACCCATGAATCACACCTCCCTCTATCCATGCCCCTTTTCAATGTATCATTGCTGACCTTCTCACCAAGACGAGCTCCACCCTCTTGAAATTGAGATGATCCTGTGACACTGACGAATAGAATATGGCCAAAGTAATGTGGAAGTTCTGAAGCCTGGACCTTTTTGCAAGTTTTCACTCTCATCCTCTCGGAATGCTGAGGCCACCATGTTACCAAGAAGCCCTGCCTTCCTTCTGCAAGGGAGAGGCCATGTGGAGCAGAGTCAAGGCTCTCCAGCCGACAGCCAGCACCAACTACCAACTGAGAAGCCATCTCAGATGTTCCACCTTCAGCTGAGCTCCCTCTGCCAGCAGCTGCACCTTGAGCCCAGACAAGACCAGCAGAACCTCCAGTTAATCCGCAGAATCAAAAAACAAAAAGATTATGAACCATTGTTTTTTTAAAACACAAAGTTTTGGGATAGGTTTTAAATTCATTATCAGTTTTTTTTTTAGCAATTTATGGTTTCATGAAATATAAAATCACAGGAAATATGAACAAGAGGGACTTTAAAGCAGTATTCAATTATATGTTTTTATTTTAAAGATAGGGAGACTGAAGCCCAGAGAGGAGAGGTGTCTTGTCTCAAACCCCACAATTTCTTTTTTTTTTTTTTGCAATTTGTATTTGTTGATTCTTTTCTTTTTTTTTTATTAGTTACACATGACAGTACAAAGATCTTGACAATTCAAAAATTTGAATCAAATGGGGTACAATTTCTCATTTTTCTGATTGTACAGGTTGCAGAATCACATTGGTCATACAGTCACCTATATATACATACCCCACAATTTCGTACAGCCTGAGCCAGGGCTAAACCAGGGTTCAGAGTCACAATTCTACAGATCTCTTTGCTACACTGACCTATCTCCATATGCATTAAGAGGAAGAGTTATTTCCAGCTAATTTCAAGTATCAAATCAAACATAACTTTCCTATATTCATATATGAATACATGAGCAGTATAACTCTGTATCATGTACAACCACAAGAATGGGAACCCTTTCCGTGTATGTATAATATGTCAAAATACCCTCTACTGTCACGTATCTCTAAAGAGAACAAAGAGATTTTAAAAATAAATAAATTTAAAAAAAAATTCAAGGATCTACCCTGAAAGCTGCTTATGGTATTAAATTCAAACGACATGCATACAAACAGACCCATGTGTCAGGGACCTATAAAATGGCCTATAATAATTACTCGGAACCAGGCAATGAGTTTTCATTGTTGAACATATATTTTCTTATAGAATTTGTGCATTTATGAATGTGCCATCTCTGTAGTAGTTCAGGCTATTGTTATTAGTAGTTGTTATCTTGGTTACTAGCTGGATATTCTGGAAAACATCTTAAAATTTAAGAACATCTGAGGCAACAGGAGTTTTAAAACCTACCTTGGGTGAATCTCATGGGAAGTTGGGGTTGAGAACCTCCATCCTGGATGATGGGTTCTTGGAAAATAGCACTTTCAAGTATCAGGCAACATGACTGAATTTGGGAATGCAATGCTAAAAGTAGTACAGATGTCAGCTACAACAGAGTAGAAAGTACATGGGCTGTGACATCAAAAAATACTTCTCTATCTCTCAATCTTGCCATGTAGTGTCTGTGTAGCCTTGTACACAGATCTCTCTGAGCCACTTATAAAATGAATTTAAAGATAATACCAACTTTCCAAAGATGTTAGGAAGTTCAACTAAGATTATTTATCTTTAAAAAATATCTTTGGTAGCAGTAAAGACCTTGTCAAGTATTACTATTTCCAACTAAAATGGAAATAGGTAGCTTTTTACAAATGAAAAACACAAAGATGATCTTAAGCATTTAGGCAATAGTGGGTTATAAAGAAAAGCAAATAAGTTACTTACCATTTCTTCATAAATATATGTAACTATTTTGTTGTTTCTTCTTCCAGAATTTTGTCACATTGTCTATATGTGTGTCACCACACACACAATGCAAAAAATACAATGTCAAAAAAAACCCATAAATACAGGATTGTATTGTCCTCCATGTTCATAACTGCAGTTACAAAGTTAATAACCATAGTTGTAATTACTGTGATTTTTCTGAACTTAGTGACAGAATGAAATGGAAATGAGAAAAGCCAGTGAAAATTTGCAGAAAAATTAAACATTTTGAGGGACTGATGTTTTCTGAAAACTATTTGAAGATTGCCCATTGAGGATTCCCAATTTTCTCTTTTGAGAAATTCCCACAGAGCCTGTGAATTGACACAGATGAAATTAAGGTCTCAAATCTGTCCTTACTAGAAAGTCTTCCTACTCTAAAAAGCCTTGGCCATGGCCTGAAAGTCCTTCTGGCCAGCAGGATGAATTCACACATGGTTTCAAAGGTAGGGAGGAAGAGAATGGAATAGAGGACCAAAAAATGCTTATTCAAGTTAGCTATTAATTTGAGGAAACCAATCTTCATACCCAAGCCAACCCAGAGTTGATCCAAAAGTCAACAGTTAAAAGAGCCAGAGCAAATACACAGGCCAAATCTCTGAGGCTGATATTGTTTGGCAAGGAATCCATCTTTGGGGAGGATGTGAAGACAACTGAACCCTTTCCAGCTAAACCCTCCCCTTTTTCTGGACTTAATTCCTAACAGTGTCAGAGCCTTAACATGTCTCTTGGCTGGGGGCCTTGCCCATGTTTACAGAATCAATGAGGAACAGATGAAGGGTGACTGTAATCTGAAACAAGGACATGCTAGCATGGGCAAGCTGTGGCTCCATCAACATGAAGCCATTGCCAGAGTGCTGTCTTCTTCTGCCTGGACATCACTGCTCAGAACATCTTGGATTCTTCTTTGGACTGGGCTTTAGAGTCCCACAAGATACATGCAACTCATTGTTTTATAATACCCTCTGATATGTTTTGGCATTAGGATTCTATTTAAAAAGAAGAAGGAAGAGGAGGAGGAGGAGGAGAAGAAGAAGAAGAAGGAGTCTTGGAATAGAAAACCTGTGTGTGAAGCTCAACTAATACACTTAATAGCTGTGTGACCTTGGACAAGTCTCACTTGCTTTATATAACTTCATTTATTTACCTGTAAAGAGGAGATCAAGATTCTTACTGACTGACCTCTTATCACTTGTCAAGTGAGACATTATTTACATGCAATGGTATTTTCCTTCAAGTTTGCTACCAGACAAGCTAGTCATAGAATAGAAAGAGTCACTGACCAAATTAACAGGTATAAATCACAAGGAATCTAAAGCAAATTTAAACTATAGTGAGAAACAAGGAGCAAGATTTGGGCATACTAGCACTCTGAGATAGGGTGCAATTAAGGTGGATGGACCATACTCTCTGAGTGCTAAAATAAGCAGTGTTCATATGTCCTGTCTGCCATAGAGACCTTCACAGTGGATGACTGGTTTATAAGGCCAGAGATAAGATTTGAACAAAAGGTCCCACAGGCACAAAGTGCCCTGGCCAAGAATACATACTGGCTGTATTGGAAAGATGCAGAGACAAGTACATCTGGCCAATAGCTGTAGCTTGCCAATTAGCCTGCCGAGCAGCCATGAGTTTCATTTGTGTTTCTTGTACAGGATGTGGAACCAGATAAGGATGCCATTGATTTATGGTTGAATTAAAGCCTCATGAACCCTGGCTGCTCATATATATTTAGTGCCTTATATACCTCATGCATATTTAAATATCATTTATGTTCAGTGCCCAGTTTCCTCATGAGGTACCTTGAGAATATCAGGCATCTCTTGTCCTTCTATCCCTTTCTATCTATGTTAAATATACACATGCCATGGTTTCTAACCTATATTATGAATTTCATAATATAATTTATTTTCTTTTGTTCTAAAACACAATTGAATATTCTTAAACACTACAACAAATATTACATCATTCTATTGGAAGGCTCAAGTGAGAAAGCCCTTTGTAAACTATAAAGTTTTGCATATTTGCCAGGGAGAAAGGAATGATACTCAGTCAGCAATGATATTTGTTTCAATAGTCATGATAACCAAGGAAGGGAATATGAATCCCACTTTATAGAGAAGAAACCTGAAGCTCAGATCTCAAGGATTATTCAAGGATTATTTAAGATCACACATCTTCTGAGAAGCATACTTGATGTAATTCTAAGTCCAATGTGCCTGCACGTTCTTTTCTCTATACTGTGCTGTTAAGAATATTCTAGGTTTCTGTCTGCCCTTTCACTCATTCATTCCTCAAAATTTTTTTTTTTTTTGCATATTTACCATGAATTCTGTTCCTTGCTAAGCACAGAGGACATGCAAGGTCTTAACCTAATGGAGCTTGGGGCAGATAAATGAGAAAGCAGTTTCAAGTAGTGCATTAAATCCCATAGTGGATGCAGTACAGAATGCAGAGAAGATAGTGAAAAGAGGCATTAAATGATCTGACTTGGGGATCAAAGAAGGCTTTCAGGAGGAAGGGACTCTTGATATTGGTATGAAATAGCCACCCTCCTCCATTGGTCACTGACAGTTTTGGGAACTTCAAAGAAATGTTGTCAGTCAGAGACACTGGTGGAAATGCTTATGTGACTGGGCAAGATTTCAGGTGACCTTGATCAGGCATGGAGCTGATCCTGATGGTCCTCTGACCATACTGTCAATCCACGGTACAGTCCCTCCAGGCCCCTTTACTCATTCTCCAAAGCTGACTGATCATCAAGCTCCAGTAGGCTACAGGTTTATTCTATTTAGTCTTTGGCTCTTTGCATTTAATGTGCTTCTAATTCATTGTGGTTTTCAAAAATTAAATTAGAAGCCTTTGATTTATGTTAAAGATAGATCTGGATAACTTTCATTAAAAATTACCCAGCTCTCCTGTCAGGATGGAAAAAAAGATTTGAGAGTTTAAATCTCAGGCAAAGCTTAAATCAAATAGATTTCAAAATATCTTAATGTTAACAGAATATAGACCATTTGTAAAACCCCTCTAAACTCCAGTCTCTTCACCAGAAAATGAAATAACATTGATTCCTACTTGAGAATGTAATTGTATGTGGACTAAATAATGTGAATGTTCCAATCCCAGGTATACTTTCCCTTGGAGAGACCCTATGCCCCCCCTGCTTGATATATCATGTGCTGCGAGGTACATTTCCCAGCTTGCAGAACTGTGGATGGTCAATGGGAAGCACTGATGAGAAATTATAGGGTGGGTAGAAGGGAGAAGTGGGGTACTCCTCCTGTTTCCTTCCAGCAGATGCTGCTTCTACCCTGCAGGGCTGACTTCATGTCGACCATGGTCTGGTTTCAGCAGTGAGGCCAGCACCTTGGCCCAGGGAACACCACCTTGCTTCCTGCTGAGGGTAAGTCTGGGCCACCCCATCACTTCCTCTTTGGCTTCTCCCATTTTCCATCTTTTCTTTAGCCATTTTTTAGAATAATAGTCTTTCTTTTTTTAGTTCTTAAATATGATTTTTTTTTTTTGTGTCCTTGTAAGACTCTAGTGGCCTCTGTGAGTGAAATGCACTCACCTGATGTGATTTATTTTCTCAGTGAATGATCAGGAAAGATATTAGGCAAAAGAAAGTGGGTAAAGATTAGGGGAACCTGGAGAAGACTGGTTAGAGATGCCTTGTACTTTTATTAGTTTCTTGGCTCAATGCTGGTGACTAGGTGTTCAATAAGTGATGGCCATGGTAAGGATTGTTCCCCTTCTGCTTAAGGAGAATATACTGTAATAAGGAACATGCCTTTAATGGGAATAAAAGGGTGGAAAGACCTGACAGTTGCTGTTGACAATTAACAGCCCCTCCAATGCTCTGGAGTCAGTTTAGAGTACTGGGAAGAGCTGACTTCAGCCAGTTAGCACCCAGACTGCAAGCTCTGAGCTGCTTGGAAGGGCTAGTCTCTCTGCACAGTGTCCCCATAATGAAGAGCAGATTTTTCCACCCCCACAATATGGGGTGAAAGCTCCTCCTCCTCACCCTAAGAACAGAGGAAGAATGTTCCAAGAATATTTGCCACAGCTATTCAGCCAAGATCTTATTTTCACATTCCTGTTGACAGCTTTCCAGCCCCACTCCAGTCTGCTGTTTACATCCTGTGGCCATTTTACTTTCATTCCCAGAACAACCCCATATGAGGCATCCAGAATAGGCCCCTGCACAGAGGCAATAAGAGATTGTCACAGTCTGTGACACTGAGAAGGAAACTGGACAGCTGCTGTACTGAACTCCTGGCATGGTAGAGGAAGAGGAGGTAAGCATTATGTATCTTTATAACCAAACACTCAGCATGGTGCCTGGCACCGAGGGATTGAAGGAGTACATATAGTACTGTGATGCAGAGTCTGAAATAAACTTCCCTCCCTGGATCCCAATACCACCACACTGCCTGAGCAATGGCCACATCAGTCACCTTATATACAATCTTGCTAATCTTTATGATAACCCCATGAGTTGGAGTTATTGAGTGCACTTTACAGATGATGAAACTGAGATTCTGCGAGGTTAAGTGATTTGTGTAAGGTGGTCAGAGATAGAGCTAGGATTCAAAGCCATACCTCTCAGGTTCCAAAACCTATAATGTTTCAACAATTCTGAACTGCCTCCCCAACATCTCTGTGGCAGAAGTTTAAGAATATTCTGTGTAGCCACACTGCATATTTTACAGCTGCCCTCACCAAAAGCCTGGGTGGACCCTAATTGGCAGAGAGAGAGAGAATGCCTCTGAGCCCAGTGGAATTCACTGAGGTCAATCCCCAGGGTCTTTCCTGCAATTCTGAAGCTAAACATCAGTTGTTACCCAGGAAACCAGAAGCCATCTGCAGAAGGCAAAGGAAAAGGTTCTCTTTGATATAATTTCCATCATCCTGAGATTGAAATTGAATGATGTAAAGATATGGCAATTGTGGGTGCTTCAGTGGCTGGGATGAGAACAAGACTTTATTTTGAGAT
Source organism: Marmota marmota marmota (assembly GCF_001458135.2). Classification (NCBI taxonomy): domain Eukaryota; kingdom Metazoa; phylum Chordata; class Mammalia; order Rodentia; family Sciuridae; genus Marmota; species Marmota marmota. The sequence goes on from NW_026000174.1 coordinate 2,599,620, forward strand.
CAGTTACCACTATAGTGCAAACAATTAATTTTAAAAAAACCCTAAAAAACAAATGAACAGCCAATGAGTACTTATTTGATATGTGTTCTTGACCTCACATGTTTATTTTTATTTGTTCTTTTTAGATATACATAACAGTAGAGTGTATTTTGACACATTATACATACATGGAGTATAACTTACTCTAATTAGGATTCCATTCTTGGACCTCACATGTTTATGATCTGAATATCACAGGCAATGCAAAGGCAATCACATTTACATGTAGTACCCAGATCTCTAGGGTATGAGCTTCCACCTACTTGAAGGTAGGAGGACCAGTCTGACAGAAACCTGCCCCAATAATTTCTGAAAAGCCCCAGGGATGTTTACACATTCCAAGAATCATTACTGGTGGTTTTCACCTAACATTCATTGCAGCTGCAGCTAGAGGCTAGATCCTCTCTCACATACTAAGAGAGAGAGAGAGAGAGAGAGCGAGAGAGCTCCTTGCATGTCACTCTTGACCAGGGGTCTATAGCTTCAGCCTTATAGAGTTGGTGTGGCTCATGAAAGTCCTATTTAAGTTCATGCACATATTCCCTTTCCAGCTGTGCTTTGTAACTGGCAGAGACTATGGCCAATTATCAGCTAACAGTGAATCTGGAATCATGGCTCCTCTCCAGCCCTGGCCTACACTGGGCCTGGCTGCCTGCCGGACCCTTTTTCTCTGATGTGTCATTTAATTACTGGAGACTCCATAGTTCCTCTTGGCAAAATTGTCTCTTATCTGCAAGTCTGTGTATGTTGTATTTAAATTCCACTGGTAAACAAAATTCAAGTCCCCTTTTATTTATTTCTTCACTCTCCTAGTAAACTCCCTAGTTCTTTTGCAAACCAGTGGATACAAATGAATATAGGGGAAAAGGAGAAGTGACACTTGTTGTTTTTCTGGGGATGGGGTGTGGTGGTAGTCAGGACTATTTGAAGCAGTGGTTCTTACTCAGCCAGGATTTCTTATCAAATTTAAAACACTAGCAAAAGAACCAGTGCTGAGCCAACTAGTTATAGGCTTTCAATTAGAATGATAGATTATTAGTTATGAGGCAGGAACTTAAAGATCTTTAACAGATTAGTGGTTTCCAACTTGTGAGCTGCAATCCCAGGGTCCTTTTGATTGTTATACCCTAGTGCAGAAAATGCCAAATCTGGCCTCAATTATGAATTAATGATACTTTTCCCTACATACATAGAATATTATTTTTCAAACATATATGCCCCTATTGAAATTAATAAACTACAAATCCTGGGGTTGGGGTTTTGGCTCCATGATAGAGTACTTGCCTACCATGTGTTAGGCACCAGGTTTGATCCTCAGCACCATGTAAAAATGAATAAATAAAGTAAAAGTATTGTGTTCATCTACAACTAAAAAAAAATCTCAAAAAAAGAAATTAATAAACTACAAGTCCATCTCAAAAATTTTACTACATTCATGATAGTTTCTAGTTATTACATATTTCTTCAAGCTACCAACATAAAAATTGATCTATATTCAGTGAGGGTTTGTATCATGTGTCATTCTCATATTAAAAATATATTTGAAACTTTTTTGTAAGCCTGAATTTCCTAGAATCACTTAGGGTGTGTCTAGATCCAGGAACCTGCATCTGGTAATAGAACTCAGGGACTTATATTTCAGGTTCACTTCCATTAGGACTTATCTACAAGAGAGTGCAGAACCTCAGCTCAGGTCAACCCATTCAGTATATGGGTGAGGAAATTCAAACTCAGAGGATGGAAGTAATTGGACTAAGGTCATGAAATATAGGATCAGCAGAAGCTCGACTACCCCCTGTCTGCCCATAGACAGGCAAAGCAAACTACTCCTCACCTAGGTGGGGTTCCGCTGGTGAAGCCCAGAGGACCTGTGGTCCATCGACAAGAAACTGTGTCCAAGGAACAGATGTTCTCTCTCCAAGGTTTTTACTATTCCTATGATCTCTCACAAACTCCCCAACTCAGGCTAGTAGACTCCTTGCTGACTTTGGTATGCATCCAGAACTTTCTGTCCCTGTCCTTTTCTAGTAATTCTGCTTCCTCATGCTCCACCTCATCTTCCCCATTGGTAGACCTTACCAGTTCTCTCAAGTCCCAGTCACCAGTTGCTCTGCTCTGAATGTTTATGTCCCTCAAAATTCATAGGTTGGAACCTAATCACTAATGTGATGGTATTAAGAAACGAGGCCTTGAGGAAATGACTAGGTCATAAAGGCAGAACCATCATGAATAGAATTTCCTGTTCTGATTTACAAAGACCCTCTAGATCTTGTGTACCCTCCACCATGTGAGGACATGGTCAGAAGGTATAATCTATGAATCAGGAAGAGGACCCTCACCAGACACCAATTATACTTGTGCCTCATCTTAGACTTCCCAGCTTCCAGAGCCACTCATATGCCACCAAGTTTCTGCTACTTTTGTTATAACACCCTAAATGAACTAAGATACAGTTCTGCCTCCAGTGTTTTTTAGAAGTAGCCTAACCTTATTGGTCACTTTGTGCCCTTGAATCCTCTCTGCCCTTTAATCTGAGCTGTTTCTGCATTGCTTTGTGTGTGGATGGCTAATCTGTGTCTCACATAATATCTGTTGTAGAACTGTATATGCAATTTCTTGCTTGAAAAATGAAGTTTGTGTCCAAATATGCATGACACAAACTCTAAAAATGTTTAGTGTGGAAACACACACCATTCAGCCTATTATTTACATACCATCTCTTATTGAGTGCTTTATGTCACGTCGTGAAGATATAAAATGGGCCAAGTGTAGCCTTCTCTCAAGGAGTTTGTGTGCCAGGGGTAGTTTAGATCTCTGCTGTTTGATTTTTTAAGAATATCTTAGCATAAAAAATTCTGCTACACCTTAAATAAATAATTATTTTACTTTGTAAGCAATTAGTAAAATTGTGAAGAAAGATAATTATCAAGAAAAATGCAATTCCTTAATGAATAATATTATATTTATTTGATTATAGAGCATATTCCACATTCTGGGATATTTATAAATGGTATCTCATTTATTCCTCCAGGCACCACTTCAGTTATGCTGTTATTTCTGTTTTCATGTTGGAATAAATGAAGTAAATGATTTGCTGAAGATACCATCAAAAGTGATGTTAGGTTTCAAACCCAGGTTTTTGTAATAGCCAAAGCTATGACCTTTGCCACTGCTCTATTATCACCTCCCCTGTCCCTTTAGAGTCATTCTGAATATGGTTTTCATAAACACTGAAATACAGGCAGTTGCTGGAGGATAATGAACTGGAATGAGTCACTAAGTGAAGTCAGCAGATCTAGGTAATTGATGGATTTGTTATCAGTAAGTAGGGTCAAGGATTGCAAAACTGCATTGGAAATCTACTTGCAAAGCCTCAAGCTCTCAGTGAGTTGTGCAAAAAGCCAATATACATCACTATCCTATTACGAGGGCTTTGGTGTCTTGACAAGTCTTCCTACCCATTTACCTTGAAGCTTTCTCTCCTTCGAGAGCGGCTCTCTAGAAACAGTCTAGAGAACTCAGGTTTTAAAAATTTGTCCCCAGTCCTCCTTTGCCTGACTCATTGTGTGGTCTCAAGTCAGTGAGTCACCAATCTGTGACTCAGTTTTCACATCCTACGCAGAGCTCAGAGATTGAATTTTGGGATCTTAGGGATAGCTTTATATGGAGGTGACATAAAGCTAGTGATGGAGAGCCAGGAGTCCTGGGATAGCCTTTTCTTCTTTGGATTGTAAGAGCATCTTTTAACCAATTAGAGTTGCTTATGAATGGGCCAAACTGAAGTGTCCTCACCAATGAGGGAAATCTCCATTTCAGATGATGTTGTATAAATCCTAAGTTTGGATCCTCCACTCTGTAGGTGGTTATCTGTGGCAATGAGTTGTCATCTACTGTGCAGATGAATAAATCCTCTGTGTGAAGAAACATGAATTCACTCCAAACCTATCTTTTCTCAAATTCTACTGAAAACTGGTAGAGCTCTCTTCTTGATACAGGCCACAAACCTGCCACAGTCTTCCAGGTAAACTCTGGGATGAAAAAATTCACCTGGGATATGAGTTAGAAATTTAGTTGATAAGGACTATAGACTAGATCTTGGGAATAACTGGGTCTTCAAGAAGACTGTAGCCTCTTTTTGCTTATAAGAAGAGCATAGTTCATTTGAATATCCTGAGAGACACAACTCCAGGTTCACACAGGAACAAAGAAGATGCTAGGAATAGGATTCTTATTGCCACTGATTCATTTCAGTCTCCAATATAATAAATATCAAGATTCAGAAATCAGTGTGACAGCATACCCCATGATGCAGATTTGCAATAAAAAGGCTCACGTATCTTCTGGCTCAGTCTTCAGCCAGATCAAGAATAGAGAAAAAAAATGGAGAGAGAAATAGAGAAGAAGTACCTTTGGAAAGAAAGAGCTGTTACTGCCCTCTGCCTGGGGTAGGGTGAAGGGGAAAGGTGACACAGGAGAATGTGGAAAGATATTCTTGCAGTAGAAAACACAGAGGACTAGTCCCTGAGTCATGCTTGAGGAAGCAAATTGGGACTGGGACTTGGTTCTTCTCCTAAGAGATAGAGGATGAGAGGGTGACTTGCTATCTAGGGGAAAAGTGGAGTTTGCTTGGTGGGTTTGGACTGAACTCCCTGAGAATTTTTTAGGGTTAAGCATGCAGTCATTTCCTGGGCACTATAAATAAGCAATACCAGAAAGAGAACCATCATGTGATTGGGTGATTTTAGATCTTTGTCTTAAGTGCCTGCTGGAGTGAGGGGATTTTGACAGAAAGACTGGAGATATGCTGCTCCTTAATGCTTCAGTGGCAGCAGGAATAGAAATGCATCTGTCAAGGTCAAGGGAACTATGGAATGGACATCTCAGAAGGGGATGTTGGAAGACCCCTTTCATGGCCCCAAGAGCAGAGTCCTGCTTTGGCCCACGCAGGGATGCTTTCTTTGGCTAACAGCCAGGCTCAGGTCAAAGCTATTCTGTCCCCTTCCCCTCCTGTCATTTATGGCTCTGACCATGATGGATCTGAAACAGGAGAGAGAGAGAGAGAGAGAGAGAGAGAGAGAGAGAGAGAGAGAGAGAGAGAGAGTCAGGTGTGGGGGAAGGGGGAAACCAGGACAGGAGTCAAAAATAAATTGCGTTTCTGCCATGCCGTGAGTCATGCTTTTTCAACATATTGGTTACACAAACTAGAATAGATTTTTGACTGATTTTTAATCTGTATTCTTAATTACTAATAAACATTTTCACCTTTCTCTTGGAGCCTGACCATATACCTACCTTTCCATTCATTCTTTTTGTATCTCATACTTTGTATAGGCTTCTATGACAGCCCACCATCTTGAATTATAAATGGAAGTTTACCAGTATTCCCATATTAAAAAGATAAATTTCTTATGGCAGCAGCTATTTTATCCATATTAATATTCCCTGTACCCATCACAGTAAGGCATATGGCTCAAATCTTGTTAAATGATTGAGTGAATGAATACAGGCATGATCACAGGAAGGACTTGGCAAAGGGGGATATATTTAGGCCTTCTGAAGCGTCTTGAATCTCCCTGGCTGGACTGTCCATAGTTCCTACTTGTAGGTCTAATCACGTTCCCTTGGGGACCTGAGTAACTCTTTGCCCATTTGGATTGGAGGGGAATCCCTATTATACCCACAAGACAGCATGTCCCTGAGGGGAATGGAGACACTGAAGAAAACAAGCTCTCCATCAGGATAAATAAAAAATGGGAACTGAGCCATGACTGCCTGACTGCAACAGAACCCTCTGTTATGCAGGGAACAGTGGAGAATTGTTCATCTACATCTCATTCCTAATGGAAATCTTCAGACTGCAAAGTCAGTGTCAGCTTTGATTTCCTGCCCCGGGAGGAAGCTTGGTCAAAAGGCACAAAGTGGGTCTGTGCAGAGTCAGAGGAATTAATTTGGACAAAAGGAGACCCTCACACTCCATCTTTGTTCAGTGGAGGAACTTCTAGCGCTGGGGTGGCCAATCCAACCCAGACCAGCCCTAGCCATGGGCTCCTCAGAGAGCGCATCTCCCTGTGGAACCACAACAAGATCACAGGCGGAAGAGCTAAGGTCAGACCCGCCTGGGGTGAGTGCCTCAGTCATAGGCTTCTTTCTTGAAAGGAGCAAGCAATAGAACCCCAGGGGTTGTGGGAGTCTGAAGGATCCAGGGTAGGTGAGACACAGAATTCACTCAACTCATTCTAGGTCCCCTTAAAAAGGAGACAGATTAAAATAACCCGGAAAAGGCACTTGCAGCAAAAGCAAAGCCAGTTGCTGTCTCAAAGCTAATTTTAAGAATGTCCTTTTCTCTGAAATTTCATCACCATGACTCATCGCACCACAGGCCAAGATTCTGAAGCTCTGAGTCAGACCAGGCCCTGGGAGCTGAAGCTCAATGGGAGTTTTACCTAAATAAAGCCTGCAAGCTCAGCCTGCTGTGATACATGCATTAGAAACTTGCTAATTCAGCAATGCACATGTCCTTGCACCTCTGCTGTTCACACTGTTGCCCACATGTTCTTGATGTTGTTGGTGACAGAAACCTTCTCTTTCTTGTGGGACACCTTCCTTTTTCTTGTACCTTCAGCTGGTATGTTTCCATATATTCTATGCTATTTAGTTCCTTTTCCATATCTAACCAGCACTTCCAGTGGTACTGTTTGATACTTGTGGCCAGAACAGGTGTGATAAAGCACACATTCAGAAAGGATCCAGGGTCCTTCAATTAAGTGGAATGACACTTAAATTTGGATGTTAGAATATCAAAGCTGGAAGGTGCCTTATACATGTCATCTACCTTCCTTTCACTATATATATATATATATATATATATATATATATATATATATATATATAGAGAGAGAGAGAGAGAGAGAGAGAGAGAGAGACCAAGACTCATCGATGTTGAGCAACTTCTACAAGGTAACAAAGCCAATTAGGAAAAGAATTTAGACAAGAAGTCAGGGTCTTCACCCATCTTAAGATCTTAGCTAAACTGCCTATTTTTATTTATTATAAGTCCAGATTAATTCCTAGAGTCTACAACCCATACATCACTGCATATAGGAGGAGTGCAGTCATTGTTTTGCGACCTATAGGAATGAGAATGGGGGCAATATTCAGGGTTGAACACCTGCCCATTGGTGTCCCATGAGTTCCAGACCAGTGACCTGAAATGGTAACTGCCAGAGCCTTAGAGGCCGGAGGCCTAGAGATAGGCCATAGAAGGGACAGGGGTAGGGGTTGATCAGGAGGAGCCTGAAGGTAGAAACAGAATTTCTGCTCAGGATGGTGGCAGTGGGCAGGTTAAGCAAAGCAACAGAGACAAGAAATGGCCTATGAGAACAGTAGCTTGTCTACTATCCATGGGGCACTTGGTAGGTGTTATGGTTACTATAAATGAAGGGAGAGACATGTATCCAGGTAGTAAGATGACTCTGGCATTAGGCTGTTGAAATCAGAATGTGGGGGGTTACAGCAGAGGCCCACTCACTCAGAGCTCAGGGTGTATAGATTCCATCTTTGCTACTTATAGTACTTGTGACTTTGGTCAAGTCTTCTTATTTCTCTGAGCCTTAGGTTCTTCATCGGTAATATAAGGGAAATAATGCCTACTACACTGCTGGGAGCCATTAGCCAAGTAGGTATGACAATTTCCTTGCCAGCGTACCCCATGTTGCAGTGACATTGAATGTAGGTGACCTTGTTCAAGGACCAAGGCGGATTAGGGCGTTCCCGGTTTAGGTTCCAGGTTTAAGGTTTAAGATTATTCCTGCTGGGAATAGGGCGTATCCTGCTGCCTGAGTTCCCCTTGAGTTCTCACGGGATTCAGACAGTATTTTTTGGGAGACAGATGCCCAGTGGAGGTGATTTTGGGCAGAGAACGTGGATTTGGGCAGAGAACTTGGATTTCCCCAGAACGTGATTGTAGACGGCTGGTGTGAGTTCGGGAATAAAGAGTTGCTGTTTGAATCTACAAGCTGTGTGGTGGCTCATGATTGTGTGCCCAGCCAGACTGCGGCATTTGTGCCCAGCCAGACTGTGGCACTACACAAGGTTGTTGAGAAGATCAGATAAATACCCATCTAAAGAACCGATGCCTTGCACATTGTGAATACCCAGCAAGTGATTCCTGTCATCCACTAGTATTAATTCAAGAGAATCCAAGTCTCCGCATACACACCATGTTCTGACCTATGGCATTTGGAATCCTTTTTCTTTCCCTTCCTGACATTTCTTAATTTGCCCCTTCTCATCAGGGCTGTAACCCAGTGCGTGAGGATTTCACAACAGGATGCACTGGAGCCATGGTTTGCATTTGGATGTGACTTATTTTGCTCTGCTGCTGTCAATAGCATTAAAGGGGTAGAGGGTGTGGTTTACTGTACTGCCTAATGCTGTAATCTATGCTTTTTAAAATTGCTCCAGCAAAAGAAGGAAATAGTCTATGATGACACTGCTGGCTTTTATCACATAAATATGAAACTCTGTGTTATTGTTTGGCAAAAATCCCCAAATTTCCCTCAAAAAGCGCAGGACAAGTTGAGAACCAGGGGCACAGTTACAGAATGCAGAGATATATTTAATAAAAATCAAAATTATTTTAGATGCCAGAAATCATTATAACAAATGCTTGGCCAAACAAATGCTGTCTTCTCTTTCTATTTCTCCCTGTCCCGCCACCCCCTTCTCCCCATCCCCCCCCCCCACTCCCCCGACCCTCCCAGCCATGTTCACCTCTCTTCCAGTCCCCTATCTATATATAATGCTATGTCTCTGCCTGGAAAGCTAAATGGGAGAGATGTCTACCGGAAAATAAAAGCAGGAGGACTAGTCTCAAGAGGAAGTAGATTGCTGGGGCCTTGAGAAATCAGGGAAAGAGTTACAAATGGGGGAAAGAGTCTACAGATGGAGACCAGTTCTGGCAGAGCCATGGTGTAGACTAGCCTGTTCCAGATTAGACCAAGGAGGGGTTGTCAGGGTGAGAATCTGTATTAAAAATCTGGGTCATCCCAAAATCTTCAATAAATCTATGCCAGGACCTGGAATGGCCTCATGGGTATGTGATCTGTTTAGTAGCATAGGGTCCCACATTCTGAAGACCCCCAGGCTGGGTTTAATGTTCTACTGTGGCCACTAAATTCTTAATCATTTTTGAACAAGGAACTCAACATTTTAACTGGGCCCTAAAATATATGTTACTGGTACTGGTCAGGGAGAATTTAATAAAAAACGCATTTTTGGAAATTAAAATTAGAAGAAAGAATGAGGTAAAGATGAAGGAGAGGCTCCTCTGAGTTATTAGGGCAGGGAGCAGGGGCAGTCATCATGTGATTTTGGAACCTCACAGAACCAGGCAGAGGTCCATGACTATCTTCAATGGTCAAGAACTACCTCAGCAACTGGCAATCCCTGTGCCTCAGAGTGATGTACTACAGAGTACTGGCCTTAGGAAAGCTTCTTTTGTGGCTGTGTCAATTCTTACCCAATCAGCTGTGGCCACAGTGGGAAGGTCTCATGAGCAATCTGCAGTGGAGAGACAGTAGTAGAAGCAGAGAACAGGCAAATGAGTGTTCTAGACAGACAGAAATAGAAAAATAGATTCCTGATTTACCACATACACATGTTGTAAATTAAGACTTCAGATTTCTCTGAGCCTTAGCCACTTCTATAAAACAGGGAAACAATACTTAAGACTTTCATCATAAGACTGATGAAAAGTTTAGATAAGTTATAGCATATAAAGTTCCCACACTTTGCCTGACATATGTAAGTCTTTAACAGTGTTTCCTACTATAATCTAGTACTGATTTAAGAGAACTTGGGTTAAGGAACATAGGTTCAAATTTATTGACCTTGACCTTGATCAAACTACTTTATCTCTAAGCCTCAGTTTCCTCATGAGTAACAGGGACAGAGAAATCCAATGCCTAAGAAAATGTCTTGCACATATTAGATGCTGACTACATACACATTAAATGATGAGTGAAGCTGTGTGTTCTGTCACACTATGAGATCAGAAAGCTATTTGCAAAGCTTCAAAGGGCTTTGCAACTGTAATAATTACCATTTTGTTGACATCACATAATCAGATTTATAATTTTGGAGGGCAAAGAATTAAATGTGTATGAAATTATCACACTCTGAAAATAAAATAATTTTCTGAGCTTTTGCCTGCTTGGGGATTTGGCATCATCATATAGCTAACTAATCCCAATGTAACCAAACCAGACTGGAAGTTTGTTTTGCTTTCTCCCATATCCCGGAGGCTTTTCTTCCTTGCATGAAAGAGAAATGCTGTTATTACATGAGTTACCACAAATCAAAAAATGTAATTAATGACAAGATATTCAAAATGCATCACCCACATCCAATGGATTCAGAGTATGTCATATCTTTTCATTATAGCTTGTGAAGCATGAAGTGTATTTAGGGAGGAAAAAAAATTTCATTCATCAGCCTCAGAGATGCCAAGAGAGGAAATGCCTTATGTACAAATGACATAAAGCACATACTTTTCTTGCTCTGAGTTTACATATTCCATAGGGATAAAAGGAAACACAAATGTCACAACAATACCAAGTGCCTGAGATAATTTTCAGCCTTTAAGAACAGAATAGCAGCATGGACACAGAAAGGCCAAAGATGAGCCTTACCAAATTGGAGTGATCTTGAGATCAAATAGATTCTGAATGCATTGCATTACATATTTCCTTCTTTGAATGATGGCAGTATGTTATGGTTAACAATTGCTACACAGGCAGACCTGGGTAAGTCACCACCAAAATCTCTGCTTCTCTTTCTGTTGCATAGGGTTGTCTCCCAGTACTCTATGCAGTTTAATCCCCTCTTCACTCCTGAATGTAGTAGTTTGGGTTCTCTCCCTCTTTCTCATCTATATGCACAAAATATACTGGTTTGTAATTTTCTCTTCTTGTGATATCTTTTTCTGGTTTTGGTATTAGAGTGTACTGGCTTCAAAAGTGGTATGGAAGAGTTTGTAAGAGATCAGGGTTAATTGTTCTTTAAATAAATTTTTACACCAGTGAATCTATCCAGTTTAGGGCTATTCTTTGAGGGAAGTGTTTACTACTAAATAATCTCCTTACTTTTTATATATATATATATTCAGATTTCTATTTCTTGATGTAGTTTCAGTACTTCATGGCTTTCTAGGAATTTGTTGATTCCATATAGATATTCAATTTTTTTAACTTATTATTATTCATAGTATTTCTTTATCACTCTTGACAATAATATCCCCTTTCACTCCTAAATGTAGTAGTTTGGGTTCTCTCTCTCTCTCTCTCTGTCTGTCTGTCAGTCTAGCTAATGGCTTGTCAATTTTGTTGATCATTTCAAAGACATAATTTTTTTTGTTGATATCCTTGATTGACTTTCTGGTTTCTATTTGTCTCCCCTCAGATCTTTTTTATGTTCTTCCTTCTGCCTGCTTTGGGTTTAATTTGCTCCTGACTTTGAGGTCTTTTCCTTTTATTAGGTTATTGATTTCAGGCCTTAATTCTTGTCTTACTACAGGGCTTTCTAGCTCTTGGAAATTTTTGCAGCAACCTTATAGAAGAAGAGTATTTCCTCTATTTCCAATGTGGAAACTGGTAAAGATTAAATTATTTATTTAAGGTCAATGGTAGGGTTGAAATTATAGTGTCCACCCCCTAAGTGGGATGCAAGAGATTCTAATTCAAATATATCCCACACTCCTCTCTGCTTCTACCCAGAGTCAAGAAAAACAGCAGCACCCACATTTTCTTTTCTTTTTTAAAATATTTTTTAGTTGTCAGTGGACCTTTATTTTACTTATTTATATTCGGTGCTGAGAATCGAACCCAGTGCTTCACACATGCTAGGCAAGTGCTCTCCCACTGAGCCACAACCCCAGCCCCGTCACCCACATTTTCTATGCACTGTCATACACTATTCTGTAATCAGTGCAACCATTGTGTGAATAGGTATGAGTGTGTTTTGACAGATTTTATAATCTGTGTGTGTATGTGTTTTGAGAACTCAAGAAAAACTCATCCCCTGAAGGCAGAAAGTGTTCTGTGAAATTCTGTAATGATTGCACTCAGAACATTAAGTGGTTTAACAATTGCATACTGTAGTAGTGTCTACTCATTTCCTTTTCTCGTCTGTTGTGCTATTTTATTTTCACCAAAATCTTATAAATAGTGATTACTTCTGGACTCAGAAGCTCAGAAATGTTAGCATATTCCCTGTCAGTGTTAATAATAGATGAATTATGAACATAAAGCAAGGTTCCCAGTTCCAAATTTTATGCAGTTTCTCTTCCACATATTTATTACATTAATATAGATGAAATGAACTGCTTTAAAAAGTGTTTCATTTATTTATTCATGTATTCCAAAAATATTTATTGAACTTGCTATGTGCTAGGCATTGTGCAAAGTATTGGTAATAAGTGATAAGCAAAATTAGATCTGGTCTTATTACTCATGTTTCTTACAGTCTAGTATGATAGATGTTAGTGAAGTGGTCACACAAATAAATGTATCATTACAATTTTGATAATCATAGGCAGTAGACTTGCATAATGATAAGTAAATAATGAGATGTTTTGACTGGTAAGTTAGGTCAGGTAAGGCTTCCCCAGGAAGTACCATTTCACTGATATCTGAAGTCAAGTAATTAGAGCTAAAGTAAAGAGCGTTCAAGACAGAAATAACAGCCTGTAAAAATGTTCTGTGGTGACTTCAGCTCTGAGAAATTCAGTGTTTTGCTGCCATCATGGCTTCAGACAACCCTGAGACATGGTGATTAAGCACAGGAATTCTGGGACTGCAGGGCTGGGTCTGTGTTTCAGCTTCTGACACTTTCTGACAGTGCGACCTTGGGCAGATCTCTGAACTTCTTTGTGCCTCAATGTCTTCATTGCAGAATGGTCACTATACCTCATTATGAGAATGTAATGTGTTCTTTTATTTCAAATGCATAGTATAGCACCTGGCACCTGGAAAGAAGTTTTTTAATAAAACTGTTTACTTTCTATGTATGTGTGCTACTGGGAGTGACATTTTGATGTATGGCTTTGAAAAGCCTACTATTGTACAAATAAATTCAGATCCAAACTAGCAATCCATATCATCCACACAGTATGGATCCTGAGCTCTAGGGCAGAGGTTCAAGTCAGTAAATTTCTGTTGTTCTAGCCACCCAGTGTGGTACTTTGTTATAGCAGACCCAGCAAACTAATGCACTAAGAGAGATTCCCAAAGGTATCTTCCTCCCACGTCTCTGTTAGAGGCTACCCTCTGTGAGTTCAAAGTGATTTTCTGGTATTATTTGCTGAAGAATAAAGTCAAAATGTGCCTTTAATCTCTAGTGGAATATGCTGCTACCTATAGATAGATGACTCCTGTAAGAAATGTAGGAAAGGTAAGCCTGTGACTTGGTAATATGGCTGTGGTCTAGAAAAGCTTTTGACCTCTGACAGTGAATAAGCCCCTCAGTGGGCACTAATGAGTCAGTCACAATTCTAACTGCTTCGCAAGGTGTTATTTGACTTGATCTTTATGTCATTCTATGCAGTAGATAGTGTTATTCTATCTATAGAATAACATTATCCCTCCTCCCATTTTAAAATCAAGCTGAAACCAAGAACTGCTAAGTAACATGCTGAAAGTCTCAGAGCTAGTTTACTGGGGCTACTGTAACAAAGTACCCAGAAATTTACAGATTCACAATTCTCCAGGCTAAAAGTCCAACATGAAGGTGCTGGCAGGGTTCTTTCCTTCTGAGGGCTGTTCAGGAAGACCTAACCCAGGGTATGTCTCTTCACATTGTCTTCCCCCATGTGTGTCTGTTTCAGATTCTTCTCTTTCTATAAGGTGTGTTAGTCACCTTTACACCACTATAAAAAAATACCTGAGAGCATCAATTTATAAAGAGAAAAGGTTGATTTTGGCTCACAGTTTGAGAGGTTTCAGTCTATAGTGGGAGGGCCTCATCACTTTTAGGCCTGTGGTAAGGCAGCACATTATGGTGGGAGTGCATGGAGGAGCCAAATCATGAAAGGGAAATGAAAGGGAGTAAGAGGAAGGGGCTAGAGTCCCACTATGTCCTTGAGGGGCAAGTGCCCCCCCCCCCCCCCCCCCCCCCCCCCCCCCCCCCCCCCCCCCCCCCCCCCCCCCCCCCCCCCCCCCCCCCCCCCCCCCCCCCCCCCCCCCCCCCCCCCCCCCCCCCCCCCCCCCCCCCCCCCCCCCCCCCCCCCCCCCCCCCCCCCCCCCCCCCCCCCCCCCCCCCCCCCCCCCCCCCCCCCCCCCCCCCCCCCCCCCCCCCCCCCCCCCCCCCCCCCCCCCCCCCCCCCCCCCCCCCCCCCCCCCCCCCCCCCCCCCCCCCCCCCCCCCCCCCCCCCCCCCCCCCCCCCCCCCCCCCCCCCCCCCCCCCCCCCCCCCCCCCCCCCCCCCCCCCCCCCCCCCCCCCCCCCCCCCCCCCCCCCCCCCCCCCCCCCCCCCCCCCCCCCCCCCCCCCCCCCCCCCCCCCCCCCCCCCCCCCCCCCCCCCCCCCCCCCCCCCCCCCCCCCCCCCCCCCCCCCCCCCCCCCCCCCCCCCCCCCCCCCCCCCCCCCCCCCCCCCCCCCCCCCCCCCCCCCCCCCCCCCCCCCCCCCCCCCCCCCCCCCCCCCCCCCCCCCCCCCCCCCCCCCCCCCCCCCCCCCCCCCCCCCCCCCCCCCCCCCCCCCCCCCCCCCCCCCCCCCCCCCCCCCCCCCCCCCCCCCCCCCCCCCCCCCCCCCCCCCCCCCCCCCCCCCCCCCCCCCCCCCCCCCCCCCCCCCCCCCCCCCCCCCCCCCCCCCCCCCCCCCCCCCCCCCCCCCCCCCCCCCCCCCCCCCCCCCCCCCCCCCCCCCCCCCCCCCCCCCCCCCCCCCCCCCCCCCCCCCCCCCCCCCCCCCCCCCCCCCCCCCCCCCCCCCCCCCCCCCCCCCCCCCCCCCCCCCCCCCCCCCCCCCCCCCCCCCCCCCCCCCCCCCCCCCCCCCCCCCCCCCCCCCCCCCCCCCCCCCCCCCCCCCCCCCCCCCCCCCCCCCCCCCCCCCCCCCCCCCCCCCCCCCCCCCCCCCCCCCCCCCCCCCCCCCCCCCCCCCCCCCCCCCCCCCCCCCCCCCCCCCCCCCCCCCCCCCCCCCCCCCCCCCCCCCCCCCCCCCCCCCCCCCCCCCCCCCCCCCCCCCCCCCCCCCCCCCCCCCCCCCCCCCCCCCCCCCCCCCCCCCCCCCCCCCCCCCCCCCCCCCCCCCCCCCCCCCCCCCCCCCCCCCCCCCCCCCCCCCCCCCCCCCCCCCCCCCCCCCCCCCCCCCCCCCCCCCCCCCCCCCCCCCCCCCCCCCCCCCCCCCCCCCCCCCCCCCCCCCCCCCCCCCCCCCCCCCCCCCCCCCCCCCCCCCCCCCCCCCCCCCCCCCCCCCCCCCCCCCCCCCCCCCCCCCCCCCCCCCCCCCCCCCCCCCCCCCCCCCCCCCCCCCCCCCCCCCCCCCCCCCCCCCCCCCCCCCCCCCCCCCCCCCCCCCCCCCCCCCCCCCCCCCCCCCCCCCCCCCCCCCCCCCCCCCCCCCCCNCGTGTCCTGAAGACCTCCTACTAGGTCCCAGCTCTGAAAGGTTCCATCGCCTCCTAACTCTGCCTTCCTTGGGACCAGGTCTTTAAAACACGAGGCTTTGGGGAAAATTTACAAACCAGCTATCACAGAAGGATATTAGTAATATTGCATGAGAACCTAATGACCTCCCTTTACCTCTATAAAGATGCTATCTCCAAATGAGGCCACATTCCAAGGTAATAGAGGTTAACGTATAAATGTTAGGGAAACACAGTTTAACCCATAACAGAAGGGAAGATATAATTTAAACCTCAAAAGCTTAAAATATTGTTCTAGTACAAACATTTGGAAGATTGTATTGCTGTACATTAATATGTCCTTCCTAGCTGAGTTCCCAGAACTTAACTACTCCCATGAAGTTAGAATTGGACTTGTAATTTGTTTTGGTCCATGGAATGCACGTGGACGTGACTGTGTCCTCTCTAGGCAGAAACTCTGAGCCGGTTTGGTTTTGTCATGCTACTGCCACTGTCAATGTTTCAGATGGTTTCTGTTCTGTTAGCCTGGATCTCGAAGTAAGGACAATATCATGAGCAAAGTCCAGAGTGTGAGTGAAAAAGAACTCTTTATTTCTATTAACCACTAAAATTTGGAGGTTATTTGTTACCTCACATAACCTACACAAGATGTATATAGACTCTGACCTTGGGGCCAATTCCTGCCTGCACCACTTTTGTGAAGTGTATTAGGAACATAACCACACTCATATTTTTGCCTATTGTCTCTGGCTGCTTTCAAACTATAACAAACAGCATCAAGTAGTTGTAATATAGATTGAATGATCTGCAAACTCTAAAATATTGTCACTTTATAGAAAAATATTTGTGCGCCCCTGGCCTCAAGAATTCTTACTGGTACAATATATTTAAGGTTTTAATTGTTTTGGAGGGGGGGGTTGCTTCGCCAACATTCTACAAACTTTGATAAATAGTACAATAATTAGCATTCATTTATACACAATTTTAATTTATCTTTAATATTTTTTCAATGTGAACTACTTAAAAAAGTAGAATTACTTTTGTACTTTTATTTCTATATAAATATTATCATAGTGTGGTCAAAGAATGTGGTATTTGTGATATTACTTGGGGAATTTATTGAGTATTTTTGTGGCCAAATACATAGTTTATGTTTTTAAATGATCCACATATGTTCGAAAGTCAAGCATATTTTCTTTTGTTAAATAATAAGTTCTTTCTCTGCTTCTTTCTTTTTCTTTATAATATGATAAAGATTATTAATACTATTATTCAGATTCTTTAAAACCTTACTTTTTTTTTTTTACTCGATCATTTCTAAGATAATATCTTAATTTCTTTTATAATTGTTAACTTGTCATTGTTAACTATTGGCATGATATTTTCTTTAGACAATGTGACCTTATGGTCTTATGCTGATGTAAGTATGTTGATGCTTCTTGTAACCCACTGGTTGAATTATACATTTAAAATGAAGCTTTGTTCCTTCTAACATCTTGCTTTTTTTTTTTTTAAATGTGACTCATCTGGGATGAATACTGTTACACCTGCTTTGATTTTGTTAGCATTGTTAATTGTTTCATAACATTCTTAGCTTTCAAATTTCCACGGTTGTTTGGTTTAGGAGTATATTTTGGATCTGTTTTTAAAACAAGGTGATTTTAATATGAATGGGTCTAATTTTGTCAAAGGCTTTTTCTGCATCTATTGAAATGATTACCTGATTTTTGTCCTTGATTCTATTTATGTGGTGAATTCCATTTATTGGTTTGCATATGTTTACCCAAACTTGCCTCCCTAAGATGAAACTCATTTGATTATGGTGTGCATTCTTCTTAATGTGTTTTTGAATAGTTTATTTTTTAAGGATTTTTGCATCATGTTCATCAGAGATAGTGGTCTGTAGTACTCTTTCCTTAATTTGTATTTATCTGGTTTTGGTATCAGCATGATACTGACAATGAGTCTGGCAGAGTTCCTTCCCTTTCTATTTCATGGAATTATTTAAAGAGAATTGGTGTTGTTTTTTCTTGAAAGATCTGGAAAAACTTAGGTGAGAATCCATCTGGTCCTAGGCTTTTCTTTGTTGAAAGGATTTTTATTATTGCTTCAATTCATTGCTTGATATTGGTCTGTTTGGGTTTTCTATATGCTCTTGGTTCAATCTGGGTAGGTCATATGTGTTTAGAAATTTGCTCTATCTTCTAGATTTCTCAATTTATAGGGATATCAGTTTCAAAATAGTCCCTAATGATCCTCTGGATTTCAGAAATTTTTGGTGATATCTCCTTCATCTTTAATTTTGTTGATTTGGGTCTTATTTCTCTTTGTTAATTTGGGTAGGGTTTTATCAATCTTGTTTATTTTTCAAAGGGCCAACATTTTTTGCATTAATCCTTTGTATTGTCTTTCTATTCTTCATTTCATTAATTTTGGCTCTTAATTATTTCCTGTCTTCTATTGGAATCAGTTTGTTTCTGCTTTTCTAGGACCTTGAGATATAGTATTAGATTATTTATTTAGGATCTTTATACATTTTTAACATTGGCACTGGATGTTATAAACTTTTCTCTCAGTGCCACCTCTATAGTGTCCCAGAGATTTTGGTATATTGTATCACTATTCTCATTTGATTCTAAGAAATTTTAAATTCTCATTTTTTCTCTGATGCATTCCTCATTTAAAAAGTATTGTTCAATCTTCACACATTTATGAGGTTTCTTTGGAAAGAAGCATGGAGATTCCTCAAAAGACTGGGAATGGAACAACCATATGATCCAGCTATCCCACTCCTTGGTATTTATCCTGAATAATTAAAATCAGCATACTATAGTAATACATGTATACCCGTGTTTATAATTGTACAATCCACAATAGCTAAGTTACGGAACCAACATAGGTGCCTGTCAATAGACAAATGGATAAAGAAAATGAGGTGTAAATACACAAAGAAGTTCTACTCAGTCACATAGAAGAATGAAATTATGTCACAGTTGGAAATAGATGTGACTAAAGAACATTATACTACATGAAAGAAGCCAGACTCATAAAGTCAAAGATCAAATATTTTTTTTATATATGTGGAAGATAGAAAAAAATAAATAAGATAGTGAATCTCACAAAAAAAGAAGGTAAGTCAGCAGAGTAGAAGTATAGGACTACGGGAGAGGGGAGAGAGGAGAGAAAGGGAAAAAACTAGGGAATAAAGTTGACAAAAATGTGCTACGTGACTGTTCATGATGCATTACAATTTTATATATAACTAGAACACACCAGTTAAAGTAAATAAATAAATAAATAGATTTAAAAACTAACAAATTAATGGAAGATTAATAAAGTAGAGGAAGACAAGCAGTGGGAGGGAGGAGAGCAAGAAAAGAGAAAATACTGGGAATTAAAATGGAGAAAATTATATTATGTGTATTTACTAGTATGTCAAAGTGTGAACCCCACTTTTGTGTATAACTATGATACACTAATACAAATTTTTAAAATAAAAAAACCAACATGATAGTCTTTGTCTTTTAATGGGTAGATTTAATCCATTCATATTCATTACCATCATAAATATGTTAGGATTTTTTATATGTTTTATTAGTTAATCTTTATATTGCTTTTTTTCAGTTTCCCTTTTTTTTCTTTTAATTAGATTGTTGAACTTTTCTTCAATTTTTTCTTTCATTTTCCTTATAGTGTTTAGATTAGATCAGACTCCAATTACATTTGTTTTGGTGATGGAAGTTAGAATGACACACTCTTTTTATAACATATAACTTTTTGCCAGTAAAATAACTGTTAAAATATGGTTTGCAGTTAATAAGTTCTGTGAATACCTAAGGTATAAATTGTAAAAATAAAGAGATGTAATCTGTTTGTAAACAAAGTTTATGGAAAATTATAACATCTAAAATGGAGATAATAGTTTATTTTGCTTCCCCTGAGTCTCTGGAGGATGAGAAAAGAGAAATAAAAGCTAGCTCTAGTCTGTTGTCATTTATATTAGCTGGTTATAATTCTATTCAAGCAAGTTATTTAAACTAATTCTCAAAGCTTTATCCTGACTTATTCATTTAACAAAGATTGGATGAATTTCTAGGCCCAAGGACAAACAAGCCTATCTCTAGGTCAATATTGAATTTTCCCCAATTTGCAAAGTTTCCTTTCTACACTGAAGCCCTTTGAATATACAAAAGGTACAAGGTAAGATAAAGAGCATGGTGTGGCTGCCTCCCTCAAGGATTCCAAGTACCTTTTCTAGCAGGATCCATGAGAATCTGTGTAATTTCTTGTAAATCACCAGAGGGATTCACATCTGTTTAATATTTGCTTTGGATTTTGTTTACACAGCTCAGACTCTTAGTTACATGTCCTGGCTTTTTATTTCTCCTTTTCTTCTCTATTCATGTCCAGTTCACTCTCATAATGTTTCATCTCTCACATTTCATTGATTAGTTCATTTATTAACTTATATGGTCAAGTGAATGTAAAAATTTATCAAGTGCATGTAAAAATGGCAGGTACTAACAACAGAAAGATGAACAGTAAGTCCCTATTTCCTCCAAGGTGTAAGAGCTAGTTCCTAGACGATGAATTGTAGAATTTAGGAGGAAATTCTAAGCAGAGAGAAAAGTATGTACAGAATTCCTCTCTCCCTCTGTGGTTCTTTTTAAATATATCTGTCTTTCGGGCACTAAGTGATAACATAGCTCAGGAAAGTCTCTACTGAGGAAATTACAGGAAATTTATCCTTCATCTGACCCTTCAGTGTGGGAAAGAGCCTCCTGCCTAAGATTCATTTCCTTCTTAGGAACCCTGGCAGATGGTTCCTGAAATCAGCATCAGAAACACTGAAGAGGGTGGAGAAGGGGGAGATGGGGATAGAGTTAAATCATTAACTCCCGTATTGTCTGGAAAGATTGAGCTATACCCTCCAAACCTAACCCAACATGTTTTTCTATGCAGAAAAATTCTTCTTAGAGTTGGGACATACCCAACTTCTTTGGAGCCTGATGATTATACAGATTAGGGGAGAGCTCTTTAAGAAAATGAACACAAGATTACAAATTGAAAAGTAGAAGCAGGACCTTGGAAGGAGCCCATACAAGTAAGGGGCCCTGAAAATTGCATTTCATTAGCTTCTTGGTAAATCTGCTACTGAACAGATATCTTTTTGTTGTTGTTGAACAAAGATTGATCTGTAGGACAGAAGGAAATGTTTGGGATCTCTCTCTCTCTCTCTGTCTTTGTGTATCTGTTTCTGTCTCTCTTTCTCTCTCTCTCCCTGTGTGTGTTTCTCTGTGTGTGTCTCTCTCTCTGTGTTGGCCATGAAGACACTAGGATTTATTTTTTTAACTTGACTTACAGAATAGAGCCCACCCAGTATCTTCATGAAATATTCTTTAATATCAATTTTATTCAGTCCTATTGGGTACCAAAGATTTTAGAATCCTGGATTCATGTAAGTGACCAGGAAGGGTGTGTTTGTGGAGTGTTATACGGACATAAGTTTTCTCTGTGACAGTTGTTAGTTACAGAAGAAAAAGCATTGTTGTTCCTTGTAGACACTGTGAGTACCATGAGCCACCAGGGCAGTCTCCACGGTCTTCTTTCTGCACACTAAGCTGCTTTTGCTGTGGGTATCAAGCGTGTCCTCACAAGTACTCATGTGCTAATCAACTTGAGTTCTGGATTAAAGGCAGTGATTCACCTTGAGGGCAGACTGTGCTGTTGATGCTTGCAGGAGCTTAGATGGGCAACTTAGTCCAACACCTTGTTGAATTTGGAAGTAAAAAAAATGATAAATAAGAAGGATGTTTCTTTCTTCTCACAAAGAAAACAGAGTTAATACTTATAGAGAAGGAGGAGAGTTGTGGTGACTGGAAGGGAAGGAATGTCTGTGGGAAATAGTGATCTGCTAATTTACTTGAGATCTGTGAAGTGATTCTATTTAATTTATTTCCTTGTTTAAGAATTTTGGTTGGCATCCTATGTGCTTAGTCATTTTGTTATGCCCAGTCTGAGGTGCTATAAGTTCTAGGTATTGATGGGAGTTGGGGCCACACCAGAAAATAGGTCCAGCCTTATAAGGGTCCTGCTTTACAAGGAGTGTCCAGCAGAGAATCTATCCCCAAGAGTACTTAATAAATATCCACTGAAAGCAACAGGATTGGATTAAGTTAAATGAACTCATGGTTTGGGGAAGAATAAAGAATAAAAAGTGTAATATCTTGTTGTTGTTGTTTAGAGAAATAGGATGATAGAGAGATTAAGGGCTAAAGATTTAAAGAGATTGGCATAAAAATCCAGGTGCAAACTTAACTCTGTCATTAATCACCAGTGTGACCTGAGAAAACTGCCCAATATGCCTATCTCCTCATCTGTCAGTGAGTTTAAGGATAGTATTCACCTTCAAGTCTTGTTGCAAATTTATGAGATAATATATGTGAAACATGTAACAAGATACCTGATACCTATGCTCAATATTAAAAACATTTTTAGTTGCAAAGAATTTACAAGGGCTAAGGGATGACAGAGTAATGGGAGAGAAGAAAATCTTGTGTGTGAATGTTTGAGAGCAAGGGTGGAGTTTGGGGTAGATATGACCATTCGTGGAGGGGATGGATAGATGGACAATTGGGTGGAGGCCGGGTAATGGCAAGAGAAGGATTAATCCAGGTTCTGCTGTCCTGTCTGACTTTGGCAGAAGTAGTTTTGATGTCCTATTGGCTTTCTTGTCATTCAGAATATGGGCAAAGTGTAATGGAGTTCTATTATGAGGGCTGTCTTTCTAATTATGTACATCCCACAATGTGTCACTCTGGCACAGTAAGATGTTAACAAACCAGCATTTTGGGGTTTGGGGATGAAGAGTCAGAGAAACAGGATTGTGAGGGAACAGATTGACAGTGGAGGAACATTCAGGTGCCTTGGGTCAGTAGATATTAATAAGGAAGCTTGAGAAAGCAGGACAGACAAGCTGAACTTCTTCCTAAATACTGTGAGACAAAGGGACTCCCCCAAACCACTGGAAAGATCTTTGAAGAAGAGATCCTGCAGGTGGGGCTGTGAGCTTGCAAAATTGGGGTATTAGTGAGAACTTATTTATTCTCTCAGGTTGATGGAACTGGAAACATTTGAGTTATACTAAGTTTTAAGTGTTCATGATACTATTTCTTCCTTTTAATGATTCTGTGAATTTTAATCATTTGGTTCACCTTTTTTAAATGATACTTTTAGAAAGAAAAAACTCATTAAAATACCTTCTCAGGTTAGGTTTAGTCACATACTGTAACCTTTCAGGTTATCCTAGAAGTTTTTTCTTTTTTTACAAACAAAAAATTGAGGGTTCAAATGGGTCAAAAGACTTACTCAAGGCCACAGATTCACAGCCCTTGATGAATAATATTAATGTGTGACACGATCCCACTGAGGACCAGAATATGGTACTCCAAGATGTAGTGTGGTATGTTGAGTACTTTGAATCAAAGGAGATTGGAAGGGCCTCAGAAGCTGCAAGTTCTCTCTGGTTTAAGTCTCTCTCCTGCCCTCCTTTCTTCTTCCCAGAAATAGGCCATAGAAACTAGAATTCCTCTTCTTCAAAGTAGGTCATGTAACCTAGAGATGTCACTGTCTGATCTTCTCTCTTCTCCTCTGAAGACTCTCATGTAACGTGTCTTGCTGTATACCTAGAGAAGGAATGCTATGCAGACGGGCTGAGAAGAATCTGAAGAATAAGTCTTGCTGAGTTACCCTTATTTGTTATATCAGGTCGTGCTCTTCATCTGATCACATTTCTACCTGGAAAGTATATATACTTTTCTCTGAGTTTTCATTTCTGAAGTCTCCCCATGTCATATAAAATATCCATTAAATAATTTTCTCATAATTTTCTCTTGCTACCCTATCTTTTGTTACAGGAATGTCAACTATTACCCTTGAGATATATGAGGAAAAAGTATTACCTTTTCACCCTACATTACCATGGGTATGATACAACTTTTTTCTTCTCAAAAGCCTATCAGTAAACAATCATGAAACAGTGAAAATTAATAAACTTGAAGCTACTATATTTATTATGGATATTTATGTACATATATACATATATATGTAATTAAAATATGCATAATATAACATTGGCCATTAAAACTATTTTTTTTTGTTAAAAGAAACTTTATTTGTAATACCCAAAACTGTAAACAATTCAAATGTCCATTAACCAGGTAAGTGGATAAAAAATTGGGGTATATTTATATAATGGAATGTCATTCCGCAGCATAAAGATGTGAATTGTTGATACACAGAACAGCATGAATGAATCTCAATATGATTACATTAAGTAAAAGAAGCCACACCCAAAAAAGTACATACAGTGAAATTCCATTTATATAGGATTCTAGAAAACAATATTTATGGTAAAAATAAATGACAATGTTGGCATGGGGATGGGTTTTGGGGCTGGGAGACATTGGAAGAAAGGATTAGCAAGAAACATGAAGAAATTCTTGAGGGTCATAGGTATGGTTATCTTGATTGTGGTGATGATTTTATGGGTATGTGCACATGCAAATTGTATACTTAAAATATATGCAATTTTGGGTGACAGATATACATCAGTAAAGTCATTTCATAAACAAAAAGGAAAGAATGCCTTGAATATATTTCAAAAAGTCAAAGAGTTTTAAGTGTATATTTCAGTGACATTGAGTAAATTCACATTTTTGTATAGTTATCACCATCATTCATCACTAAAACTCTTTTCATCTTGCAATATTGAAACACTGTGCCCATTAAATACTATAATACATTTTAAAGAAAATAACTCAAGAACATTACTTACCCATTTTTTAATTCTAATAAATCATTCATGATGACCTCCATGGACCACAATCCATTTCTGTATCATGCTATCTCAGCTGAGAATGCTGTTCAGCCTCAAGCCATTCAAGGCATGTAGTAAAATTCTGAAAACTAAGTTACACATTTTATGATATAAAAGCATTTAGGCATTGGTTTTTCTTTTGATTTTTTAAATTGTTCTAATTAGTTATACATGATGGCAGAATGCATTTTGATTCATTGTACACAAATGGAGCACAACTTTCCATTTCTCTGGTTGTACATGATGTAGAGTCACACCACATATACAGTCATACATGTACCCAGGGTAATGATGTTCATATCATTCCATTATTTTTCCTACCCCCATGGTTCCTCCCTTTCCCTCCGTCCCTTTGCCCAATCAAAGTTCCTCCATTCTCCCCATGCTCCTCACCACTCCATCATCGGTCAGCATCTACTTATAAGAGAGAACATTTGGCCTTTGGTTTTTTTGGGACTGGCTTACTTCACTTAGCATGATATTTTCCAACTCTATCCATTTAACTGCAAATTCCATAATTTTATTCTTCTTTAAGGTTGAGTAATATTCCATTGTGTATATATACTACAGTTTCTTTATACATTCATCTGCTGAAGGACATCTAGGTTGGTTCCACAGTTTAGCTATTGTGAATTAAGCTGCTATGAACATCAATGTGGCTGTGTCACTATAGTATGCTGATTTTAAGTCCTTTGTGTATAGACCAAGGAATGGGATAGCTGGGTCAAAATAGTGGTTTCATTCCAAGTTTTCTAAGGAATCTTCATATGGCTGTCTACAGTGTTTGCACCAATTTGCAGTGCCACCAGCAATGTATGAGTGTACCTTTCTCTCCACATACCTGCCAACACTTATTATTGCTAGTATTCTTGATAATTGCCATTCTGACTAGAGTGAGATGAAATATTAGAGTAGTTTTGATTTGTATTTCTCTAATTAAAAGAGAAGTTGAATTTTTTTATATATTTCTTGATAGATTGTATATCTTCTTCTGAGAAGTGTCTGTTCAGTTTCTTAGCCCATTTATTGACTGGGTGTTTTGTTTTTTAGTTTTGGTGTTAAGTTTTTTGAGTTCTTTATATAATTCTGGAGATTAGTGCTCTTTCTGTTATGCGTGTGGTAGAAATTTGCTCCCATCCTGTAGCCTCTCTGTTCACTTCATTGTTTCTTATGCTGAGAAGAAGCTTTTTAGTTTGACTCCATCCCATTTATTGATTCTCGATTTTATTTCTTTTGCTTTAGGAGTCTTGTTAAGGAACCCACTTCCTAAGCCATCATGATGAAGATTTGGGCCTACTTTTTCTTCTAATAGGCACAGTGTCTCTGGTTTAATTCCTAAATCCTTGATCTACTTTGAGTTGAATTTTGTGCATGGTGAGAGATAGTGGTTTAATTTCATTTTGTTGCATGTGGATCCAGTTTTCCCAGCACCATTTGTTGAAGAGGCTATCATTTTGCCAATGTATGTTTTCAGCATCTTTGTTAGTATGAGATAACTGTATTTATGTGGGTTTGTCTTATATTCTGTGCCATTGGTCTACATGTCTATTTTGGTGCCAATACCGTGCCATTTTTGTTATTACAGCTTTGTAGTATAGTTTAAGGTCCGGTATTGTGATGCCTCCTGCTTCACTCTTCTTGCTAAGAATTGCTTTGGCTATTCTTTGTGTCTAGTTTTTCCAAATAAGTTTCATGATTGCTTTTTCTATTTCTATGAGTAATGTCATTGGGATTTTAATTGGAATTGCATTAAATCTGTATAACACTTTGGTAGTATGGCCATTTTGACAATATTAATTCTTCCTATCCAAGAACAAGGGAGACCTTTCCATCTTCTAAGGTCTTCTTCAATGTATCTTTAGTGTTCTGTAGTTTTCATTGTAGAGGTCTTTCATCACTTTTGTTAGATTGATTCCCAAGTTGTTGTTTTTTTTTGAGGCTATTGTTATGGGTAGTTTTCCTAATTTCTCTTTATGAGGGTTCATCACTGATGTATAGAAATGCATTTGATTTATGGGTGTTGATTTTATATCCTGCTACTTTGCTGAATTCATTTATTAATTCCAGAAGTTTTCTGGTGGAGTTTTTAGATCCTCTAAGTATAGAATCATGTCATCAGTAAATAGTGATAGTTTGAGTTCTTCTTTTCTTATTCATATCCCTTTAATTTCTTTCATCTAACTGCTCTGGCTAGAGTTTCAAGGACTATGTTGAACAGGAGTGGTGAGAGAGGACATCCCCCTGTCTTGTTTCAGTTCTTAGAGGAAATGCCTCCAATTTTTCTCTATTTAGAATAATGTAGGCCTTGGGCTTTGCATAGATAGCTTTTACAATGTTGAGGTATGTTCCTACTATCCCTAGTGTTTCTAGTGTCCTAAACATGAAAGGGTACTATATTTTATCAAATGCTTTTTCTGCATCTGTTCAAATTATCATATGATTTTCCAGAATTTTATTGAGAATTTTCTTATCTATGTTCATTGAGGCTAGTGATCTGAAGTTTTCTTTCCTTGACATGTCTTTGTATGGCTTTGGTATTAGGGTTATATTAGCTTCTTTGAATGAGTTTGGAAGGGTTCTCTCCTTTTATATTTCATGGAATAATTTAAGGAGTGTTGGTATTAATTCTTCTCTGAAGGTCTTGTAGAACTCAGCTGAGAATCTATCTGCTCCTGGGCTTTTCTTGGTTGGTAGGCTTTTGATGGCATCTTCTATTTCATTGCTTGAAATAGATGTGTTTAAATTGTGTATGTACTCCTGGTTCAGTTTGGGCAGCTCATATGTCTCTAGAAATTTGTTGGCGTCTTCATTATTTTCTATTTTATTTTGTAGGCATTGTTTAGACAACACAGGGACAGAACTAGCAGTAGACCTTTTTCAATTGATAGCACATTCACATTTCAGGCCCAGGAGTGTTGGGTTCCTGTAGTGAAAGAAACATGGCTCACTTGATTGACAAATTCTCTCTGAGCAAGGGTCCTTAAATCAGTTAAATTAGAAAAACCAACTGTCCATATATTTCTGCTCTGAGTATAAGAGAAATAGATTCAATATTATATGCAATTTATTCCTGATCTAAAGTCAGTCCTAGGAAAATAATGCATAGCCTGTGAATATGAATTGTCTCACCCCAACACTTCTCTTCCTGGGTCCTTTATTCTCATGGTAAATTGGGTGGGTGGGAGTAAGGGTCTGTCTACAATTTTCTGATCAGCTTCTCACTCAGAAGCTGGTCTCTTTCTCTTTTTCATTCTTTTCTTAAAATACAGAAGAAATATGTTTATTGGTACATGTAATATACCAACCTCGTGTGTAGTTATAGTCTGGATCTGTAATCTCCTCCAAAGGCCCCTGTTTTGAAGGCTTGGTTCCCAGCTGGTGGTGTTGTTGAAAGGTGGTGAAAACTTCAAGGTATGGGGCCTTGTTGAATGAAATAGATCACTGGGACTTTTCTTTGAAAGATACATTTTGTTCCTGCCCTCCCACTTTCTCTGACTTCTGGATGCCATAATGAGCAGTTCTGCTCCACCACCTTCCTTCTTCCATGATGCTCTGCCTCACCAGAGGCCTATAGCAATGAAACCAGCCAACCATAGAGCCACAGTAATCTTTCCTCCTTTCAATTGATTTTCTCAAGCACTGGAAAGCTAACACATATACCTATTTCCAAGCTAAATGAAAACTCTAAGAGGCAAATGCTGTTTTTTTATTCCTATATTTTCAATACACAGTAATATTTGATAACAAAGTATATTAAATAAAGAAACCAAAATAACCTACTTTACTCTTGTATAAGCAATCTCTCATTGCTGGTAAACGATCATTTATAGTCATATAATAATAATAATAATAATAATTGCAGGCCTACATTCACAACTAACACCATATGCTTGGCACTGATATAAGGATTTTTAAAAATATATTAGGGAATCCTGTGTTCCCAAACTTCACATGTGCCAACCATATTGTAGCTAATTTCATACCAGATCTGTTAGCAAGGATGTGGAGGTTACCAGAAAAATGGGTTTAATCACAACACTGTTATCATTGTATCAACCAACTTCATTCTTGACATTGAAGTTCCAAGGTAAAAAAAAAAAAATTGCTCAGGCATGTGAAAGACTTCTTTTTTCTATAGAAAACTAATCATCTGGCTCTAGTTAGGTCTTCTGATTTTACAGATTCTGTGTTTCTCTCCCTCCTAGGTGAATTATTGAACTATTGAGCTGATAAAGAATTGTTAATGGATACTAACACACAATAAGGGGTGAGGGAGGAAAAAATAGAAGGTCATTGGATTAGACAAAGGGAAGGGAGAGGGATAAGAATGGGAAAGGCAGTAGAAGGAATTGGACATAATTTTCCTATGTTCATATATGAATACATGGCCCGTGTAACTCCTCATCGTGTACAACCATAAAAATGGGACGTTATACTCCATGTATGCATGATATGTCAAAATATAGTCTATTGTCATGAATAACTAAAAAAAATGAAAAATTTTAAAAATCATTAACATTTAAATCAAACACATTGTGAAGCCTGGTGTCACTAATGATGTTAATCCATCTGAACTTCACTATTGCCCCATGAGGAAGGTACTAACTAGTAATAACCCTATTTTACAAATGAGGGAAGCAAAAAGAGGTTAAGCACTTGCTCAAAAACATAAACCTAGATAGCATAACTTCAGATCTGTGCTCTTAATCCCTACCCATTGCAGTTAGGTCCACTTATATGTATTGCAAAGATATCATGTAATTGGAGTGATTAAATAAAGTATTGTTCTTATTACTTTTCCCAGGTAGATGCAATTTACACATAAAATCTTTAAAAATTTCATCCCTCATCAAAAAAATCTTGCTTTCAGAAATACAGTGAATATAAAAATAGATTTCCCAAAGAGAGAGCAACCTTCAACTACAACAGTTGATTCTCTTGCTTTCCCCATCTTCTTCCTTCTTCATGAATTTTCTTTTGTCCTGTCAGGAGCGCAAATCCATCCCCTCCGTCTCAGGCCCTCACTCTTGCCCAGATCATACCTAGCCCTCCAGAGTGAACCATTAACAATTCTGTCATGCCTTAAGCTTCCTAGCAGGCATATGATTTTGTTGTCTCCATCTTTATAAAGTCTGACTTTGGCTTAAGCATATATTTCACCTTCTCTGCTCTCCATAGAGCCCTCTGAGTGACACTGGAGAAAAGGCCTCAAGCAAGCTTATTGGTTGGGAGAAACCCACAACCTCTGGCCTTAACTGTTACTTTGGGCCTCAGAGCCACACTACCATGCTTTCCTGTGTTTCTTCTGTTTTTTCACGAGGCATATCCAAACACTCTCCACTTCTTTAAGCTTCTATTCTGAAGTTTCTAGTCCTATTCTCAGTTTTCTACTTGACCTTTAACATCAGTTATCATGTAGGTGGAGTAAAGATGGAGAGGTGAAAGGAGTTACATAGAAAACCACCACAGAAGACACACAGAGAAGCAGCTATTTTATCTGACTGATCTGACTCTTTGAATTCTCTTCATTGCTCAGTGATAAGAAAATAAGTTAAATGCTATAAACACATTTTCACAGTATTGTGTCTTTTAAGATATGGAAAGATAATCAGGACTTTCCATAAATTTTAATTGGCATTCACCTATCACCTATATTAAAAGTTATTGTGTCATCTTGCTCTCAGTTTTTGATCTTTCACTTCTGTAGCCTGTTGTCATTTTTTCTCCAAACCGTATGGGTCAAACTATACCATAATTGTTCATCTGTTTCAAGACTGTAGGTTGTAAGAGAACTGACCTTATGTATGACATGGTCATGGGTTATCCCTATGCTCAGTACACTACCAGGTACAAGAAGAGAAAATTCTTTAGGATTTTCTATATAATAAATCATGTTGTCTAAGAATGAAGAAAAAATTCACTTTTACTTTTCAATCTTTAAGATGTTGTTTTTTTCTTGTCTTATGGCACTGGCTTATTCTTTCTGAATGTTTAATGAAAGTGATAACAGCAGACATACCGTGGAACACAGTGGTGCACGCCTGTAATCCCAGTGGCTCTGGAAGCTGAGGCAAAAGAATCAAAAGTTCAAAGCCAGCCTCAGCAACTTAGTGAGGCCCCAAGCAACTTAGTGAGAACCTATTTCTAAATTTAAAAATGTTTAAAAAAGGGCTGGTGATGTGGCTCATTGGTTAAGTGCCCCTGTGTTCAAACCCTGGTACCAAAAAACAAAAAGCAAACAAACAAAAACTATTGTCTTTCATTGTAGGGAGAAAATGTTTAGTATTAGGAATCATGTTACTTACATGTAAGTTTTTTAAAATTATTTTTTAGTTTTAAATGGATGCAATATCCTTATTTTGTCTATTTATTTACATGTGGTGCTGAGAATCAAGCCTAGTGCCTCACAGATGTGCGAGGCAAGTGCTCTGTCACTGAGCCACAACCCCAGCCCATAAGTTTTTAATTTTTTTCATAAATTTTCTTTATCAAATAGAAATGGTTTTCTTCCCTTCCTATTTTGTGAAGGCTTTTTAAAAATAAATGGATGCTGAATTTTGTCAAAAATTTTGACACTTATTGATCATCTGGATTTTCTCTTTTATTTTATTAATATGATTAATTACAATAATTGCTTTTTAAAATGTTAATCTACCCTTATGTTTCTGATGATGGGATTTCAAACCCAATTTTGATCATAATGTATTATCCTGCTGGGTTTTATTTGGGAATATTTTGCAAGAAATATTTTCATGTATGTTTATGAGGAATAATGATGTCTATATATTTTTTAATGTGATGTCTTTTTTATAATGTCATCTGTCCCTTTAAAATAAATTGGAAAGAATTTTTGTCTCCTCTGTTTTCTGAAAGAGAATGTGTAATTTTAATAACATTTCCCCTTAAATGTTTGATGGAGCTTACCTGTGAAGCAATATGGACCTGAAATTTTCTTTGTAGAAGTGTACAATTATGCATTAAATTTCTTTGATATAGAGCTATTAAAATGTTTTCTACTTTTTTTTTCATTTTTGTAAGTCATGCTTTCCAAGGAATTTTTCTATTTCATTTATTAGTAATTTAAATGGCAGAAAGTTTTTGTAGAACAGGTTGAGTTTGGATCCAAAAAAAATCCAAAATCTAAATTCTCCAAAGTCTGAAAATTTTTGAGTGCTGCCATGATGCCACATGTAGAAAATTCTATACCATAAAACTTTGTTCCTGGCACAAAATTATTTAAATCATTGTATATAATTACCTTCATACAATGTGTATTAAGTGTATATAAAACATAAATTAATTTTAAGCCTAAACTTGGATATTACCCCTAAGATATTTAATTATGTATAGGCAAACATTCCAAAAATAAAAACACCTCTAGTCCCAAACATTTTGAATAAGGGATACTGAACTTGTACAACTGTATTATCCATTTAATAACTGTAAGACATGTATATATTTCATTTCTGATATTGGCAATATGTGGTTTTCCTCACTCTCCCTTTTTAAAATCATTCTAGATAAAATTTGATAAATTTTGTCAGTGTTTTCAAAGAATCAAATTTTGACTTTTTTCTATTTCCTATTATTGCCTTTCTTCTTCTTTGTGTTTTATTTACTCTTCTCCAGCAAATTAAGGGAGAAACTTATGTATTTCCATCCTTCTCTCTCTCTCTCTCTCTCTCTCTCTCTCTCTCTCTCTTCTCCTTTCATCCCTCCCTCAAGTATTTAAGCTATAAATTTCCCTGTAAGTACTGATTTAACTGCATGCCAATTTAGATAGGTTATGTTTTTATTATCATTCAATTTGGAATATTTGCAAATTTCCCATCTGATTCTGTTTTTGAATTGTGAGTTTTTTAGAAATTTGCTAACTTATTTCCCAATAATTGGAGTTTTGGGGGGTGTTTTTAATTTGTTATTTTATTCTGTTCATTCCATTGTAGTCAGATTATATGCTTAGCATGAATTCAATCTTTTGAAACTTATTACTTATTGAGATTTGTTTTGTAGCCCAGAATAAAGTCTATATCGGTAAATTTCCTGTACTATTGAAAAGAAGGTATATTCTGCAACTAACTGTTTTACTTAGATGTATTTATCTACTGTTTCATCAATTACTTATATTGAAATGTTAAAGTTTCCATTTATGACTTTCAATTTGTCCATTTGTCCTTTAATTTTGTCATTCTTAATGCGTGTAGTTTGAAAATCTGTTACTAAGTAAAATTATTTCATCCTTATAAAATGACCCCTTTATTGCTGATATTCTTTCTTAATTAGATTGTTATTTTGTATGATATTACTACAGCCACACTGATATCTTATGATTAATATTTGCATTGTATACTTTTTCCATTTTAGCTTTTAATCTACTTGAGTTTTCATATTTAAAGTGAGTTACTTATAAACTGCTTTAATTGCATCTTGCTTTTAAAAAAATCTGGCAATCTCTTCCTTTGATTTCAATAATCCTTTCCATTTACATTTAATATGATTATTGCTATGGTCTAAACCTGTAATATTTCTATTTGCTTCTTTTCCCTTAATCTTCTTTCCTCTTTTTTATTTTGGGTTAATTCACAATAATATTTTAAAAATATTTCATTTTATTTCTTTTATTGAATTTTAGCTATAACTTTTTGTAGTTTTTAAATTACTTCTCTAGGGATTATAATATGTAGCTTGAATTTATTATTGTCTATCTTGAATAATTGTTACACTTCACATATTAAAAACTTACAACAATATAATCTTATTTATTTATATCTTCTTTGGACCTAGTGTTATAGTTATCATGTATTTCATGTCTATGTGTGTTTTAAACCCCATGATATATTTTATTATTTCTCTTTAAACTGTCAAATGACTTTTAGAAAGTTTGAATAAAGGGGAAAAGTTATTTTATTAAACCTGATATTTGCCATTTATTTATTCTTCATTCCTTCCTGCATATATAAATTTCTGTTATTATTTTCCTTCAATTTGAAGAATTTCCTTTGGCACTTCTTAAAATGCAAGTCAGTTGTGAACAATTATCTTGACTCTCATCTATCTGAATATGGATTTACTTTACCTTCAATTTTCCAAATATTTTAATACTGGCTATAAGATTTTTAAAATTTTTGTTTTATTTTAGCCATTCCATTATCTTTTAACCTTACCATTCTGAATCAATTCTCATGCATGTTATTAGTTTCTTGAATACAATATGTACTCACTTTCTCACATCTTTTGAGAATTTCTCTTTATCTTTTATTTTTTAGTTGCTTGAAATTTGCTGAATATTCTGGGTCCATGGATGACAAAATCTGGAAAACTTTCAGCAAGTATTTTTTAACAGCTTTAGAGAGATTTAGTTCATATGCCAGCCAATTCACCTACTTAAACTGTACAACTCAATGGTTGTTAATCTACTCACATATTTGTACAATCATTACCTCATCCTACCTTTACAACATTTTTATCACCACAGAGATCCCGTACTCATTAGCAGTCATTCCCTTCTTCTCTATATACTCCAGCTCTAGATAGCCATTAATCTTCTTTTGTTCTATATAAATTTGCCTATTCTGGACACTTCTCAGTCAATATGTTTTAAAATAATTTTCTGCTTGATGTTGTTCCATACTAAGACTCTATTTTTATTCCATCCAACTTTCTCTATTCTTTAGGAGCAGTTACTTATATTGATGTATCTCAAAGTTTGCTAACTCTATTCCATAATTAAGCTCATCCTGAGACTTTTAAAATTAAGGATATCCCTCTTTGTAGTTACAGAATTTCCACTGATTTATTCTTAAGGGTATCTATTTTTTTCTGCTAAGATTTCCCTTCTAATTATTCATTTTAATCATATTTTAAGTTCCTTAAATGTATTTATAAAATTTTCTTTAAAGGAGCTGGGGTTGTGGCTCAGCGGTAGAGTACTTGTCTAGCACATGCGAGGCATTGAGTTCGATCCTCAGCACCACATAAAATAAACAAATAAATGTCCAACTACAACTAAAAAAATATTTAAAAATTTTTTTCTTTAAAGTTTTGTCTACTAATTCCGACATTTGGGCCATCTTGTGGTTGGATA
Source organism: Marmota marmota marmota (assembly GCF_001458135.2). Classification (NCBI taxonomy): domain Eukaryota; kingdom Metazoa; phylum Chordata; class Mammalia; order Rodentia; family Sciuridae; genus Marmota; species Marmota marmota. The sequence goes on from NW_026000174.1 coordinate 2,634,245, forward strand.
TTTACTGATTCTTCAACTTAGTATGGGTTACATTTTTATTTTGTTTTTTATGGATTTAAAGTACACTGGTCATTGTGGATAGTATGTTGTAGAGGTTTTGGTTTTTATCATCTCCTTCTGAAAAGTGTTGAGTTTTGTTCTAGCAACAAGATGATATAATAGTTCACCTCGGTATTGTGGAGCTTTGATCTTAATCTTTGTTAGAGCATGTCTTTTGGGGATTTGCATTTAGTCCTAGGTTAATTTCCTTAGTCCTAGCATATAATCTTTATTCCAGACCATTGCCTTTCTGTGACTTGGATGGGAAGCTGCCATGTCGCTCGTAACTTTATGAGACTCAAACTCCAAGATCTATCTTCCTTGTCTAGGCAGTTGCTATAACCTCTAATTGGCAACTTTGGCTTTCTAACTGCTACTTCCTTTCTGTTTTCCCCTAAACAGTCACAGGTCAGTGGTAAGCCAAGGACTTTTATTTGCACTTTTGGGGATTCCTTTCTGTGGTTCCTTCCCTACTAGGATCTCCAACCTCAATTTCTTGCTCCTCTGAAAATACCAAACTCTGCCTTATGATTTTTAAGACCCATGAGACTGTCTTTCAACTGGAACTCCTTCTATGAGTACTGATGCCCTCAGATCTCTGTCAAGGGGTTCCTTCTTTCAAAAGTCAAAGTCTCTCAAATTTATATTCTTTCCCCCCCTTCATTCCTTGGATCTTTAAGCAGCTATTTTTTTAAAGAGAGAGAGAGAGAGAGAATTTATAAAATTTTTTTTCAGTTTTCGGTGGACACAACATCTTTATTTTATTTTTATGTGGTTCTGAGGATCGAACCCAGCACCCCGCACATGCCAGGCGAGCACGTTACCGCTTGAGCCACATCCCCAGCCCCGCAGCCATTTTTAAGTTTTATCTATAGTTTTTCATTGTTATTGGTAGAATTATCAGTTTGGTATAAGCTTCTCCATATATCCTGGAAATATGAACTTAATTAAGTGTAACCTTGTCCTAAAGAATATCCATGAAATAAGAGATTTGATGTGTTTGTTATTTTTTCTAATATGCATTCAATAATAATTAAAGATTTTAACCTATTTACCCATAGACCATATAAAATGATCACAGATACTGCCTTTCATACTTCTGAAAATACTGGGCTGGATGTTTCCCAAGAACTTTTAATTCTAAAATTCCATATTAATGTCTTTAACCTTTATTCCATGGAACACTAATGTTCCATATTTAATTTACAACTCTGCCACGAACATCGGGGGAAAAATAACTAAAATAACTTAAATTTTACACTAATTACTAATCATTTATTGGTGCTTACTGTATCAGGTCTGTCTAGTTGCAAACAGAAAATAACGTAAGCTAACATACATAAGCAGCTAGCACTGATCCTAATAAGGTCAGATATGAGTTGTGTATCCTACTCTCTGGAAGGAATTAGAACCATGAGCCATTGAGCCCTCCATCTCCCTATGTCACTTTCCTTATTCCTCAGTTTGCTTCATTCTTCTCACTTTGAAGATTTGCTCTTTCTGCTCTGATTCATATGGCAATTCATGCGCTTATTGATAATAAACAAGTATCTAAGTCCGATCCAGAAAAGTTCAGGAACTTTTCGAATGCATCACCAGTCTAAATAATGTCTTTTTTAAAATATTTTTTTAGTTGTAGTTGAACACAGTGCCTTTATTTATTTTTATGTAGTGCTGAGGATTGAACCTAGCACCTTGCACATGCTAGACAAGTGCTCCACCACTTAGCCACAACCCCAGCCCCTAAGTGATGCCTTTTATTCCAAGAAAAGGATGAAAATGAATGAAGTCAATTGACCAAAAGAAAAATTCCATTAGTAATGATTATAGCAATCACTCCCTGAATGCATATTACATACCAGATACTTAGTAAGTACTTAACTTGCTTCTCCATACTTCTTGGGTAGCAATTCAGATATTCATTTCACAAAACATAGTGAGGTGAAATAAGTTTACATATTCCTTTCTGAAACAGAAATGTCAAAGTAAACATAGCTGAACCTAAATGCAGGGCAGGGCTCTGGGCAGAACACAAGTCATTTGAAATAAAAGGGAAGAAAACAGAACATTAAAACTATCAAATTTAGTATTGTGTATGAGTTTGCATTTACTATATATAACAGTACAAAGAAGATTTCCAGCAATTTGATATATGAAGATTTTTTCCAATAGTACTATTACAAAGTCAAAATTATAACATTTTCTACAGCACACAATAAATAAGTTTTTATATAATCAAGTCAGCCATTCATTGCTATAGAAGAAGAATATCAGAAAGGAAAATAACTGGTACTACGGAGAAAATTTTATATCAGCAATAGCAAGATAACAAAGATTGTACTTTAAGTTTTTTTTTTTTTTTAAATATTTATTTATTTATTTTTAGTTTTCGGCGGACACAACATCTTTGTTTTATGTGGTGCTGAGGATCGAACCCGGGCCGCACGCATGCCAGGCAAGCGCGCTACCGCTTGAGCCACATCCCCAGCCCAACTTTAAGTTTTTATTATGTGCCAGGTGCTCTGCTAAGTGCTTTATCCTTATCAGTTTATTTGCTGGTGGCAATGACCCAAAAGATAAGTATTATTAGCCCCATTAGAGATGGAAAAATGGAAGCACAATGAAGAACAGAAACTTTCCCAGGAATCACACTAAGTAAATGACAGAACCAGAAGTCTTGCTTGTGAAGTGACAGAGTTATATAAGCATTGATGGGCTCTTTCTCTGGGACTGATGAAGCACAATCATTATGGTTATTCTGAAAAGAAGTGTTTTGTGCCAGTGTCTCAGAGTTCCTTGCTGCCCTTCAGTAGAAGACCATACTGTAAATCTGGACATTCTGAGATGCTCATTCTGGCTCTGGACCACAAAAACCACTGTATTTTCTGACCACAGAAAACATCAGCTTCCACAGCTCAGAGGCCAAGGGCTTCTGTCTATTTCTAGTCTTCCAGAAGTTCTGAAGGATAGAATGTAAATAGTCCTTTACTGTAACACAGCAGGGCAAATACATACACAGGCGTATGCAAGCTAGAAAGTTTGTTCAACATGCAGAACTCAGGCAAACACAGCAAAGTAAACATGGCAATGGGAAGAAGAAAGAGGAATGAGGCTAGAGCTGCTGAATTTCACACAGAGGTTTATCAGCCTGAACATCTGGTTCCCTGGAGAGGAGCAGGGAGGAAACTTGAGAGGCCCAAATCTCCCTCCTTTAAATACTTGATGACCTAATTTTGACCTAACTTACAATTTAGGCAGTGAAAATGATTTGGAGAGAGCCTTCTCTGGCCATGTCATGCTTTGGCATTCAAGATGAAAACATCTTGAATGTTGATGTTTGTCCCAGCTGAGTTATAAACAAAAAGGCAAATATTGGATTTAGATGTTCTTAACTGCTGCCATCCAACCACAGGCAATGTTCAGAGTAGCTTGCTCTGAATTAATGAAAACATAGAAGAATGAAATGTGGATTAATGAAAGCCCAGGGAACTATTTCCCAAGGGATGTGCACAGTACTGTGTGTTAAAGGTACTTCCTCAGATAAAGACTGCCTCCAAATGAGGCTCCTTGAAAAGATCCTCAAGCCTGTTTACCTACATATACTACCACTCGTGCCACCTGCCCAGGCTAGCCACCTGCCCAAGCTAATCATCTCATAAAAAACAAGTGACTTCTTCAGTGATTGTTAAAGTCTTGGAGGGTAGCCAATTGGTTGTTAGAGGTAGGACCCTGGATCCTCCTGGCTTCCTATTTCTAAAATAGAAAATGGCATCACTGTATTAGTCAAGTATATTTGTTGGCAAGGCTGGAAATGACCCTCAGGTGAATGTATAATAACACAAAAAAGCTAATTATATAGGGTACAAAGAGATGAGATGAGGACCAATATACAAAGCACTCTCTGCCCGTCCGTTGATCTATCTCAAGAAGTAGTAAGTCTCCAGGAAAGGGAGAAGTGCACATTATAGAGGGAGCTAAGCATATGATGGGTGAATGAACTGGTTGATCTTCAGGCATCCTGCCAGTTCTGAGATTTAGTTTTTCTAAATTGTTTTGAAACATTTCTTGAACTTCCTCTGTTCTGGGAACAGCACAGTTCTGGCTGTTGTTTGAATAAAGATGGAAGACAAAGACCCTCTAGATGTATGCAGGAAATGCTGGAGGAGGTGGAGGTGGGGAACAAACACATTAACCATTTCTACCGGGCACTTAGATTCTTGACCAGAATTATGTGCAGGACATTGTGGGTACACAATTGAGGGGTCACTTAGCTCAGGAAAGGGGTATTGGCAATGGAAGCAGTTGAGAAGGATATGTGGGCTGAATCTTAAACAGTGAATAGGAGACGGCCAAGAGGCTATGAGGAGCTGAGGACACCATAGCAGTGTAGTCTTGCCTCAATCTGACAGGTACTTCCTCAGATAAAGACTACCTCCAAATGAGGCTCCTTGAGAAGATCTTCAAGCCTCTTTACCTACATATACTACCACTGGTGCCACCTGCCCAGGCTATCCACCTGCCCAAGCTAATCATCTCATAAAAAACAAGTGACTTCTTCAGTGATTGTTATCATCAGTGAGCTGGAAACGAAGAATCAGAGATGGTAGGGGCAAAGTAATAGAGAAGAGTGTGTGAGACAGACATGACCATCCCTACTCACAAATTACTTAAATGATGCTTGAAGAGGTTAGATCAAATGTCTCTCATTTGAAGTCAGACAGTCCTAAACTCAGGTCTCAGATCTGCAGCTTGCTCATTGAGGGAACCTCTAGAAAGTTATTTATATTCTCTGAGTCCCAATTCCTCATCTGAAAACTAGAGTTAATGGTAGCATCCACTTACTAGGATTGTCATGAGGAGAAATAATGTGGTGTAATGTGAAATCTTTAACACGGGCTCAGCACATTCTAAGTGCTCAATAATGGTAGAAACTGACTTTTAAAAAAATACACATAATTTTGTTCAAAATTGCACAGAAAATTTCACAAAATTGTACAGAACTCACCTGTAGTGAACAACCAAGGTGACAGAGAAGTGATCTGCCCTGGGTGCTGAAAGAGTGCACAGTTAATGAATTTAAGAACAATCATAACACTGAATGAGTATTTGTCTGCTTTTTATTAATTTAAAGTCTAGAGAATTGCAAACAATTTCAGTGATAAAATACTCCTCTCCCAAATATCTTGTTTTGGTTTAAGAATTTCTACAATTGTGGTGTGAGTACTAGTGAGTTTTAATAATATATTTAAAAATATATAAAAAGCTGCCATTGCCTTTGACTCACATTGTAAATCAGAGAGAGCCCCCTGGATCATAATCAGCTGGACACAGTTTTCAAATGATCACTCCAGCCACCCTTTCTTCCTGTTTTAAAATTTCAATAGATAAACATTCCAAATGAATATACAGGGTGACAGAACTGAAGTGACTCCAGTTCTGTTCCTTTATCTTTTCAATCACTGTGCAGTTATTGTTTATTCTAAATCTATCATTTAAGCAAAGGAATATGTACTTCCATAGGAGCTGAAAACATGAACAGCACCCAAAGAATGCTCAAATATTTGTGAACCATTAGAAAACTGTAAGAAATTCTCTGAACTAACTTCCATGTTGACAAAATGTTTATTATAGAATAAATTATAAATGGGCTAGCTTTAAACTGTTTGCTGCAAGTATTTTTTTTTCATACAAACTCTCAAAGAAATGATCTGCTCCAAGTGTCAAACACACTAGGATGCCTATTAGACTGCAAGTCTGTCAGGCTCCAATGCTTATGATAATGTTTCCCCTATTTCATCCCAACCCTTATAGAGTTCTAACTGTCCGTGTGTCTATTTCTTTATCCTGGAAACCTGACACTCTTACCAGTGGAGTCGGTTATTTGGATTAAATTGTGTCCATCTAAAGACTCACAAACTTATATTCTTCCCCTGGGGTGAACAGTACCTTAGAGCTTAGTGGCCATAGATTGCTTTAGGGTTTGGTTCTTTCTGTAGTAGAGAGCTCTAGATGAGGCATTAAAATAGTGGATGTGGGAAAAACCAATGTGTGGGGAACACTACAAGAGACAAATGACTTCTCCCTCCTCATAACTGAACCCTGTGTGCACAGGAGCTGATGTTATTATCATCTGACAGGTTATCTGAAGTAAAAGGAACATTTAAATCAAATGGTATTGAGATGGATTGGGTTATGAAATAGAATGGTCCAAATGACACTAGTGATAGAACAGTATGACTGTGGGAACTGCCATTTGGTTGCAGCAAAGAGGAAAGGGTTCAGATCTTTCAAGGGTTGGAAATTGTGCCAAATGGGATAATGGTGATGATGGACTACCAAGAGAGAAGCACAGAGGAGGCCTTTGTGCCATTTGCTTCAAAGGAGATAGCAGAAAATGCTCTGGGGGAAACACAAGGAAAGAATAGGGCACAAGTATATTGAGATCTTCAGAAGTAGCAAGAGTGAAATCAAAGAATTTTATGACCCACCAAGAAGATTGCTGAGACAGCTACCAGAACTAATGATAGACCAATAGGAGAAAGAGGTGGTTATTATGGAGCTGGGTGTGGAAGTACTATGATAGAATGTGACAAGGAGGTGATGGAAATGATGTAGTTATGGAGGTTTCGATGACTGTTGTGGCTATAATAATTAGGCTATGCAAAGGATGGCTTGGATGACAGAATGGGAGATAGAAGAGGTATGGGAGGGGAGGTCATGGCTATTGTGGAGCTAGTGATGCAAGTTCAGGTTTTCATAGTGGTCATTTAGTACATATGAGAGGGTTGCCTTTTCATGCAACTGAAAATGATATTGCTAATTTGTTCTCACCACTAAATCCAATATGAGTTCATATTGGAGCTGATGGCAGAGCAATAGAAGAAGCAGATGTAGATAGAGTTCATAACAGAAGAAGATGCAGTAGCTGCCATGTCTAAAGATAAAAATAACATGCAACATTGATAATTGAATTCTTCTTGAATTTACTCCTGGAGGTAGCTCTGGAATGGGAGGTTCTACAATGGGAGGCTATAGCAGAGATGGAATGGATAATCAGGGAGGTCTTTCCATATTCTTGTGTGAATTTAGTCAGGATTCTCTAGAGAAACAGAACCAACAGGATATATGTATAGGTATGATTATCAAAAGGGTATTTATTAGATTGGCTTACACAACAAGAAGTTGAATAGTTCTGCAATTGCCATCTGTAGTTCAGAGAGCTGCATAGTACAAGAAGCTAAAGTCTCAGAAAAAGAGGGTTTACTGATGCACCCCAGTCTGGGATCAAAGGCCTGGAAACTATAGAGACACTGGGCATAATCTGCTTTGGATGACTGAGGGAGCTAGAGTCTGAGTGTTCAGATGGTTGCAGCAGTCATCAAGAACCCATTGAAGAAGAATAGAGCTTGCATCTGCTGTTGTTTCCTTGTTCTTCTAACTTTTCTTCCATCCAAGCCTTCAACCTATTGGACAGTACTGCCTACACTTTTAGTAGGTCTCCAGTTAGCTGTCCTACATGCCAATCATTCATAGAAACACCCTCATTAACACACCCAGAAGATACTTAATCTTAGGCATCTCTTAATCCAATCAAGTTTAATGATTCAGAGTAACCATTGCATTATTCTTCTTCAATTCTTCTTCCATGTTCTTTCATGTGTTCTATCATTTTCATTGTAGAGGGTCTTTTATCTCCTTGGTTACATTTATTGTTAGTTTTTTGTTTGTTTGTTTGTTTGTTTTCTTTCTTTCTTTTTTGAGACTATTATAAGTAGGATTGTTTTTCTGATTTCTTTCTCAGCAGATTTCTTTCTCAGGTAGATAGGAAAGCTATTGATTTTTTAATGTTAATTTTATAACCTGCTACTTTTCTAAATTTGTTTATTAGTTCTAGCAGTCTTTTGGTGGGACTTTTTGGATCTTCTGAGTATAAGATCATGTCATCTGCAAAGGATGATAATTCAACTTCTTCCTTTCCTCTTTTTATTCCTTTTATTTCCTTCTCTTGCCTAATTGCTCAGGCTACATTTTCTAGTACTATATTAAATAGAAGTGGTGAAAGTGAACATCTTTATCTTGTTCCAGATTTTAAAGTAAATATTTTCAATCTTTCTCCATTCCCACACTGTAGTTCTAAGGCTGAACATGCCCACCTGTTCAGGAGATGAATAAAACAACAGACACCTTACTTTTCCAGAAATAGCCTGAACCTTATAGAAAACTAAAGAAAACTGAGGAGTTTAGTTTTGGACATGATGAGTTAAGGATCACCTATTCTCCATTCAGGTGGGGTATTAACTAGGCAGTTGGGTATACAGTCAAGTTCAAGAGAGAAAATGAGGATTGAACTAAAATGTGAGAAGACAAATAATATTTAATTTAACCAAATTATAAGGTGTGGGAAAGGCAGTAGTAGAAGATAAGACTGGAAATGTAGTTTAGGGATAATATGTTCAAGGATTTAAGTCAAATATACATTGTAAGGCTTTCAGATGAGGATGTGACAAATAACGTCCTGGCTGAAGCACAGCAAATATGAAGATCAGTGCTCACAGTTGAGAATGAATATCTAAGCCCACAAGCCTTGAGCACTGGCAAGTTCAAGCTTAATGATGCCTAGATGCCTATAGACCTGCCAACTCCCTTCTACTCTGAAAGAAAAAAGAAGGGAAACAGCAACAGGTGAAATGGTAATGCTCTGAAACTCTGCTTGTTCTACCTCCTGTTTCCAAGGGACGAGATGTGAAATGAATCATGTAAAAATGTACCACAAGTGATCATAACTGGAATATGTAAATATTTTCTCTCAACCAGGGATGAGGAGCTAAAGAACACTGATACCATTTGGTGTGTTTGCTGCTATGACCAAACACCAAGAAGTATGAATAAATCAAGCATTGGAATTCAGTGCTTTCTTTGCTTTAGTTATGGCAGTATTGGGCAGCTGGGCCACCAAAATTCTTCTGCAATGGTAGGCTCATCTGTAAAGAAGTAGCAAAAAAGAGCCCTGTCCCTTTAAGAGAACCTCCTGGTGACTATTTATTAAATTTTTTCTGCCTGCTACATCTTGTGCTAAAAACTTTATATATAGGATCCCATTTAAAATCTATAACAAACATTTTGGGGTGGCAGAGCCAGTTGAGACATAACGACTTATAGTCAATACTCCAGAACTAAACTCAAGGAGTATTTTCTGAAAAGAGGACTATAAATTTAACTTTATAAAGACAAAATTTTTTCATTAAAAACTTCTATATTAGTGATGGGAGGGGAGGGGAAGGGGGAAAGGAAGGACAGCAGAATAAAATAGACATTATTATTGCTGTATGTATATACGTGACTGCATGACCAATGTGATTCTGCAACCTGTACACTCAGAAAAATGAGAAATTATACCCCATCTAAATTCAAATGTATGATATGTCAAGATCATTGTACTGTCATGTGTAACTAATTAAAACAAATAAAAAAAATTTAAAAAACTTCTATATTTAAATTCATTTCTACTACTGATATGTACTGCAAGTGATCCATAAACCTACAGTTTGCTTTAGAGTTCCCTAGGGTTATGGAACAAAGGGGTATGCATTTGAAAGCTTCAGGGAAATAATTAATCATAATACTAAAGATGCATGAATGTTATTTCATGAGTTTTTGGCCTGCTTCTTCTTTGTGTGGGTAGGAAAAGACTACATGCTTTTCTTTTTCAGTTACCTAGGAGTGCTAAATAGTCTTTCTTTGACTCAATGTGCTATATTACTGAAATACTGATTTTTATTTTACATAGTGCATAAGATTTTTGAGTACTGAATAAGCAATATTTTTACCCAAGAAATTTCTCTTCTATAATGTATATAGTAACATTATTATAACACAGGGGACTCCTGTCCCAAAGGCTGTAATTCTGCCCATCAGTAGGAAAAGGGGGCTTTTATAGGGGTGATTCAGAGAAAATTTCAGAGAAAATGAGATTAGGGAGGAGAGATCAGGAAGAAGAAGATCAGAGAAAAGAAGATTAGGAAGGAGAAGTTCAGGGAGAAGAAACTTGAGAAAAAGAAGGAAAAAAAATGTAACTTTCAAAGCAACAAGGGCTATAGTCAAAGCATGGAGTGAACCCCTGTTATACCCTAAGCCATTTAAAAGTTAATCTAGCAAGCAAGAGATCTTTCTTGGGTAGAGTTGGGGTTTGGGAAGGTACTTTACATTTGCAATTCATTTCTTTTGTCTCTGAAACTGATGTAAAGAAAAACATCACATTCATTTGAATCTGAACATCAATTTAGATTATATCTTTCTTGATTAACTTGTTCAATTAAACTGTTCACACCTGATTTAATTTGTCAAAATGAACTGTATATACATGTTAATCAATACATACGTGCTTTGGATTATCCTCAGCAAGTTAATCCACTGCACAGAAAACACACACACACACACACACAATTTTAATTGAACCAATCTTTCAATTTAAGTTTCCTGGTGGAGAGTCTGATCCAGGAAGGAAAATCATTAAGACCAGGGCAAATGGAGAACTGATTTAGTAAAAGCATTCCTGTACCAGTGAAAGTTTGGCACCTTCTAAATTCTGAAAATGCTTAGCTTCTCTTTTATTTTGCCATTAAAATTTGGAAAACAAACCTCCAAGGAAAACGTGATGGGGCATGTGGAGTCAGGCACATTGGGAAATGTAAGTCTTCTGTCTTTGTTCCCATAGCAGAGGAGCCCTACATGCCACCTGATGTGAGGCTGTGGACATGCACATACATGGATTTCAGAATGTGCCATGCCATGCTTTCAGAAACCACTAATCCCAAGAATGGTTCTTCTGAAGTCTGCTATGTTTTAAAAGCAAAGAGAACACAGATCTGCAAATATTCTTTGAAATTTTCCATTAGTAGTAAAAACTTAAACTCTTAAAAGTGACCTTGGGCAGGCTGAATTACAAGTTTCCCACTTACGGCAGGAAGTTTATCAGGCCAGAAATAATTGTCACCCATTATAAACAGATCCACCATGGATCTGTCAACAATGGCTTAACAGAGAGCCTCTCTTGGGTCACAGAAGTATCAGACACAGAGTTGGGAGGAAGCTCTTTTTCTGACTATCATCAATTACCTGTGTGACCTAGACCTTGAAGAGACCTTCCAGGTCTAATATTCTCTAATATGAGCACTTTCATAATCCATGGTTTGGAACCAATGTGAACGTGAAAATTTTATACAAGAGAGTACAAATAAAGGTATTTCCTGGCTCTAGGTCTTGGCTTTCATCATTTGTAAAATGAGTTGGCGCAAAATGGGGAACTAAAATTATCTCCTGAAACTAGTCCAGCTTAATGTGTGCTAGTTTTTACAAGGAGAACACCATGTGAGAAACTTTAAAAAACAGAAACAAAAATTCTACCCTCAAGAAGGTTCCAACCGGGGGATCAAACATGGCGGTGGGCACAGAGAGATCAAGTCTCCGACCTCTTCAGCTGCGCGGGCATAGGGAGTCGTAAACTGTCTAAATGCTGTTTGCTCAGGATCACTAGGCAATGCTGAGCTGACGTGGATCTGGGGCGAACAGTCTGGGCCTCTCAGAACACACACCTAGCCCAGATCAGCTGCATTCAAGCTCCCGTTCGCCTGCTTCTCGCAGCCAAACTGCTGTGACTCAGCACTAACTATCCCGCCGAAACAACTGGTCGGCCCTTCTGATCCTACAGAGGTAATTGCCAACCGAGCCTTCATAGGCAGTGGCCACAGGATTGAAACGGGGCTTGGGAGAGACAGTCAGGACCCACCCGTTGCATTGGTCACCCGGCAAAGGGAACGAACTGTCACCATTTGCATGGGATACCACCATGGCAGAGAACTGACGTCACCAAAACGCGGCAGAGGAGATAAATTCATTGAAATCAGCGGCAACAGGTGTGTAATCCCCTAGCCATCCCTCTCCACACAGCGGGGAAACCTTAAGGGCCCCTCCCAGCTCTCCTGTAAGGGCCTCTCCCAGCTCTCCCGTGAGCGCGATAGCCAGACCGAGGGAATCAGGAGTGGCGCGGGACTCGCGGCGCGGAACTCCTGGCTACCGCTCCCACCAGTGCTGACAACTGAGGTCCCTTGCACCAGCTACCGGGGGCGTGGCTACCGGAGGGCAAGCAAATTCGCTGGGGGTTCTCAGCCCCAAGCCCTACAAACTTAGGGTCTGAGGGAATGGCAAACAGGGAGAGTGTGCTCAGGCGTTCATGAAAACAGAGCTCCCAGGAGCAGCAGACCTGGTGTGTAGCCAGTATTGTGGTGAGCGTCACCGGTGAGCGGGGCCTGGCTGGGGGAAAAGGGCCTCGGTAAAGACAGAGGGTGGGGGGAAAGCTAATCATGAAGAAACAAACTAAATTAGAAAAAAAAAAGATAAATAAACAAACATGGCAGGAAGTACAAACCATATATCAATAGTAACTCTAAACGTTAATGGCTTAAACTCTCCAATAAAGCGACATAGGCTGGTAACATGGATTAAAAAAACAAATCCAACAATATGCTGCCTCCAGGAGACACATCTGATTGGAAAAGACATACACAGGCTGAAGGTGAAAGGTTGGGAAAAAATATACCA
>NW_026000174.1:2649464-2652802 GCF_001458135.2 Marmota marmota marmota
GAAATGGAGGGAGACCCTCATTGCTATACAAAATTACATATAAGAGGTTGTGAGGGGAATGGGAAAATAAACAAGGAGAGAAATGAATTACAGTAGATGGAGTAGAGAGAGAAGATGGGAGGGGAGGGGAGGGGGGATAGTAGAGGATAGGAAAGGTAGCAGAATACAACAGTTACTAATAGGGCATTATGTAAAATTGTGGATGTGTAACCGATGTGATTCTGCAATCTGTATTTGGGGTAAAAATGGGAGTTCATAACCCACTTGAATCTAATCTATGAAATATGATATGTCAAGAGCTTTGTAATGTTTTGAACAACCAATAAAAAAAAAGAAGGTTCCAACCTAATTATCAAAAAAATATTCAGAAACACCAACAATAAAATAGTCTACTGATAAAAATTTGACAATCTAATAGATTTCAATGTTAGCAAGTATCTGACTCTTTGAAACACTAATAATAGCAATATATAAAATGCTAAAATGTGTAGCATAGAAAATAATGTGAAAGATGGCAATCCTTCATTCTTTTCTTGGCTCCCCATCCTACTGTGCATTGGGTCCTAACTTTTATAAGTAAATTCCACAACCTCCATTTGCATGTAGCTCTTAACACTGCAATCAAACTTAGGGCTTAGGGAAATATCTTGCCCATTTTTGTGGCTTATCTCAGTAAGGTATCAATCCTGCTACTTATATTGAAGTTAGTTTGGTTCCTTTGACTTATACCTCATTCATTCATTCAGCAGAGTAGCTAAGTGCTTTGCTAGATGTTGGGAGTGCAAAGGAAAATAAGCCCGAACTTAAACATCACTTACACAAGATCAAATTATGTGATTCAGTGTAGAGTGCCTGACCTCCCTGCATCTCTCTTGAAGTTCTTACAAGTTGTTATAGGGATCAGTAGTTTATTCTTGTTTTATTGCAGAGTAGTATCACACGCTGTGAATGTGTTATGGTTTGGTCAACCTTTCACTTATTGAATGGCATTTGTTTTCAGTTTTTTGCTGTTATGCATAAAGCCACTGTAAACATTTAACTATTCTTGGAGGTTTGTAGTGATGGCTTATTGTAATCTAATTGGTATTTGCCTAATGGGTAATGTTGTTTAATATCTTTTCATACATTATTTTGCCATCCATGTCTCCTTTTATCCACTTCATAACTGAATTTTTTTCTATTGATTTTCAAAAGTGTGTGTGGATGCATGCACAGTTGTGTGTATGGCCTTTGACCTTTGTCTCAGATACATAATTTGCAAATATTTTCTTCCACTCATTAGCTTGTCTTTTCTTCCTCTATTAAGATAATCTTTTTATAGAGTGGGGTTTTTAATTTCGATGAAGTCTAATTTGTTCATTTTTCTTTTATAGATTGTGCATTTGGTATTATCTCTTATATCCCTTCACTTAGCCCTAGATCCCAAGTTTCTCTCCATTTTTTTCCCCCCAAGGGTTTTATAGTTTTGTATTTTACATTTAAATCCATTATCCATTTCTGAATTTATATTTATATATAATGTAAGGTTTAGGTAAAGTTCATTTTTTTTTTTTGCCCAGAAATATCTAATTGTTCCCAGCACAATTTGTTGAAAATAAAACAGGAATTTTGAGATGAAACTAGATTCTCTGCCTCACCAATTTTTTTTAAATTTTTTAAATTTGTTTTACTTAGTTACACATGACAGTACAATGATCTTGAATATGATGGGATATAATTTCTCATTTTTCTGAGTTTACAGGTTGCAGAAAGAAATTGATGATGTAGTGCATATATATGTGACTGCATCACCAATTTCTTTCTGGGTTCTTGTCACAAATTTGAAGAATAAAATCCATGGACAATAATGGAAGGGAAGAGTAAACAGAAGAGGATTTTATTTAAGTGAGAAGAGAACAATGTGGGAGGGGACCTGATAGCAGGAAAATCCATTTTGGGGTACTAGTCTAAGGGCTTATATAGTTTTGGGGGGTATGAGCATTGATCAAAATCTGTGCTAAACAGGCATTGGAAAAATACCAAAGTCATTGGCTGTGTCCTTAACCTTTGGGTGTTAATTTTTCCTGTAACTCCCATCTGGTTCATACCCACCTTCAATTTCCTGCTCTAAGGACAAAGGAGTTGGCTGGAATGTTCTGGCTGCTGTGCTTTATGCTCTGTTCAATGAAAAAGGCCTTGATGGAGCCCATTAATGTTTCTACAGGTTAGTTTAACACGGTCTTTGCATTTGAACAATACCTTAATTGGGGCCCATTACTTTGATTGCCTAACCATTGTCTATTGTGATTCAAAAAGACACATACTTTCTCCTCTGAGATTTCTTTCTTTCTTTCTTTCTTTCTTTCTTTCTTTTTTAATATCAGTGATCAACATTTAAAATTGACTTGCATGAAAGCTGTGGTCCAGGCCCTCACAGAGCTCTCAGGGAAACAACAATCATAGCAGCTTAAGATACTAAGTTAGGAGGGGGTATGCTCAGAGTACTGGGGAAGCAGAGGAGGCTCTGCCCCAGTGACTGGGTTCCTGTGCACATTCATGTATCGCTCTGTGGCTAAATGCCTGGGCCCTGAAGTCTGCTTACAGGTTTAATCAGTTGCATTGGAACACTGGCCCCTGAACTATACTCCCAGATTTTTTACCTCAGATCTCTGCTCCTCCCCCAACAGGGTAATAAGACCCTCATTCTAGGTTCACTTCAGCCAACCCAGATGCTATATTCCAATGCATACACCTGCAGTTTCTGCATTTTTGTTTGGAATTTCCTACCCAGATCAGGGAAACCAGGGTTGAGTGACACGTCAGCATGCTGAGTAGTTTGAACTAAAAGACAGGGGAAAATGTCAGAAGCAAAGTCCCTCTCTGACCTTCTCCTGCTCTTCTTTCTGCAGTTCTCCTTTCTCCCCCAAGGGCAGAACATTGAAAGCAGAATTCCCCAAGGTGGAATTCTCTCCCCCAAAGGTGGCCATAAAACCTAGAGCTATTACTCTAAACTTTCCCCTACCCTCTGTGTAAGAGTTGGCCATAAATAAATTCTCTCATTTACCTTGTCTTATAGATCATAGCAGCCTCATTCAAGAAGGGGTCTTGCCTTGTACCCCAAAGGAAGGAATGCCACATAGAAAGACCCAGAAATATTCCAACAGATAGGTCTTGCTGGTTTTTCTTCTCAGCCTATTGCCATGAGGTCAGACTCCTTTTGTTCAGTCACATTTCTACATAGCTGTCCATTCTTCAGCGAATGGACAGTTTTCCCTAGGTCTTTTGAGTCAAGTCTTCATTTCTGAAGGCTCCTGTCTTTTCTTTCCTTTCTTTAACTTTCTTTTTTTTTTTTTTTTTTT
>NW_026000174.1:2653007-2758445 GCF_001458135.2 Marmota marmota marmota
TCTGTACCATTGGTCCACCCGCCTGTTTTGGTACCAGAGAATGAACCCAGGAGCACTCAACCACTGAGCCATATCCCCAGCCCTTTTTATTTATTTATTTTTTATTTTCAGACAAGATCTTGCCGAATTGCTTAGGGCCTCGCTAAGTTGCTGAAGCTGACTTTGAACTTGCAATCCTCTGCCTCGGCTTCCTGAGCCACTGGGATTATAGGCATGCACCACTGTGCCTAGCTCCTATGTCATTTAAAACTGATTAAATATATATGTTATGCTTTTCTCTAGATATCCTGACTTTTGTAATAAGGTGTTGTCCATGACCCTTATGAATTGGGGTAAAGAAAGGTAATATCACATCTTTCTGCCCTGACACAAGCAACCACTCAGTTTTATTCTGAGTCTGGATTAAAGAGAAAGTGGACAGAGAACATAATGGAATGTTTCTTGCTAGACTGACAGCCTATTCCATTTAAGCTTATTGGTCCTCAATGCATAAAGTATATATTAATAACAATACAAAATAATAATAGCATAATAATAATGATAATCCATTATGTGGCCTACATATCTGGAGAGCTGGTCTTCATGGTTAAGTGGGTTAGCCACAGAATTGCTTCACTTCCCCATCTGAGGGTTGGGCACTGACCTCATTTAGCAACTTTTGCGTAAGTATCTATATGGTCTGAACTCTGAATCAGTGTTTGAAGAAAATTCATCCTTGTACAAACAACTAATGGTGTTGTTGGCATGGGGTAGTTTCTCTTCTATGGTGATAGTGTCTGCTAGAAACCAAAGCACATTTTTTTTTCTTCTGTACTAATAGCTAGAAATGCGATTCATCGATTAAGAACTGAAAACACTGTCCTCTTTTATAAATTCAAATGTTCAGATGTTATTCAACTAAAGCCATCCTATTCTGTGGAAGGCTTGGCATATAGTCAAGACTTGAAAGGAAAAATTCTAAGTATGACCTATTAGCACTGAAGAACTTTCTCTCTAGAAAGATTTATTCATTAATGAATATCTCCTGTCTTGGGATGTATGCTAATTAGTTATAAACTGAAGAGATGATCCCTATTAAAGTAATGTTAAGTACTGTAACACATAAATGTCAAAATATTAATGCCTTTCTTACTCACTCAAATAGGTGTTCCTACATAGTGATTGATTCTGTTCTAAGTAGTAATTAGAGAACCCAGGTTCCCTCCATCTTAGAGCTCCTCCATCTTCAATAATGGTTTCCAAGATTGTTAACTTGGCAGAAAGAGCACAGAGGATGCCAATTGGATTTTTCTAGTGTCCAGGTCCACAACTAGCTCATATCATTTCTGCTCACAGTCTAATGGCCAGAATCTAATCTCATGGCCACACTAATTTCAAGGATTCTGGGAAATGTCATAAAACTGTGCCCAGGTATAAGAGTAACAGGTTTCATGAACTTATGATATCTTCCATTGTTCCTGAAGTCACTGCATATCAGTGGTCTAAAACCAAACATGAAATTTGCAAATATTTGGAAATCTTCCAGGGTATACAGTTCTATAGAGAGTAGCTTGCTGAATGTGATGATAAAAATGAATGTTGGGTTGTTGATGTTGCAGAGTTCCTGAAAAGCTTGAGTTTGCCACCAAAATTTTTTAATATTGCTTTTTAAAAATCTATATACGAATGGTGTATAAATTGTTGATATCCTTCCTTTGGAAATATATAAATGATGAGTGGTCTTGACTATAATTCACAAATATTCACTGATAATTAATACATTGTCTAGGAATTAAACAATTATTTTCCTAGAGAGGATATATATATATATATAACTATATATATAGTACTATATATATATACATATATATGTATATATATATATATATATATATATATATAGTATTAATGTGTATATATATATTAGGATATATATAATATATATTAGTAAATATATTAGGATATATATAATATATATAATACTATATATATAGTATTAGTATACATATAATATATATAGTATTAGCTCCAAATAAAACCTGGAATTATACCAGAGTTTATTATGTCATATGCTAACTTCATTAATTAAGACTCTTTAATTGCAAGTAATAGAGATCAACAAGCTAGTTTATGCTCAAAAGGGAAATTGTTATAAGGATAGAGAGGTTTTATGTGGAATTCTGGGGTAGAAATAGAGGTAGGGCTCAAGAAAGGACAGAAACTAGGAGCTGGAAGGCTGTCATGATTGTCACCTCTACTACTCTATGAAATTAGGGTAATTTCATAATTTTCTCTGCCTACTGCACTTCTCCAACCACACTATTGGAATCTGCCTCATAAGGCTCTCAAGTTTATGTGTTTCAGCCACAAGCAGAGACTTGCAGTTTCTGAATCCCAGTTTCAAATTTCTGTTTTGGGAAAAAAAATCTGGTTGTTTCAACTTGAATTCTATGTTCATCACTGGTCCCAATTAATAATGACAATGGAGACACATTCTGTCCAAAATTAGCTTCCAGCTGCCACCTCCCATAAATGTGGGTTTAGTTCCCAGAAAAGAGAGAGCAAGAGAGAATTCTGCTAACAAATATCTCATCTCTCTGGGCCTCAGTTTCCTCATCTATAAAATGGAGATAATGCTACCTAACCCAAACAGTTATTTTGAGGATTAAATTGTTAGGTGCAGGACAGGCTGAGTAAGCTGTCTGCAGGGCAGCCAAACAAAGTTAGCTGCAGGATGACCTGGCTTCTCTAACCCTCCATCTGGTTCTTTATCTCCTGTTTGCTTCAAGCCCAAACACCCCCCCACCCCCTCTCAAGGCTGAACACTTAACCTCCTTGTGTGCCAACAGGCAGCTTGCAGACCCAGAGACCCCATTAGATTTGGGCTATAAAAACTCCCTCCTGCCAGGCCCCTCTCTCTCTTCTCTCTTGCTCTCTCTGTCTCCTTTGAGTGCGTGCTCTCTCTTCTCTCTCTCTCTCTCTCTCTCTCCTTCTCTTTCTCTCTCTTCTCCTCTGTTGCACTGCTGCAATAAAGATCTCTTGGTTGCTCTGAGTGGTGTGGTCACTTTTCTTTCATAAATGACACAGGATATATAAAGTCCAATATAGTACCTGGCAGAAAGAAGATATTCCATAATTAATTAATTAATACATGCATATAAACCAATATTATATCACTTCATTTATCAGAGGTTATAAGCTCAAGACATAAATCTGGATGAACAGGTAGAAGCTTTAATATGGATGTAATTAGATTTTTATTAGAGCACTATAGTTATACATAGTAGTTGGGTTCTTTTTGACAAAATCTTACATGCATGAAATTTGATTTCAATCCCATTTGTTCCACTTTCCCACCCCTTCCACCTCCCTCTATTCTCCTTCCTCTACTCTACTGATCTTCCTTTTGCTCATTTATTTATTTATTTTGGTTGATACTTTCCACATATCATAAAGGTGAAATTCTCTGTGGTATATTCATATATGTATATAATGTGATTTTGTTAAATTCTTTTCATATGTCCTTCCCTTTCCCATCCCTTCTCCCTCCCTCCCACTCAATCTCCTTCTGCTCTACTGATCTTCCCTATATTTTTGTGATATTCAATTATGCCCTTCACCCTCCCACACACACACACACACACATCATAATCAGATTTCAACTTTATGCAACTGCAGTTTTTCATGATGCAGTCCTGAAAACCTGAGTTGTGTGTAAATGATGAAAATATTAGGGTCTGAAACCCTAATATAGATTTGCAGGCTTTCCAAGTTCCACATCTTAGCTTTTAAACAAGCACTTATGGAAGTGCAAATATCCATACTATACAGTAGAAAACTATTATTGTTAGCTCATATGACTTAATATACAACAGATAAAGCAGAGAAGGTTTTATACAAAGAATTATTTCCCTGACTTCCACCTGTTACTGAGTTGGAAGTTCATGACCAGAAATAGTCTTTAATGCCATATTTATTATTCTAAACCTCCTTGAAAACAAAACAGAGTTACAGGAGAAATCCATCAAACCCTATGCCAAACACTTTTTGGCTACCCTGTAGACAGACTAGGTTTTCCTTTGTTCCATCTACCATCTCTTATGGAAAACCAAAGGCAAGATCCTTTGAAGCTATTCAGGCTTTGCTCACAGACATTTCTGAGTTAATCTCTGCATTATATTCAAATACATCATAGAGTATCCTTTTGGAAACCATATTCCTCTCAGGAAATATCCACTATGCATCTCTCTTCCATGAAACTGACATCTCTAAATTTCACTTTCCAAAGCCTAACAGAGAGGAAGCTGCCAAGCAAATTCTTCATTGAGATTCCAATGCCCAAGGAACTGAGGCTATCACTTTCACTCATCTTACCCCTTTACTGTCAATCTCCCCCATAGAAGGGCCCTATCACATCAGTGACACAATCATCACTATGTGAGATGAATGTATAAATGAGAAGAGATTCCAAATAATACATGTAGATATTTCTTCCTCAAGGACATAGTAAAAAATTGGCTAATAGGCTTACAATAAGAAAAATGTCTATAAATCATTAGAAAAAAATAACAATATAAATATGAATATTTAAAACAAATTGTCATTTTATAGAAAAGCAATTATGAGTAGACAATAAAAATATAAAAATATTTTCACTCTCATTAGTGACAAGGAAAGCACAAATTAAGATTACAATGTAGTATTATTATTTCCCATTTGATTAACAAAAACAGTGAAACTTATTGATCATTGTTTTGTGGGGCTGGAAAGAGGAACATTTTTGTATACATTGGTAAGAATATAAATTGCTATAACTTTTGAGGGAGTAACTGAATAGTATCTATTAAATTTTTTAATGCAAATATATATATTTTTCCTTTTTAGAAAATCATTTTATTTTTATTTTAACTGATAAGTAATAACTATATATTTATAGAGTACAATGTAATGTTTTGATACATGTGCACATTGTGGAATGATTAAATCCACTTAATTTGCATATCCATCACCTAAAATATTCATTACTTCTTTGTGGTAAGAACACTTAACATTCTCTCTCATAGCTATTTTGCAATACAGCATCCATGATTATTAACTCTAGTCATCTTGCTGTAAAATAGAACACCAAAATGAACACCAAAATTTATTCCTATTCACCAGCATCTTCCCTTTCTCTGTCCCAACCCCTGCCTCTGACAACCACTATTGTATTCCCCAACTTTTTTAGCTTCAAATGTGGATTTATTGTAAATCAACACTTTCACTCCTAAGATTTTTGTCATTCATCAGTAAAACTATGTAAGCATGCTAATATAGTTTTTAATAGAAAACAATTAAAAATCTTCCATTTCTAATGGTTGAATGGAGGAATAAATTATATCCAACTCTACTGAGGAATACTATGCAGTTATTAAAGAAAAGAAGGTAGAGCTATATGTATTGTCTGGGGGAAAATATAGGACCGATTTTTAAGTAAGTCAGAGAGCAATTGTTTGTGACATGATTCTATTAGCAGTAATGACCTTATTGGACCACAAAATCAGTCTTACAAAAATATGTAATTGTCTTTATTTTTCTATGACTGAAATTGAGTTCTATCTTGAGTCACCATTCTGCTTGATGATGAAAACAAAATCTTGGTCAATTCAGAGTAAATTCAGTCTACAAGATTTTCCACCCTCCTCTCCTCTTTCTTCTCTGGAGAAGGGCGCAAGGAGAGCCAAGGCTTTGATGTATGTGAGGGAGGCTGGTACAAAGCACCTGATCCTTAGCCATCATCAGCTACCACGTCCTTCCTGCTCTGTGCCCACATCTTCAGGCCTGCCATTTGCTGGTGCTACCTCCTCAGTGGTCACAGCACAGGGAAGGCATTTTGCTGAGGGGCACGAAGACTCCATGGGCATGCAGAAACCCTATTTTAAATAGGGTGTTGTTTTTTTTTAACCTTGCACCATTATTTCTACTTCATTATTTATTCTTACTTCCATTTCTGGCTACAACAGCACATCAATCCAGACCTCCTGCTAGAAACAATGGAAAGAACTGGATAAATGTTAAAAGAAATGAACGCTATTTGAAGACATTAAAGAGCTATAAGGCACCAATCCTAGAGCTCAAGTCCTAGAGACAAGGGAAATACACTAAGGTGAGCAACATACCACACTATATTTCCTGTGAGGCATTCACTCATCAGAAGCAGTAAGATATGGAAAAGGCAGAGCAGAGGACAAGCAGAAAGCAGCAGTTGAGCAGAGCTGCAACAGGTATCAAGCTAATATTCAAAAGTTGGAGTTGAGGGTTACCAAGTGCTATGGATTTATGCTTGTGTCCCCCTAAAATGCATTTATTGAAACTCTAATCCCCAATGTGATGGTATTTGAAGAAAGAGCCTCTGAGAGGTAGTTAGATCATGAGGATGGAGCTTACCTGGTGAAACTGACACCCTTTTAAGAAGAGAAAGGAGACAGCTTATGAATCTCTTTTCTTATACCACCTACAGATACAAGAAGGTGGCATTTGTGAAGAGGTCCCTCACCAAGAAACAAATCAAGGTGGTATTGTGATTTCAGGCTTCCAGCCTTTGGAACTGTGAGAATAACTGTGTTATTTAAGCCAGCAGTCCGTGGCATTTTTTTTTAAATAGCAACATGAGCTGATTCAGATACCAAAGCATGCAGGACTTGAGGGGCCAAGAACCTTGAGGAAAGAAGGAAAGTGCAGAGAAGTGAGCCCTTGGGGCATTTGCCACATCCAAGTCAGCTCCAAACAAAAACTTCAGTCTCTGATAAAAGACTGAGTTACTTAGATTAAATTTTCCCAGTGTCATACACTCAGAAAACAAGAATTCAGGGTCCTCTAAAGAAGATGGACACTAGATATTCGAGATCCTCAGTTGGGGACCCAAAGGGCTCTACTTGAGTCTTAAGTGAACAAGAAATAAAGAAGTTCTTTTTTAAAAGGATGAATTTAGGAATCCTATTTCTTTCTTTCTTTCTCCTAGAACATTAACCCAGAAATTTTTATGGTTTTTGTTGTAGTCAAAATTCATTTTGAAAGTGTTCTTCCAAGCCAATTGTTTAGATTTTATAGGCAGAAATTGCATTATGTTGATCCTTTTTTAATTTCTGCTCTAATAGGCTTACTTTGGATAATTAGTGTCAAAGTTGTTTGAATAGAGGAAGGCACCAAGCTTAAAGAAGAAAAAAATCAATTGCACAAGTATGCAAATCCCTGTACATCAGATTGAGATGATAAAGCTCACAAGCAAAGCTCACTCTTGGAGGAACAGTCCTCCAAGAAGTATCTAATTCAGTGCCTGTGGGACTACAATAAATTATTATGCTTAAAAAACTTTTTTATGACTCTATAAGAGTAAAGATAAGACATGTTCTTTCCAAACTCAACCAAGTATGTGTTTGAAAGGCAGGACTAGAGTTGATTCCAAAGCTTTTACTTTAACATTGCTATATGAAATTTTGAACAGTAGCCTATGAGGATTGTTTTCTGTAAGCAGAGCCTTTGAAGTGACCACAGTGTTAAACACAGCTAGAGCTTGGTCAAAGAATCAGGGAGACTTAGAAAAGAGGTTCTTCATTCTTACCATGGCCTCAGACCTTAGAGACTCTAGAAAGTGAAGCATTAGGTTAAAAAACGATTTCAGCTTTACAGACACTGAAAGCTTATCACATAAGATATAAAAAAAGGTCAAGTTTCTTTAGACCAAAATAATATCAACTCTGTGTTAACAGGGCTTAGTTCATGCTCACCAGTAGCTTTGATTTCTTGTCAATGACATCATTGGAATTTCTAGGAAACAATGAGTGGGTGACCTATGGTTTTACGGACAGCTTTGGTGGTTTCAGTACTCCCATGAAACATGTGCAGAACAGGCATGACCCTGAACAGCAGATTAGCACAGTAGCTGGAGTTAGGCCATCTGACTTAATGTTTCCTTCATTATTGTAATTAGTGCCCCAACTACCATGATGTAATTCATATGATTATGCGATTCATAATCCTAAATAAAAGTGACATTATTGATAGTTGTATAAAAACTGCCCCCCCCAAAAGCATGAACTTTTTCTAATGCCATTTACTTGGGTAATACTTTTTTTGTTTTGTTTTGTTTTCAAAAAATGGAATTCAGAGAAGCAAGAAGTCTTTGGGATGTGTGTCAAGATTTGGAAACTCACTTTCCTGAAGCCCAGTTCAAGACCTTGGAAATGCTGAGAGGACAGATGTACTGAGCAAAGCTTGGAGAGTGAAGTGGCAAATAAACTAGAGCTTGGAGACATCCGTAAGTAAAGGATGCTCTAGGAGCTGGTAACTGAGTGAACAAAAGGAAGGAGCAAGGTGCGAGCACTTCTGACGATACCTAGAAGAGCCATCCTCAGTTACAAGTGGGAGAGGCAGCATCAGGGCATTCCCCATGCTCTTGCCTCAGAGACGAAATCCCATGAAATCCATTTCAACATGCCCTTTCTCAATGAATCTAAATGACAGACATGGTGAAAGATGACTATGTATTTGTTAATGTCAAAGCGAGTAAAGGAGTATATTTCTTGTTCCATAAGAATATTTTTTATTAAATATATTTTTTGATCTTTTTCTGCCTATTTAAAAAGAAAATGAAAACATGTAAAAATAAAAGAATATACAACAAATCTGTAATATACTATTCAGACATCCCAGTCCTCAGTAGCCTAATGCATGAAAAGTACTTGGTTTCACAAATGTTAGGGATGTGAGGATGGGAAAAGAAAGCAAAGAAAATCTCAAAGGGAAATTGAATGGTTGTTTCTGTTGGAGTTCACTATCTTTCCTGCTTCCCTTCTCTTCCAATAGGTGGGGTTGTCTGGACTTTGCTGGTATCTCCACCCTAAGGATTGTGAAGGTTACTAAGGTGGGTGGCTTAGTCTTGGAGGTAGAACTTCTGGAGGCAGGGTAAAACAACTGCCAGTCCCTGTTGGAAGAAAGTACCCCAGGAATCTCCTTTGGAGTCCATTCGTGTGATGTGGGAGCCTAGTCTTAGCCCCTTACATTGCCTATGGACCCCACAGTTCCTGGTCTCTAAACTTTATCTCTCTCACCCCTTGTCCCTGCCCTTTCAACTTCCCAGTCAGGAACCTCTCTCTCCAGAGGTCCTGAGGACTGAGCTCTGGGACCTGTGCAGCTGTTGTGTAGAGCTGTTCTGTTTTGGGCAGATCAGGACCAGGCATTGACAGCTGCAGGCCGGGCACTTAGCTGCAAGTGCTGGGCGGGTTGGTGGCTGGGTAGGGTGGGAGACTGGGGATTGGGGAGCCAGAGGGCCCTATTGATTGCCAAATCAGCAGGCCTGGGTGATTGGTGGATGCTGGATTAGGGAGGGAGTCTGGGACCAGGCTGTTATCCAGTCCCAGCAAGTGCTGCCCAAGTTGGCCCTAGGAACCTGGTTGGCGCCAGGCTGATTGGCTGGGCAAGCCAGGATCAAGATGCCCTCACAATCTCTTCCAACCTACTGTGAGCCCTTGCAAGGCTCTCCCCTGCCTCTGCAGCAATATGGGGGCTATTAGTACATCTAGCAGGGAGACTTCAGGTGTAACTAAGCCCACAGGGACCTTGGTGATGGTCTACCAGGCCCTGGCTGTTGTCCCTAGATGGAAGTGGTTGTGTCCCTACTTGGTGGTGGTAGCAGCATAGTTGCTAACCTGTAGATATCTTGATGTTGGGCTTCCAGACCCCGGCCGGTGTCCCAAGCTGGAAGCTGCCCCAACTAAAGACAGCCATGGTAGCAGCAGGTGTAATCCAAGATGGTAACCTAGGTGTCCCAAGATGGAGGTAACTGCTTTCAGAGATAAGGCAGTGAGGGTGGGCTGTGTGGTGGCACTGGGCAGACTGTTTGGAGATGCAGTGCTGTGGCAGGCAGGCGGCTGCCTCCAGACCCTGTTTGGTGTCCTAAGGTGGAAGCTACCATGTCAAGGTGGCTATGGAGGCAGCCACAGTGTCTCTAGATGGAGGCAGTCAGGAATACCTAGAGTCATCAGAAGGTGAAAGAGGCAAGGAGCAGATTGTCTTCCAGCGTTTTCAGAGGGACAGCAGTCTTGCTGACACCTTGACATTGTATTTCTGGCCTCTAGAATTGTGAAAAGATAAGATTTGGGCTGGAGTTGTGGCTCAGTGGTAGAGTGCCTGCCTGCCAATTGTGAGGCCCTGGGTTAAATCCTCAGTACTGCATATAAATAATTTAATCAATCAATCAATCAATCAATCATACATTGACAATTAAAAAATATTTTTAAAAATGTTTGATGTTTTAAGTTAACAAGTTTATAGCAATTTGTTACAGTAGCCCTGGGAAATTAATGTAAGGGGCCAAAGGGCAAAAAGCCTTTGTATTTAGATTACATTCTTTGTAGTTTTCTCATGACTTTCAATGCCATTTGTGTGGCAGGTGTCCTTAAGCTGGCTGTGCGGTTGAATGCAAGAGCATGTTTTCTTGGAAGCTTTGGGGAATGAGGAGAGAATTGGTCTGACCTTGGGTGAAAAGCTCCCTGGTTGACCTCTTGTGGTTCCAGTGGGGTTGATAAACCGCCACGGTCTCTTAATTCTGTCTCTTAATTCTGTAGTTCTCTTCCCTATACAGGGTGAGGACTATATGGGCATCACCCCCTCAAATTGCTCAGCTTCTTTCCATGGTGTTCCCTTGGTCTTTAAGAATCTGCACTTATCTTGAGACTGATCACCTCCTTTTTCACACTGATTATTCCAGTCAACCTCTTTTTTCAAATTTGCCACCTCTCAGGCTCTTTCCTGAGCTTCCTTATGGTTGTCTTCCTTGACAATTCCAAGTTGGGCAGCTCAATAAACATTTAGTTGGAGACTGAGACAGTAGTCTAGACACTAGTCTGTGCTCTTACAGTGGTCTGCAACTCCATGTGTAGTTCTTGGAGGCTTCTTTTTTATCTACCAACTCTCCCCAGTAATGATATCTAGCCTTCTGCTCATAGGGTGGAGGTGAAAGATGGAGGACCCCTTTGTCTACTCATCACAGCACTGGGGACAATGTATGCTAACTCTTCAGTTTCTTAATAGAATATGGGATACCACCTGTGGGCCTTACCTTGGGACTTAGGCTAAAACTCTGAGCTAATAAGAAAATCCCATTCTATGTACTGTCATATACTGTAGAACAGTAAGCAAGATTTTTTTTAAAAAAATGCAAACATATTGTTCTAATTGGATAGATTTTCTATTAATTCTTATCTATTATCCATCACTTCTCATTCTATCCAGGATTTTCATCATCTTGACTTGGTTAGAACTTGTTTGAAATTATGATTAGATTTTTTAAATCCACAAATTAAAGTCTATGAATTGCCATGAACATTCTTTCTATTATAGATCCAATGCTTGGTATCTGAATTATTTAACAGATTTTTAAACTCTCCTTTCTTATTTAAACTCCCTTTCCTCTAAAAAAATGAGAAAATACCTATCTGTAACATGATGCTTCTTAAAAATAAGAGGGTGGGGGGAAGGCTTCTGGGTGTGATCATCCTGTTTTAATCATAAGAAAAGGTTTACTTCCTCAAAGGAGAGGGCTCTCCATTTCATCTGGTATCCAGCCAGCACAGAGCTGCTGAGTGTCTTCTGGCATCCAGAAAGCTCTTCCTAGGAAGCAAAGTTTCTATTCTTAGCACTATCATGAATTTATTATAAAATCTAGATGATTTCTAAGGTTCCTCCCAACTTTAGAATTATGTAATTTCATATATTTTATAATTACCATGAGTTTTAGACTGCTTCCAACTAAACTTCAATACTTCTGATTCTTAAAGAAACTCCAACCTCCACCCCACATCTGTCACATACATCTTATTGAAGCAAATATTTTCAAAGATATGTGGCAGGGTATCTTGGCCGAGACTGTTGATCATATAAATTCTTCCATGTTCAGAGATCCTGTGATTTCTCTTAAGAAAGGTCTTAATTATGACAGGGTGCTTTGTGACATTTGCATGCTATCTGGGTACATTGTTGATTTACATGGGGACTTGGATCCTTTTGAAGAGGAACTTGAACTTAGTTACAATTTTCTGATATTTATGTCTGTTAGGCCTTGTAAGTCTACCGAAGCTCGAACTCAGAGAGGGCAAATGCTAGTATTCCAGAAAAACTATAATAAACAAAGAACGTTTATAGGATAGACTAGAATTAGAAGTAGGAGCTGAAGGAAGCAGAGGTTAAGAGTAGGCATAAGCTTGTTCTGGAATCCACTTTTCTCTGAGAATATGAGAGATGCAATAGCTAAATTAGTAGAGCCTGGTGACATTCAGCTGGGAACATGCCATCTTCCAATGTGGTAAATCCAAATAAGCCATGGTAAGAGGAGTCCTAGACATTTATTCCAAACTTCCTCTGCCACATTAGGAGAGAAACAAAGGGAATCTATGGAAATGCAGAGACAGGTAGAAACAGGCAAGTTTCAAGCAGCACTGGCTAAATGCAAAGCTACCCAGAGGGCTTCCGAAATTATAGCTGAGATCTGAGCAGAGTTTCAGCAGTGATGGGAACTTGAACAGATGGTCCCAACCCCAGTAAGCAGAAAGTGAGCAGAGGAGCCACAGGTCTGGCTCAGATTATAAAACCTTCCTCAGCCATGTTGGACTCTAAGATGAGCCAAGGTCCTAGCATCTGATAGGTGGCTGAGGTTGATTTAGGTGTGAGTGAACTTACATTCAAAGCCAGATTGGTAGAGCCCAGGGGACTATCAAATGACTCCCATAGTATCTAAAATGGTGTGTGTACCAACACATTTACAGAATAATCTCATGAAAGAATTTGTAGCATATTTATTTCAAAAAGGAAGGAAGGGAGGAAAATACTTTAATAGGCACTTGGAGAAAGAAGTGAGGTTGAGAGTGATCTGAATGAAAAAAACTTTGTAATGAGGCAGATACATGATAGAAACTTCTGTGCTACATAATTCACAATCAGGCTAAGCATAATGGGTTTATTTTTGTAAAAACCAATAATGACTTTGGCTTTTAGTCCCGCACCAAGGCTGTAGAGATCACTGGATAGAGTTTCCAGGGCAGGTCTCTGTGAAGCTCATTGACATTAGAGTATATATGTATTCACATTTGTCTCTTGGTGTATTAGTATAAAATGAAAATTTGCAATTCTTGATTTTTTTCAGACTAAATTGTGTAAATTAAACAGCAGCCCCATTCTACAAATAAATAAATAAAATGGTGTGTGTGTGTGTGACCATTTAAATGTCTGTATCAAAATAAAAAATAAAAAGAACTGGGAGGTAGATAAGTGTCAAAGTGCCCCTGGGGTTTAATCCCCACTACAAAAAAAAATCAACTACCCTCAATGAACATTCAACCTTTCTGCCTCTGCCTCTGGTCATTATCTGCCTGCAAGATAAATCAATATTTCACATTGAGACTTTGAAAATTCAATCAAATGCAATTTAACCAATGTTTATTCAGCAATTATTACATGCCCAGAATTGTTCTGTGGGAATACAGAGAAAGTATTGAAGTGCTAAAACTTAATATTTATTGAAGATTAATTATGTGCCAGGTACTTAATGCTCATAATGACCTTATGAGCTAAATGCTATTATCAGCCCCTTTTATAGATAAAACTGAGTTTCAGAAAGATTAAAGATCACCCAACATTTGAGTGGCAGAATTGGGATCCAAACCCAGATTATCGGACTCCAAAGAAAAAATTCTTTGCTGCTTTTCAAAGAACTTGAAGTTTATGTTGGCAGAAATCTAAGATAAAAACCTTGGCTTATATCCCCCTCTTTTTTTCTTTTTCTTTTTTTCTTTTGTAAAAATTAAAGCATTAAATAACATGCTGATGGAGCTCAAGTCTCAAAATGTGCTTTGAAACAGCAGCCTCAAGCATGTCAAAAATACGAAAGGGAATAAATAAATGAGATCTGATTATGATGCCCATAAAGCATTAAGGTCTCTCTCCAGGCCACATCACTTGTATACTGCTTGATTAGTGCCCACTTTTACCCTTTGTAAGCCACTCTTTTAGATTTTTTTTTTATTATTGGTTATTCAAAACATTACAAAACTCTTGACATATCATTTTTCATACATTCGATTCAAGTGGGTTATGAACTTCCATTTTTACCCCAAATACAGATCGAAGAATCACATCAATTACACATCCACATTTTTACATAATGCCATATTAGTAACTGTTGTATTCTGCTACCTTTCCTATCCTCTACTATCGCCCCTCCCCTCCCCTCCCATCTTCGATCTCTACCCCATCTGTTGTAATTTAATTCTTTCTCTTTTTTTTCCCCCTTCCCCCTCAAATTCTCTTATATGTAATTTTGTATATCAATGAGGGTCTCCTTCCATTTCCATGCAATTTCCCTTTTCTCTCCCTTTCCCTCCCACCTCATGTCTCTGTTTAAAGTTGATCTTTACTCTTTTAGATTTGAGACCCAGTCCACAGTTCAATCTGAGGAGAACTAAACATGCCTACTCTTATGAGCACAGATATTCCTTATAGTGAAGTGAAGTGCCTGTGGTGAGCAATTGGCATGATCTGGAGGCAGAGACATTGGCCTTGTGGCCAGAATCCCATTGGGCTTCTCAGCCCAGTGAATGCCTGCACTATGGGCTGCCTGATGGCACAGATAACATCCATTACAATAGTAAACTACACAGGCCAAGCTCAAGACCTGGGAATCCACAAAGGAAACAAATTACATCTCTTTGGAGGAAAGCTCAGTGAATCAGGCAAAGGGATTTTAGGCTGAATGACAGCTAAGAGGAGGGTTCCTTTGGCTAAATCTTGTGAGAAGGAAAACAAAAACCAATTGAAGTGATAATGAGCTGAAGAGAACCCAAGTTCACCAGGAATAGCCCGTTCTAATCTCACCAATTATGCAGAGAGAAAACACACTTTAAAAACATGTAAAATGAATATAACCCAAACATGAGTGAGAACCTCAGGATTCCTCCAGATTGCTGATGAGTTTTGTCCCTCTAAGAAACAAGACTGTCAGCAGGGAAAACATTTCTCCCCCATTATGGTAGTGTGTAGGGACTGTTGCAAAGTCAATTAGGAAACTGGGGGATATGCTCATTACTGTTTAACAAGCTGGAGCCAGGGGAAGGAGCCAGGGGAGCAGCCGGTGGCCTGGGTCAGCTGGTCCAGGGGATGCTGAATGGGCCAGATGGGCAAATCACACCATGGACAAAGAGCCCTCCCCTCATCCTGCTGGGCCACTGCCCTGACCTCCAAACAAACTCGGAGGGCACAAATTTGTTCCCCCTTATCAGCTGCTGAGCTCAGCAGCTGCTGCCATGAGTTTCTGTTTCCGAGTTCTGCCTTTTTCCAACAGTTGCCTTTTTGTCTAACTTTTGTGTGAGAAGGGAGGAGGCGGAGGGTCCCCGAGCATAATGGAGCATAATGGAGAAATGGCTCGGTGGCTATCAGAGGACCAAGTGCTTTGAATAGAGTGTTTCAAGCGGGGCAGAAAATAGATTTTTAAAACAATTTCTGGGAAATCTGGAGGCTTAAAAACACACAGAAAGTACTGGTTATTAGTTCTCTCCCTTTCACTGTGTTCAAGGACAACAATTTCTTCTTGGAACTCTTCTTGCAGTGTAAAAGTAGGGGTGTGTATGAAATGGATTATAAATGGTTTGTGCCTAAACTAGCCATGAAAATAAGGGCTAGCCTGTCAGCCAGGCTAGGAAGAAAAGTGGGCCTGAAGAGATTAGCTGCAGGACTAAATGAGAATCAGGCAGGGAGCCTGGTGAGAAATGCAATATATTGTATTTTTTAAGCCTGGAAGCAATTATGTTTGGTGAAACAACTGCTTGAATAGAAGGCTGAATGAGTTTGAAAACAAAGATTTCACCCGTGTTTTTGTGACAACTGTATGCAGAGATGGTTAAGCTCTATTAGACATGTGGCTATTTTAAAGAGATTCTTTTCTTGTTAAAAGTAGGTATTAAAATTATGACAATGAAACAGATGAAGAGAGAAAGAGAATGTGATGACACAGAAAAACAAGGAAATTGTTTTCTTCTGTTACCCAACAAAATTGTTCTTTCATTTCTCTTTGTGGTATTTTCAAAATGTGAGAGAAGTGTCTAAATCTCAGTGAATAGAAAGGAAGAAGTCAAGAAGCCAGAGTATAATGGAACAGGGTAAGGGTGGCAAGGAGGTGGGGAGAAGGAAAAGAAGAGGAAAAATCAGTTACCCTGGAAACCACTCAAAAGGATGGAGATCAGAGGGAAAGGAAGCAGAGGCTTTGAGTCCCTACTGTCTCCTCCACATCCATTTCACCTCTAGTTCACTATGCCACTATGACCTCCCATAGCCAGGTCATCAAACTCAATTCAATAGGCATTCATTGCAAACACCCTGTGCAAAGCTGTCGTGCAGGACACAAGACTGAAGAGTGACAGTAAGGGTGCTGAAGACATAACTGGAGATCAGAGGAACACTGTCCATCTGGGGCTCTCCATGCAGCAGGCCTGGCTTGGCACTTCACAAGTGTGAGTCTTCAGTGTCCTGGGACCACCGTGGCATCTGGAGCCCAAATGTAAATCCTAATCCACTTCAGGCAATTTAACTTCTCTAGTTTTGTTTTCTCATTTGTAAAATAGGGGTAACTATAGTACTAACTCATATCAGGGTGGGTTAAGAGAAGTAGAGAAAACAGACCCACATGAGGGAAATAAATAGAAAAGACTAACATCACACATGCTAGAGGGGTGAATAAGAAGAAGAGAATGCTGAGACCACCACAAATAGTCACCAAAAGAAGCAGCTCCTGAAATTAAACCTTATCTCTCACCCTGCACAAAGTCAAATTGAAATAGATCAAAGACTTAGGAATTTGACCAGAAACCTTACAACTGCTCGAAGGGTAAGGGTCAACACTCCATCATATAGGGGCTGGCACCAACTTCCTCAACAAGATGCCCAAAGACCAAGAAATAAAACTGACAATCAATAAATGGGATGCCATTAAATTAAAAAGCTTTTGCACAGCAAAGGAAATGATTAAGAGCTTGAAGAGAGATTCTGCAGAATGGGAGAAAATCTTGGCCAACTACTCCTCCATTAGGGAATTAGTATACAAAATATACAAAGACCTCAAAATACTTAACAACAAAACAAAAACAAAAACAAATAACCCACAATAAGTGGGCAAAAGAACTAAATAGAAACTTCTCAAAAGAAGAAAAACAAAAGGCCAACAAATATGTGAAAAAAAATGTTCATCATCTCTAGCAATCAGGGAAATGCAAATCAAAACTACATCAAGATTTCATCACACTCTAATCAAAATGGCAATGTTCAAGAATACAAACAACAATAAATGCTAGCAAGGTTGTGGGGAGAAAGGAACACTTGAACATTGTTGGTGAGACTGCAGATTAGTATGACACTCTGAAAAGCAGTATGAAGAGTCCTCACTATCATGTGACCCAGCTATCCCACTCCTGGGTATTTTCCCAAAAGATCTAAAATTGGCATAATATAGCCACATCAATGTTTAGAGCAGCACAATTCACAATAGCTACATTATGGAATCAACCCAGATGCCTGTCAATAAATGAATGGATTAAGAAATTCTGGTATATATACAATGGAGTTCTACTCAGCCATTAAAAAGAAAGAATATGTCATTTCCTGGCAAATGAATGGAAATGGAGAATATGCTAAGTGAAATTAGCCAAACTCAGAAACTCAAAGGTACAATGGAAGTTAGAGTAAAATAAAGGCAAGGGGGAGGGAAAATTAGGATAACATAAAAACCAATACAAACTAATAGATGAGTGAAAGGAAGTTTAGTAAAGTAGAGGAAGGAGACTGGGAAAAGAAAGGGAAGACAGGAAGGAAAAGGGAGAAGCAAAAGGGGGGATCATGAACTGAAATCGATTTCCATGCATGTCTGAGTTTGTCAGCAGAAACCCAACTACTATGTATAACCCAACTACTATGTATAACTACTATGTATAATATGTATATGATTAGTGCTCTAATTTAAAAAAATAGCTGTGTCATCACTGGGGTAGTACATTTGATAATATATCGATGAACCTATGTTTCTCCCTATTCCCTTTATTGATAAGTTGGTGATCTATAAAAATGGTTAAATTTTATTATTTGATGTAATTACTTATTATTTAAAAAACAACACATGTATTTAATTGAAGAGGAGGAGGAGGAGGAGGAGGAGGAGGAGGAGCTAGAGGAACAAGGAAAGAGAATAGGCCCATCAGAAACAGGACATGTGGACAAGAGACCTTCTGCTAAATCTGCAGGGGCCTGGTGAAGCTGGGTTTAGCACAGGGAAGAAGGTTACAGGCTGGGACCAATGGCTGATGCTGGGCAAAGTGCTGTTGCTGGGGGGATACAGACGTAACCAACAGCAAGCAAACAAACAAACAAAAAAATTGCTCCTCTCCAGCCTTCCATCTTCCTCTACTGCTCCCTGTTGACGGAGATTTACAGGAAATCTGTGGTCAAAAGGACTAGTTTGTAGGGTCCAAGTGCTAGCCATAAGTTGAAGTGTAAAAGGGTAGATTTGGAGCTGAGAAAAATCATTTAAAATCCAACTCAGTATTTATAGAAAAATTACAAGGTTAAGTGAGTTAGTATATCTGCTCCTTGACTCACAATGAGCTTGTGCCCTGATGAGCCCTTTGTGCACTGACAGTAATATAAGCCAAAAATGCATTAATATTTCTAGAGAAAACCCTAGCTTAGCAATACAGAACACTGCAGAGTATGGGTTGTTTACTCTTGTGGTCACGTGGCTGACTGGGAACTGCAGCTGCTGCTGATGCCCAGTATGGCAAGAGAGTTTCCTGCAGCACTTTGCTTATTCCAGGAAAAGATCAATATTAGGAGTACAGTTTCTACTGAAATAAAATTTCTACATCATAAAGTTAAGAATCTTAAGTTGAGCTCCATTATTTTATAAAGTGCTCAGAATAGTGTCTGGCATAGGGTGAGTGAGTGCATTATAATGTGTTTTAAATAAGTAAGTACACCAAAAACCAATGTGGAAAGTAATATTAGGTTCTCAGTTTCATCCATGAGGATGGTGAGGATTAAAGAAATCACATAAAATGCTCACTCACAGTCACATGAGTTAGTCACTGGTCGATTCCTGATCTTCTGAATCTAAAGCTGCTTACTTTCATGGCCCCTGTGAGGCTCACAGAAGAGAGGCACGTAAATGAGTAACTTCCAAGAGAAACAGATTGTAAAAGTGCAATAGGAGAGATACAAACAGCATTTGGGGGGAGCATGGTGAAGGCAGAGTAAGCTGCTAACTGGGGAATGTGGAAGACTTGCAGGAGGAGATAGCATTTGAGTAGAGTTGTAAAGAAAGGACAGGGCTTTGACTGACAGATGCTGGAAGATATTAAGCAACGATCCAGAGTGCAGGGCACATATGTAGGATGGAGAGTGTGCAGGGTATTCTCCAAATGGTGGGAGAGGAAGAGAGTGGTGAGGATTAATAGTCCTCACCATTCTCCTTTAGTGTGAAAAATAATACAGTTGAAGTATTTACATATATTAGCAAAAATACAAATTAAAGTGTTCCATTTGGGGCCATCGTGAACATAAAATACTGTGCAAATGATTGTGAATAAATTTGTGAAGCAATGGGATTAGCTAAAAAAAATAATGAATTTTAAATTCACCTTCTTTTTTAAGCTTTTATGTAAGGTAGTTAAAATCTGCTTTCAGAAAACAAGATTTTGTTTCAAGATAGCTGATTGAACTAAAATGTTACTTAACTCTACTATGATATCCTTTTAACAATGTACCAAATTAACTTTCAATTAAGTCCCCTCATTAGAAGTTGTGCACAAATTTGCTTTATATCAATTTTATTTAATTCAATTTTAATTATTTAAAAAACAACACATGTATTTTTAGTGCCAGGAACTATCCCAGATACTGGAGATTATTTAAAAAACAACACATGTGTTTTTAATGCCAGGAACTATCCCAGATACTGGAGATGCAAAGAATTAAAAATGTTGGCTTTAATCTTTAGGGAACTCAGAATCTAATAGCTACAACAGATAGATATTCAAATCTCTGTGTTCACAATGGAAAGCAAAGGAATTAAATACACTTGGAATATGGAACCTCGGGCCAGGGAGGATGGAATGAGGTTCTTTCCCTTTTACCCCAAGAAGCAGTATTACACCAATGGCAGAAATCAGTAGATGGGATGTGAAAGGAGAGGAGCCAAGAGAAATTATGGAGACTCATTAGTTTTAGCTAGTGCTGAACAGACCACCAGGTTGGCTGGCTAAGAAGTGAGAGTTGTACAAAGTTGGAAGAGGTTCTAGTATGTTCCCACAGTATTAAACTTGGTTTTGGGAATCCTATGTTCAGCTCTAAAAGCAAGTAAGTTGCCTTGAAACCAGAGATGGAAATCACACATGCCAATAATAGCTTATAGTTTCTGAGTAACTACAACATGCCAAACACTTTAATATAAAATAAGTATTGTATCTGGACTTCTAGTTGCTAGTCCCTAAGCATTCTACTCTTCTTCCTTTTAGCAATAGTCTTCCCTACTGAGCTTTAGTAGAGCACATACATGTTTTTCTGCTAGAGTGAATAGTTTTCAGCCTTCTTTATAGCTTAATGTGACCATGTGACTAAGTTTTCACCAACAGAATGGGAATAGAAGCACTGTATACAAGTTCCATGTCACTTACTTAAAAGAGAATTTTTTCCCTGCATTTCTTGTTTCCCCTTTCCACTGGTAGAATTGAGATATTCCTATTCTTCTATGTAGAGCTTGGGAACAGCTAGAGAAGAGCACAACAGATAGAGAAGAAGAGCCTGGGTCCTAAGATACCTCTGCGGGTTTGAGGAGCCACCTCCTCTTGCTACTATCTCCTGCCACTGCACCTGGTGAACCTGCCTTTAAGCATTTTATTGCAATCAAAGAACACCAAATACAAAGAAAAACAATATTATTAGAGTAATGTCTGGCTTAGTGAACATAAGCCAAAATGAGACATGCAAGAGAGTATATTTGCAAGCTGTACAATTTTAATGATTGATGTTGTAAAAACTATATTGGTTCTCTGAAACCTTTATGATTAATATTCTAGTTTCTAGCTAAGTTTCAAATGACTGAGGTTACCTATTAAATGTCCCAAAGTGAGGAAAAGCTCATTACACTGAACAAGGGCAGACTTGCTTAACAGTTTCTGGTGAGTTGTTATGGGTCAGGTACCAAAGATGGAAACACATACAATCTCTGCCCTCAAGATGTTTATAGACTGGTGGAAAGATATGCAAATATATGAGCAGCATTAAAAGGAATTAGTTAGTACTCTTGACTGCAGACAATAAAAAATCTGACTCAAACTAGTTTAAGAATTTTTTAAAAGATCATTTATAGTCTAAATACACAGTCCAAGAACCACCCTGACTTCAGGCATTTAAACTCCACTGAATGAGGCTCCATGGATGGGTCCTGGAAATCTATAACTCACCCCTGCCTCTATCCCTTCATTAGATGATTTTGATTCTGTTTTGGAAAGCACAGTTTTATATAGATCATTTACATTACAAGTAGGAGATTGGACCAGAGAGGGCAAAAACTGAAGAAGATAATGATGCCCAACGAGATGAAGAAATCCTGAACCCAGACAGGAGCTGCCTGGGCTAAGCACATTATGTATCATGATGTCTGCTTTGTACTTAAAGTATGTGATGGGTGGGCTTTGAAGGGCTGTCAGGAGAGACTTGTGCCATTTGCCAGGCACTCAGTATGAGGGTTCACAATCCTTATCAAAGGGGCTATTACTTCCTTTTGTTCACCTAAAAACAATTTTGTGATTATATGCTAGGCACTGAGCTAAGCAGTGAGGACAAATGGATTTACAAGCAAAGAGCCTCTCTCAGTGAAGCTTAT
The DNA here is from genome assembly GCF_001458135.2 of Marmota marmota marmota. NCBI lineage: Eukaryota > Metazoa > Chordata > Mammalia > Rodentia > Sciuridae > Marmota > Marmota marmota. Next base: position 2,674,939 of record NW_026000174.1, read on the forward strand.
ATTCTGGGGGGACAGACAATAAACATCAGAAAAATCAAGCTAAATATTTACAAACTGTTAAGTTCTGTGAAGAGGAAAGCCTCTTCATTGTGTATCCCCTAGTGGAGGTGAACATTGGATGGAGTAGAAAAAAGGCATTCAGGCTGACAAATCAGTGGAGACCTAAAGAATGGGAATAAGCAATTGTTTGGAAGGTTGTAGTATGAGCATTTCATCTAAAGGCAATAATAGCAACTGAAAAGCCCTCTGGCGGAGTGAATTGAGTAGAGAGGAGAATCAGGGAGGAGCAAGAAAAACTAGAGCTCAATGAGAGGGAAGAGGGAGTGAGAGGGAGTGGGATGAGCTTGAAGTTAGCAGAAGTGGGGCTATGGGATAACTGGTAGGCCCCCGCCCAAAGATGTGGATTTTATTCCACACACTATGAAATATTTGGTTAAAAGGAATCTCCTCATTGTTGTGTGGATAAAATACAAAAGCAGGTCTAGATGGGCATCAAGGCCCAGGTCTGGTCCCAACAATCCAAGACAGGCTTCATATGGTCCCTGAGTTCATCCTGTACCAGCGATATCCAATAGCACTTTCTGCAAAGATGGAAACATTCTCTGTGTACAACAAGGGGCTCTTGAACATTAGAAATGCGGCTACTGTGACTGAGAAACTGGATTTTAAACTTTATTCTATTTCAACTAAATTACTTTAATTTATACACCCTCATGTGGCTAGTGGCTATTGTATTGAATGACACAAGACAACACTGAGCACTGCACAACACCTGAGGGTTTCTACTCCGAATCTTGCAGCCAGGGTGTTCTCCAAATGGTGGGAGGGGAACAGGGTATGCTGATCCCTAGATGCTAACCAGTCAGTGCGTTCAGTCTTGTCAGGATGGAGAGTCTCAGGGGCCACCCTGAGCTTCATCTTGTTACTAGGGAGCCTAGTACACACGACTGTTAGGAGCTCCACGCACGTTCTTAGGGGAAAACTGGCACTGTGCAGAAAGGTTTCAGGAAGGCTTTTTCCAAAACGCAACAGCCTCGCGACCGCTCGGCCCAGCCACTGGCGAGAGAGGAAAGACAGACCCGCAGCGCCTCGCCCCGCCTGCCCCGCAGCAGGGCTCGGTAGACACTGGCTTCCCTAACAGCACAGGTGAGCTGGAGGACCGAACTTAGGCAAACCACCCTACAGGTTTGAGCGTCCAAGGACTTCTAGCTGCGCAGTCGCCTCTGCTTCCCTGGGGTGGGGGCGGGGATGGCGCGGGCTGTCACCCGCACAGGATCTGCTTGCTTTGCTTGCTTTCGCTTTGCCTTTGGCGAGGCCTGGCACACCGCAAGCAGAATACAGAGCGGGTGGCCACTGAGGAGGGGTGAGGGTTGGCGCTTTTAACCTTTAGGGTGCCCCTTCACGCTCCCAGAGGACGTGTCCCTGGCTCAGGCCGATTGCTCTGCTGACGTGTGGGTACTGGCTAGCTAGAAAGCGCCCCTGACCTTGGTCTCTTTCTGGTCCAGGTTGGCGCAAGGACCATGGGCGCCGCGCTGGGCACCGGCGCGCGGCTGGCTCTCCCGCCGGGTAGGGCCTGCGGTGCCCTTCGACACTGGGCACCCTCCGCACCCGCCCGAGCCTGCCACTCCAAACCCGGCCCAGCGCGCCCTGTGCCCCTGAAGAAGCGTGGATACGATGTCACCAGGAACCCACATCTCAACAAGGTAATGGTCTGGCTCTGGGAGGGTAGGACGCTAGAGCTATCCTTTGGCTGGAGGAAAAGGGCGCCCCGCCCCCTCGGCCTGGAAAGGATCCTACAAGCGCCCTTCCCGAGGTTTCTGTATTTGCCTGCTGTAGCTTAATGTATTGGTTTGGCTTTTTTGTTTCCCTCCCTCCCCCTCCTACATGGAGAGAGGTGACGAGTAATGCAGGGAGCTTAATTTTTTCAGCGAAAACAATGTGGACTCAGTTAAGATCTTCATGGTCAGTGTGACCTGGAGTCAGAAGACTCCCTGATGTTTTCTAATCCTGTTGATCTTGAAGAGTTCATTTAACCTCTGTGAGTCAGTTTCCTTATCTGTCAAAGAGATATAATTGACATAGGAATGCCGTAAGGCTTAAGGAGAAAACAGAGGCAGAGTTCTTAGCACAGTACCTGGCACCTAGGAGAGAATAAATATCAGCTAAGGTTATGATTGTTATTCTGGGGAAAAGATTAATTTGAGAGTGGGGACAGAAAGGTCTAGAATTATAAAACTTTTAGAGCTTGAAGCAGCATCAGAGATCCTAGTTCAAACCTCTCCTTTAACAGAAAACAGACAAAGGGAACATGCCCAAGGTCACCACCTAGCCAGTTCTGGATCTGCCACTGGAATCCAGATCTTTAATGCTAGGATCAAGTTCATCCCACTGCTAATACCAGCACATTAAGCTAAGAGCAGACATATTTGTGTCTGGTGGTAGAGTCAGTGTCTTTGGTTCAGAGGATCAAGTTGAGAGAGATACAAGCAGGAGACCTAGATTTGAGGCCTTTTGCCCTACCTCCCCACATTAACTTGGGCAATTCATTTAAATTTTTGGAGACTCAGCTTTCTTCAGTCTGAAATGATTATGGCAGACTCACCACTCTTATTTAACCTGGTTATTATGACAATTAAATGTATTAATGAATTCAAAGTCATATTTTTAACTACATGAAGTGTCCAATAAATAATTACTACAAAATGAAAATGTTAATAATTGCTTTGACTCAAGATTGTGATTTAAATGTGGCAATCTGTGTAGAAAAGATGTTTTTGAGAAGTAGAAACAACTACTTTATGCTAAGTTTTGTGATAGTTTCCTACAGAATTACTTTCTCTCAACCTTTACGTATTATACTGACCTCCTGCTCTCCCCCAAAGAGCCCTTATATACTACCCAAAGTATTTAAAGTTTGTATCAGTTTAATTACTTTGATAGTAAGTGTTAGAAAATGCAAACTTACTTTAGCAAACAAAAGTATCCTTTAACTAAAAAAAAAAAAATAGAGAAGAAAGGGTGAAGGGTGCAGGCAAGGCATGAGTAAGAAGTTGAGATTCATTCCTAAAGCTGCAGGTTCTTTCCACTTCTGCAATGTCAGCTTCATTGTTAGACTCCATCTGATGGAGTGTTCTCCTCAATGTGACCCCATTGCCCTATCTACCATACCACACCCACCAATTGAAGCTCCTGTGAAAGAAAAAGAATGCTTTCTCTGAAGCCTCAGAAAGTGAACCTGTCTTATAGATCTGATTGGATTCTCTTCCCATTCCCAAACCAATCACCAGCAACTTAAGACAGTTGGAGCCTATTCCTAGAAGACAGGGTAGGACCACCTGTATCAATTAGTTTAAATTAAAGGGGCTATAGTTTCCCTACAGTAAATCTGAATATTGCCATCAGAGGGAAGAGGGGTGGATTCTGGAGAGCAAAATAGTAAGTTCCCACTGTAGGATCCAATCATTATGGCAACAATTGCCTTAGAAGTATGGACAACCAGCACTTATCGCCTTGTGGATAGTTAAGAAAATAAAGGAGGTTTGGGGCACCTAAAAACATACTTGTCCCTAATATAAATTATTTCCCTTCTAAGTAATATAATTAGAATGTGATTCATAAATCCATGGGGCCTGATCTTTGTGTGATGTTAGATAATGTTTTTTATATATCCCTGAAGTCAGTTGATGAAGTTCTGGGTGTGAAGAGGGTATCTAGGGTTCTGCTGAGAACCCATTGGATCCCCCTTTCACTGGTTCTTGGGAAGAGAGGGAAGCAGCCCAGGCAGAGATATACTTTTCTTCCCACTGGACTGCCTTCCTCTGGCTGTCCTGACCACCTCCAGTGCTCACAGTCTCCAAGAAAGACTTGAGGCTTCCTGTGTTCTGAGGTTAAATAGAGCTGAAGAAGCAAAAGAGAGGGGCAGCTTCTAAAGGGTCTTTGGAACTGTGTTTAGTGAGAAGTTGTGTGGGTAGATTTTCCTCCCCACTAGAATGTGAGCTATTCTAGGGCAAGGACTGAGTTTCATGCATCTGTGACAAGGTAGTTCCTAAAGAATCTAGCAGTTAACATTAAATTCATGGAATGTGTTTAGTTGAGTTGCATCTTTCATTGATAGATCAGGAGAGGTTTATAAGTTGAAGCTTGACAGCAAAAGAGTAGTCAGAAGGTAGAATTCTCTGAGAAAAGATGAGCTACTAACCAGAGCAAGCATTGCTATTGCCATGTAATCCCTGGGTTCTGGACTCAGCTCTGTTGTGTCCTGGCTGTGTGGTCTGTGATGAATCCCACAAGTTCCTCTGCTTCTGTTATGCCCCTGCTATGAGGATCCTAGGGAATAACCCCTGTGAAATCACTTAGAAAAGTGTAATGTGTTAAATATTAGGTATTTGTGTGAATGATGCCCAGAACTGAGGTAAGAAGGGCCATAAGAGGTGATCTTGTTTAGAATTGCTTTGACTACATGGTCACAAAGGAGGGATCAGAATATTAGCTTAGTGGGTCTGCCAGCAATTCATTTTTAAAAAGAAATGGATTAGAATAAAAAAAGAGCAAATGCATTTAAAATTAATAAAATAGGTCTTTTACCAAGTAACCATGTAGAAGGTCTATTTCTACTATGGATTGTAGTAAAAAAAAAGGGGGGGGGCGTGATTTGGAAGCCATTGTTCTCATCTAACATCATCATTTTCAGAAGAAAAGATAATCTAGAGAGTGAAAGGACTTTACAGAGACAATCTTTGGTTGTAGAAGTGGGCAGAAGCAGAAAGCCTTAAAAATTCCAGTCCATTGTGATGGCAGTTCACATCTGCTCTAGCTGATTCATGCATAGTCCTATTGATGACAAAATTGGTACTAGATGATTCCAAGTTCCCTCCATGGGGCTAGAGTTTCTAAATGATGCAAATTCATCCTAAGTTAACTTCTAATTCCTGTTTTTCTAAACTAGCATTCCACTTTTTATATAATACAATGATGATGACCTGTTTTGTTGCAACAGAGTAGATGCTTGACATCAACCATGTTTTGCATACTTAAATAGGCAACTAACAACCCCATTTTATAGGGTTTTCTTCATATGCAGATGTCACCAAAATTTCTGGCCTCAGCTTACCTATATCCTTGTCTTTTATCTTTTTTCCTTTTTTCCCCCCAGAGCTGGGCATTGAATCCAGGGTCTCACATATGCTTAGTGTGTGTGTGCTTAGCACCCTAGCCCCACTTATATCTTCTTTTAGGAAGGGCTACCCTATTCCCCACTCCCCAAGCTAGATTTGAGTCCCTGACATTTGTCTTATCCCTCTGTTTCCTTACTATCATGACTGATTGTTTTTTTTCCACCCCAGATCCTGAGGATAGAGACTGACTTGTCACATGATGTTCTCTCTGCCTGACTTGAGGCACTCAGTAAATATTTGTTCTTTATCTCCATCAAGTTGTGGCCCTTTCCCTCTCAACCTCATTAGTATTAACGTCACTACTTCATAGCTCATTGCCAAGATAATGCCCACATGCAGCCCATTTTGGAGGAAATGCATCTACTTTGCCCTAATCTTTCCAGACTGTCAGTCATTTTACCAGAGGATCATGTTATTTCCCAGAGTGCACCAGCCTCTCCCTTTGGCCCCAAAACCATTGCTGACCCTTCACCTGCTTCTTTGCTTTTTTTTTTTTTTTTTTTTTTTTTATCTCTTGAGTTTGATGTTCAGAAAAATAATGAAAAGGGTGAAAATCAAAAATCATGTGATTGTGGACCAGCATGTTTCATGCAGTGGGCCCTCAGATACTTCCTAGCACAGCAGGTGACAGCCCTTCTACGTGGAATAGATGCAGTTTGATTGGGGAATGTGTGCAGACTTAGTGGCCCGCAAAGCAGCTTTGGCTACACATATGAGGTGACAGGTTTCAGCTGAATCCCTTTTGCGTTCAGTGGTGGTTTATTAGACTCACACACAGCCAGGACTTGTTGTTGAATGAACTATATATTTTTGTTCAGTGGAACTTGATATTGCCTCCTTTGGGTGTGGAGAATCTGTCAACACAGGCTTGACTCACCCATCATTCAGGAGATGATGATGGGTTTTGTGAGGAATTAGAAGTTTATTGGTGATGCCATTTTCTGCCCTTGAGGTACATAACATAATATGTATTCCTGGAATCTCTGCTTCAAATATTATATAAAATTGGAGCTCCTGATTGACTGGGAAACAATAAGTTGTTAAGTAAACATGACTTCCATATGCAGCAATTCACTCTAGATGTGAACCTCTTGTGCAGTGACTCAGGACATTGAAGCCCAAATACAATTCAGATATTTTAGGAAAAGTTGAGCAGAAGCAGGGTGGAATTAAATCCTTCCCTGTTAAATATAGTCCTAGCTTCATGGGATGGTAAGCATTTGGTGTTGGAGCTTTATTCTTAGAACAGCTAAACGAACTTGTGTTAGTTAGATGAAAGGTCAGGTAATTTTAACAAAATGAACCCCAAATACAGAGAATTGAACAAAATGGGATTAATGTCTCTCCTATAAACAAAGTCAGGTAGGCAGTCACAGGTTGGCACGGAGTTTGATTTTGTCATCATCACTGTGCATTTTATACTTCATTGTCTAGGAGGGCTTCTCTCACCTCCACTGCAGATTCTATACAGGAGCCAGCAGGAAGGAGAAACACCTTTCAATTTTTTTTAATTAGATGGGTTAATTTTTAATGACCTAAGGAATATTATAAAATAGATTTTTTGTACATCATTTAGAAACTGATACTAATTCTATCTATTAAAGAATAATCCTAATATGACTGATATCTTTCAAATTAATCTCACAGAAAAACACCTTTTTAAAGGGTACCATTCAGGAGTCTTGAATATCACTTTTACACACATCTAATTGGCCAAAACTTGACCATATGTACACTTAGCTACAACAGAACCTGGGAAATGTAACTTTTTGATGGGGGCACCCACATTTTCAACAAACAATTGTATACCATTAAAGAAAGGGAGAATGGATATTTGGGAATATTGACACAAACTATTATCCCCAAACTTGTCTTCTTTAGCTGTCAGTTTTAACCCAAGCTTTAAAATCCATCTGTTTCTTAACATCCCCAACCTTGTTCACACCCTCATCATTTCATACTTACCTGTGCAAAGATCTCCTTGTTGATCTCGCAATTTTCTGTCTTTTTCAATCCACTCCTGTGTCTGTCAACCACACCCAGAGTGGCTAAGACCCTGCACATATTCCTGACTGCTCTCTTTGTATCAGGTACCATATTCAATCCACCAGAAAATCCTTGCTCCATCTTCAGACTAAATTTGAACCCCATTCCTGTCACTGCAGGTTCCACCTGTTTCAAGCCGCCAATATCTCTCTGCTGTATTTAGGCAGCAGCCTCCCCACTGGCCTCCTTGCATCTGATTTTGCTCCTCTAGTTTGTTCTTGACACAACAACACAGTGATCCTTTTATATTGTGTGTTAAATAGACAAGTTTATGATCATTATGAAGACTTCAAAAATGTTGACTTGTGTTTATGAAAGTTAATTCATAAAATCACACAATTTTTCTGTGCAAAACTTTTCTAAAACAAAGACTACAATGCCTGGCATGATGTGGTTCTCTTTGATCTCATCTTTTGCTATTCGTCTGCCTCACCCATCGCTCCAACAGCATGGTTTCCTCGCTGTTCCTCAAACACTCTAGGACAGCTCTTACCTAAAGCCTTTGTGCAGGCTCATCCCTCTTTGCAGAACACACTTTCCCTAAATAGGCTAAATAGCCTAAGTGGCTCCCTGGTTCCCTTCTTCCAGACTTCTCACTTTCTCAATGAGACTCACTCTGACCACCCTATATGAAACTGACCCCCTTAGTCACCCTTCATCATATTTGACACTTTCTAACATATTATTAAACTCACTTATTATTTATGTTATTTATATTATTATTTATATTTCCTCAGTATAATGTAAGCTCCATTTAGGCAGGAATTTTTGTCTATTTGTTCATTGATCTATCTGAGGTATTTAGTTGGTGCTCAGTTAACAGATAGTGAATAAGTGAGTCATTCAGAGACATCTGCTGAGGCTCTCTGTTCTCGTCCCTTTCCTTCATCTCTCCTTTTACCAAAATCCCCTTCTTTCACTCTAGAATCTCTCCTCCCTCAACATCCCCATTGGTGGTGTTGGCATATCCATTTAGGATATGAACAAATCTCACATTGGCCCTTTTTTGTGTCCAGGGGCCTATCATAGAGTGAAGTCTGAGCTGGGGACAGCAAAAAGATGTTAGTTCTGTGTATTTCCACTTTTATTAGCATTAAACAGAACCCAGGGAAGAAAAAAGACAAAAATGGTACGTTGGAATTAGAGATGGATGGAGACAATTCTCGAGGCTCATGGAAAAACACAAAGAGATATCTAGGGAGTGGACCAGAGGTTGGGAGGCCCTAGCTTCTGTCAGCACCTCCAAATTCCTGGAACTCCCACCCTACCCTCCACTTTGACTTCTTGGAGTCTCTGTTCCTGTTCCAAACCCCTTCAGTTTCCCTGGCCCACAGGAGCTCTGATGAAGATAAGAGAGAGCCTCATCTCCCAGGATCTGAAAGTTAAGCAAATGTGGTGGGTGCCAGGAGCTCAGGAGGGAGATTGGCTGCTCCTGGATCCTGAGGTTGATACTCAGAAAGTATGTTCTTTTAAACATGTTGCTATAAATAGTTGAATTGTTCTCCAGAGAAAGGGTATTATGTATTAAATAAGGATTTGTGTGATCATTAGGAAGACTTCAGAAATGTTGGCTTATGTCAATGAATGCTTAATTTAAAATGCAAAATGCTAAATGGAATCTAGCATGTGTTACTATAAAAAGATGTAACTCTGGAAAAATGGTTTGGAAGTAAATGTATGAAAATGATTGCATTAGGGCAGAGGGATTATGGGACATTTATTTCCTCTTCATAAAAATTTTTTAAATGTTCCATTGTCGTTTCAATTTTAGGTCACAGGTTTTTGTTGGGAGTTCAGTTTCTAGACAACATTCAGCTTTTGGAAGTTGACCCACCTGTGATATATGGGTGGAAATCTCTCTGAAGTAATCTTATTTCAGGCTTATAACCCCCTATTTTCTAGAAGCAGATACATTTAGATTCACATAATAAAAAAATGTTAACACAAGAACCTGCTGCCTGTTTTAAAAGCAACTGTAAATAGCAATATATAGATTATGTAAACAGCAGCTCTGGAAGGCAAATCCTGTACAGAAATATATATTGTCTGACTCCAACCTGGACCACCTGGTATTTTAAGTTGGTCCAAGTCTGAGCTGTACATAGAGTTTCTTTGGATGATTTTTCAGACTTAATAATATCCCCCATTCCAGTTTCTCTTGGTTGTCTTTGGCCTTTGTAGGCTCTAGGGTTTGTGACTTTATTTTGCATTTTTTGTCAGTTCTACCAAATATTTCTTTTATTATCTGTCTTCTTATTTCCAGACGCCAGTCTTATAAGGGGAGGAAGGGCAAATCCTTTTGATTTGTATGGCAATTGCAAAAGGATCACTAATGTGTAGTACTTTTGTTTGAAAAGACATGGATTACTGTCAGCTTTAAAAACCTTCACTTTGATGTGTAGAAAGCACTTTGGGAAATCCTTTGGGTTGGTATCCAACTGCCTTTCTGATGCAGAACACAAAACATGCTGTATGATCTTGTGATGAAAATCTGATGGACGTCCTCCACTTGGGGGTGCCGAGGTCAATGGTTAAAAGCATTTATTCATTTCATACCAGAGGGTTGCCAGGCAGCCTAGTTAAAACACAGCTCTTACCAAAAGGACACAGGAACAAGTAAAATGCACCCAGTCATTTGAGGAGAGGGTTTTTTGATGGAAAGATCATAAGCTTTTGAGGAACCTGAATAAGAGGAAACCAAAGCTGCATTTGCTTTTAAAAGTGATTACGGAAAACTAGAGGGATGATAGCGGGTATAGTTGAATGATTAGTAACTTGGGAATATTATTTTTTAAAGCATTTAATCTCATTCTGTATTGTTATTTATGGTCCTGAAACATTCTCCCCTGGGTGAGGAATTCTGGAGAAAGCAGACTCAGTGGAGTCCTTTGTTTTGGTTAGCTTTGCTCTCTCAGAAAACAGAAAGAGGGAGTCCACATCTCTACAAAGTAGCCTCTTTCCTGAGGTGTGGGATGCCCAGTGACTTCAAACATGAGTGCCAGGTGTACAGTAGAGCTAGTCTCCAGTCAACAGCTCACAGTCTCCATGCTCCTTCTCTAAGGTTTTGAAAAAAGTATTGAGGATTCCAACCTAAATCCCTATTATTCTGAATTTTCTTTGATAGCGTTATGGAGGGAATTCAAGTAATAACTATAACAGCATTTTTTTAGGATATACAGAGTGCCAGGAATTGTTCTAAGCAGTTGATACGCATTGACTCATTTGATACAATTCCACAACTTTTTGAGATAAGCACAGTTATTATTCTTTTGTTATAAGTGAGAATACTGAAGTATGAGGAGGTTAGCCCACTTGCCTTTGGTCATGCAACCCATAATGGTGGAGCTGGATCCACCTGGGTTTAGGACCCACACCCACACTCATACCCACCATACCACCCTACCATTTCCAGTGTGCAAGGTCCCTCTTATCAGGGATGACTGCATGAAGTCTGATGTACTGTGGCCTTTCCAGGATAGAAATTAGAGCATTCCCTGTTCCTGCCCGTGGGTATCTGTTGTTATCACTTCCACTGGCTCTGCTAAAATCAGGGTATCATGGAGTTGAAGGGAACTTTAAAAATTACAGGATGATTCATTTATTTACATATTAAATTTATCAATAGACACATCTGCTGAATTCTTATTACATTTTTAGGCAATGGAGACCTCACAGTAAACACAATATTTCTTCTTCTGCCTTTGAGGAGCTAAGTGTAACCGAAGTGGCATGAGGACCAGTGAGTAAGTAAGGAGGCAGTTTCAAGGAAGTGTGTAGGTATAATTAGAGGGTCATTCATTCACGTGAAGAAGGATGGAAGAGAGGTGCAGATACATTTCTAATGGCAGTATTTTCAGAGCCAAGATAAATGGAAGAATCAGAGTTGGCAGATGAAGGTGGCAGAGGAGAAGCTGTTTAGATCATGAAAGAGAATGAATTCCAAGAATAACCACCCATTAATTTTGTAATTAAATGTACAGAAATTTAGCAATAGAGCTCAACAAAAAGAGTTAATGTCTTCCATACTTGGATGTGATCTTTCATGTTCTTCTTTTCCTTGATTTTATGTTGCATAAAGCCAGAGAGAGTCATTCACACTGGGCATCTCTTTTCAAAATCTTCAGCATGCCTCAGGATTCAGCCTCTGCAGGGTCACCTCTGCCACACTGTCCTCCTCAATAGTGCCACAAAGAAGCAACTTGTTCATCCCCTACACTCCTTCAGTGTGTATAGGTAGTCGTGGTTCTTTCTCACGCTTGGTTTCAATGTACATTTGTTTAGTGCGTGTGTCTGTCTCCATCACTGTGTCATCTTTAGATCCAGGAGACTCTCAGGTGCTCCATAGCCAGCACAATGCCCTCCTCATAGTATCCCCTCAATAAAAATGACTACATGAATTACTTCCACATTCCCTTCTCCACAAATCAGAAACTACTAGAGTGAAAACCAATGTCACACCAACTGCCATATGCCATCTCTTCTGAAAAGATGGTGAAAAGCTTGATCTGAAAATAAGAATTATTTTTAGGGCTGGGGATGTGGCTCAAGCGGTAGTGCGCTCGCCTGGCATGCATGCGGCCTGGGTTCGATCCTCAGCACCACACACAAAGATGTTGTGTCGGCCGAAAACTAAAAAATAAATATTAAAATTCTCTCTCTCTCTCTTTAAAAAAATATTTTTAGATCTCTCCATGCACTTGGAGAATTTCAAAATCCAAGAGAAATATTTCATTCTGGTCATATAAATTTTGGAAATACATTTCTTTAGAAGAGTTTTCTGCTCTGAAGCTGGGCCAGGTGCACTTTATCTAAAGAACAGCATCTTTATGATGAGATTATTTATTCTTATCCTGGGGCTGCTTTCAAGACATTAAATTTGGACCTGCTGTAACTAGCAACAGGTTAAAGGATTTTGAGAATGAAGGAGTGTAGTCAACTAGTATCAATTATGTATGATCCCCCAAGAGGCATGGCCAGTGACCAGATACTGGGCAGCAGAACACAATGCCTGGAAAATACAAGATTTAGAATCAGAAAAGCCCCTGCTTCCTGCTTTGGTTTGGATGTGGTTTGAGTGTATCCCCCAGGGGGTCATGTGTTGACATTTAATCTTTATTGTCAGGAACTAAGAGGGTGGAAACTTAATCCAACTATGTTGTTCAGAATTTGGACCTTTTGGAGGTGATTAGGATTAAACAGGCTATTGGGGGAAACCCCATAATTGAATATTGGTGGCTGTATAAAAAGGGGGAGAGAGATTAGAGAACACTCACAAATACACACACACACACATACACACACCACTAATTCCCTCTCGCTTGCTGTATGATGCCCTGTGCCACCTTAGGACTCTTCCAGCAAGGAGGCCATCACCAGATATGACCCTTTGACCTTAGACCAGAACCATGAGCCAAAACAAAACTCTTTATAAAGTTACCCACCTTAGGTATTTTAAAAAATGGACTAATACAGTTCTAATACCAGCTCTGTCATTCACTAGATATGAGACCTTGCAAAAGTCACTTCATTTCTCTGAGCCTCAGTTTCCTCATCTGTGGATAAGGATGATAATAAAATACACCTATTTGACAGGTTGCTCTAATGATTAAATGAAAGATTGTATGTAAAGCAAATTGTAGAATTAATTAATTCTCAAGTTAATCTACATATCTAAAGCTTTTGTTCCATTTTGAAGCCCTGTTTGGCCATAAAAGTCACAGACACAGCAGAGCTTGACCTGGTTCATGCCCACTTAGAGCATGCAGGAGAGGGGAAGACCAAAGGATCAACCTTATTCTCTAAAGGCATGAACAACATCTGATTTGGGCAGACTTGATTGGAGAGGAGTGAGCCAGGGAAGAGTCAGGCTGGATGGAAACCTTTTTGATAACTTCTCAGTACTCAATGGAGTTTTTAAAGCCTGAATAATCTAAACATTTGTCTGAAAGAACCTTAAGTAAAAAAAGTATCTCTAGAAGCAGAAATTCAAGGGTCTTTTAAAGAGCTGGTGCTTCTGGAAGTTGAAGCTGGAGTAGAAGATAGTGGTTACCATCAGGAATCTCAGAACTTTATTCCAATATTTTGGAAACCAAGGTTTTTAAAGCTACCTTAAAAAATAAATACAAATGTATCCATCATTATAGCACTCCCAGTCTCATGAGATTTTGATAGCAATATAGCAAGATAAGCTCAGTGGGCCATTTCTGGGCCAGCTTTCCCAACTAGCAGTCAGACTATGAAGGGAATTTTACAATAGTCCTGTGGTCTCCATAGACTTTTCTGTGAGTGATCGATATACTTGCACATGCATATTTTAAATGAGCATTTCTCCTCCATTGAATGAGCGTTCATGATGAGCATTCCCCCAAAAGACTTAGAGGTCATAGTTGTCTTTGGGTAGATAATGCCCTAGCATTTGACCACTATATTACAGTAGGGTTTTAGAGGCCCCAGGAGAGGAAGTTCTTTCTGCCCATGAAATGAATGGTGGGTAAGGATTCTGACTGTGTCTGCCTCTTAAATCTACTGCCTTTGAAAGACACCGCTTTGCCTGCCATTCTAAAATAGTGCTTAGAATCAACCTCAGTTGATTATTCAGAAGTACTTTTGAATCTTTCCCCAGGATGGCAGAGGCGATGTTTTACAGTAAACATTGTCATATATTGTAAACCTGAATAAACCTGCAACGTAGCTCCTGCCATCACTTCTGTGTCCATTTCTGATGCAAGGACATGTTCCCAACTCCCACTTGCTTTTTAAGTTTCTATTTATTCTTTGTGGTAACATGATTTCAAAGACAGTCCACACACTGTTTGACAGAAAGCTCAGCCCCCATGTCATAGACTCCTTTCTTATCTCTTCTTATTCTTGGTCTCTTCTGGTTCACAGTTATTTGTTTGACTGGTAAAAAAAATCACTTGAGATCACAAGGACAGATAATAGCAGTGCAGTTGCTGCTGATGAAATGTGAGTAGAGATTTAGAATAGTGTGCAGAAAAACCTATTAATGGCCATTTTTAGAAACAGCGTTGAAATCCACCCATCAGTGCTGAAAGATTTCCCCTGATCTCACACTCTAAGAGCTGGTGGCAGCTTATCCTCATGTCTGCAGAGCCTGAGAAGCTGCCTGGCCATGCCAGTGGGAGATGATGGCATGCATGCCAATGGAGCAGCTGGCCAGGGGGTGCCAGATGGAAGGGCTGCCCATCAGGGGAATAGTCCCCCAGTAACCTCCAGTGACCTCTAGTACTAGTTGCCTTATAATGCCTACCATGCCAGGTGCTTTTCTGGGGGGAAAAGGGTACCAGGGATTGAACTCAGGGGTGCTCAACCACTGAGCCACATCCCCAGCCCTATTTTGTATTGTATTTAGAGACAGGGTCTCACCGAGTTGCTTAGCACCTTGCTTTTGCTGAGGCTGGATTTGAACTCACGATCCTCCTACCTCAGCCTCCCAAGCCACTGGGATTATAGGCCATGTGTCACTGCACCCTGTGCTTTTACAGGTGTTTAGAGAGATTATTTCCACACAGAAGAAATAGTGTGAAGAAAGTGAACTTGGCCCATTGCTCCCTCACCTCCTGCTTCCCTGGCCTCTTCCTTCCACTTTGCTATACAAGACATATCCTGAAAGTCTTCATGGTGTCCCTAAGCTGCCCAGGACTGCCAGGCCTTCTTGCCATACAGTATCCTGATTCCTCTCCTGGATCTCATCTCTTCTTTACTTCATTTCCTGTGTATTCATCCATCCTTCATGCAATGTTTATTGAGCGCCTATTAAATGCCAGGCACTATTCGATATTAGGAATCGCATCAAAAACTTGACCATAAATCTTCTTATTCATCTAGTGAGAAATATAATAAATAAGTAAACAAATTATAATATAGTTATTGGTGGTTGGTTAGGGAAAAATAAACAGGGCACCAAGGAAAAGAATAATAGATGATGTACTTTGGATGGAAAGGTAAGAGCTATTTATTTGTTTATGACAGCGGAATGCATTACAATTCTTATTACACATATAGAGCACAATTTTTCATATCTCTGGTTGTATACACAGTATATTCACACCAATTCATGTCTTCATACCTGTACTTTGGATAATAATGATCATCACATCCATCATCATTAATAACCCATGCCCCCTCCTTTCCCCTCCAACCTCTCTGCCCTATCTAGAGTTCAACTATTCCTCCCATGCTCCTGCTCCCTATCCCACTATGAATCAGCCTCCTTATATTAAATAAAACATTTGGCATTTGTTTTTTGGGGACTGGCTAACTTCACTTAGCATTATCTTCTCTAACTCCATCCATTTACCTGTAAATGCCATGATTTTATTCTATTTTATTGCTGAGTAATATTCTATTGTGTATATATAAAGATGATGTACAGTCAATCAACAAATACATGAAAAATCACTCATCATCACTAGCAATTAGAGAAATGCAAATCAAAACCACTCTAAGATTTTATCTCACTCCGGTCAGAATGGCAGCTATTATGTGTACAAACAATAATAAGTTTTGGCAAGGATATGGGGGAAAAGGTACATTTATACATTGCTAGTGGGACTGCACATTGGTGCAGCCCATATGGAAAGCCGTATGGAGATTTCTTGGAAAGTTTGGAATGGAACCACCATTTGACACAGCTATCCCTGTCCTTGTTCTATACCCAAAGGACTTAAAAACAGCATACTATAGGGACACAGCAGCATCAATGTTTATAGCAGCCAAATTCACAATGGCTAGACTGTGGAACCAACCTAGATGCCCTTCAATAGATGAATGGATAAAAAAAAATGTGGTAAGAGCTCTTTAAAAGGTTGTATTTGAGCAGAGACCTAAAGAAAAAGGAGCCAACCAGGGGAGAAGCTGAGGAAGAGCGTTTGGGGCAGAGGGAGCAGTTCTTGTGAGTCTGAAGGTAACAAATAGCTTTACATGGCAGGTTCTGGGAATTGACAGTAGGCAGGCCAATAAACGTGCAATGCAAAAGAGGGGAACTGCACATAATTAGGGTGGGGAGAGCTGAGGGGCCAGATGGCAAAGGGTCCGAAAGTTTGTGATGTGAACTGGGTGTTATCTGCTATAAAACAGGACACTATTCAATGGCTCTAAGCAAGGAGGTAGCATGATCTGATCTACATTAAGATCTTTCTTCCTGCTGTGTGGAGAATAGATTGGAGATGAGCAAAAGTGGAAGCAGGAGAACTCGTGAGAAGCTGGGTCAGTAATAAGAGCAAGCAAAGGTGAGGACTGGAAAGTGGGGGTGTCAGGTGAGAAGAGGGAGAGAGGAGAAGTCTTTTAGGAAATGGAGTCTGAAGGTAGAAGGAACAGACAGGCCCCTGTGTCCTTCTGCAACTCACCAGGACTCCATCTATTTTCTCCCTCCTCATATCCCCCACTCCCCACCCCCACGAAGCTACCACCACTGTTTATTGCAGTTACTTCTCATTCTTTCTCAGCATATTTCATAATAATAAGGAAATAGAGTGTTCATGTTTTACCCTTAGAGCTCTTGAAGTATCTCCTGATCTGTCCTCTCATTTGAGCCTCACAGAAATCCCTGTGAGTTGGGTGTTATTACCTTCATTTTATAGGAAAGTGCTCTGGGACCCAGAGGACTGAGCTGCCTATAGTCTCCCAAAGAGTAAAGGGTAGAGCAAAACGCAATTCCAGATTTCCTGAGACCATTGGCTGATTTATTCAACAAACTGTTGAGTATCTACTGTGTTCAGGAGCTATGCTGGGTTCATGGTCATTGCTTTCAAGGAACTTGGAGTCCAGAGAAGACAGACAGATGTGTGGGCTCACAAATGTAAATCAGTATAATAGGTTTCATGTTATATTAGAATATGGGATTAATAATGTGTCCACGTAATTTTTACCTTAGTGGGGAAAATGAAGGATGAGAAGGTTTCTTAAAGGGAGTAATCTTTAGTCCTTATGCTAAATTATGTAACGTGTTGCATAGGCTAAAAAGATAAAGTCAGCTCTGACCTCTTTCCTGAGGAGACTACTTTTTTTTTTTTTTTTTTTTTTTTTGACAATGCTAAGACCTAAAAGGTATACAGGGATTCTCTGGAAAGACAAACTGGGGAAAAAATGTCCCAATCAAATAAAGCAAATCTGCATGGTGTGGAAGAACTGTGGATGATTCTGGATGGAGGACAGTAGTGGAGTGATGGAGTTGGACAGCAGAACATGAGATGGGGGCATCAGGGGCAATTCTTTGGGTGAAGAGTTTGACCTTAGTCCTGAAGGTGAGAGGGACACTGAAAAGTGACACCATGAGATTTGAGCTTTAGACATATCTAAACCCAGATAGGAGACAAAAACAGAATAAGGAAATTTAGTGAAAAAAGAAATCTAATCCCCAGGAGGGAGTTGAGAAGGACCAAATATGATTGGTGGTAAAGTGGATACAGATATGAGAGGCCTGAGGAAGCAGAAGACTGAGTTCTTTCCAGATTACACTGAGCTGCATAATAGAAATTCCAAGAGTTATTGTAAAAAAAAAAAGTTATTGTTCAACAAATAAAAAAAAAACTAACGGAAACCCTATATTTATTTGTCATTAATTTACACAACTCATCCAGAATATCCTATTCCTTTGTCTTTGCCTAGAATTAAATAAAACTGTTGACACTGGTTATCTCATGCCAGTGTCTTAAGTTATTCTTGGCAGTTGTCTATCTTAAATATCGGAAAATAAACTAGTTATTAATGATGTAAGATTTTTCAAAATGTAAAGTTCCTTAAGAGGTACTTTGGGACTGGTGAATTTGTAAGGGATATGGACTCAGGCCCTTTTAATTTCAGATATTTTATTGGAATATTGTTGTCATTGGCTTTCTCTCACTAACTAGCCTTATTCCAGTTCTATTCTCACAAAGCAGACTTATCACCCAAACTGTAGAGAAGGTGCAGCTTGGTGAGTACATGATTACATTCACCCATGGTTTTGTCATTGTGAGGACATTGTGCAGCCCTCCACACTGCCCAGTAAACAAAGATATAAATAAGTGAGACTCTTTTAACACTACAAAAGCTCAAGGGATTTCCTTCTTTTTTCTCAGGCCCCTGGAAAAACAATCACTCCTTACATTGAAAATGGAAAAAGAATGTTCATAGTTTTGAAAATATATTTTCTAGATAATAATTTTCTTTAATATTCTTATTTGTTTATTGGTTTGTTTCTTCCTTTTCTTTCTTTTTTTAAGAGGACTTAAATAAAAATAAGGATTTGAAGTTCATGCAATACAAACCTTTCACAAAGTTGGCTGTCTATAGATGAAATGTTGTCACTTTCTCCATTGGGCTCAGTTTTAGCGTGCCTATCTCTTTGCCAAGGCTTAGTTTGTCTTTATGAACCAGGATTCCTGGAGAACAAAAATAGAAAATCAGAAGCTTGCAGGAATGATTTTCTTGGCGAGTTTGACCCAGTATCAGCCTCTTTTCTAAATAAAATGCTGTTTAAAGACTTTTAAAAGGTAAAATTTTAATAGAATCAGCAATAAGAATACCACTGTAAGCCTACTCTTGTTTCTTGTACATTTTGGGGGACACCATCTGGGCAAGGTTATTTGTCACATGATCTGACTCTAACTCTGAGGCCACAAATATCATACAAAGTCCAATGATGAGAAGTTTTCTGGAATGAAATGTTCATAGGGGGCTAGTAGCCTTAGAATTGTTTCACAATTGTAAAAGATCCTTGGTTTTACATCATGGATTTTCCAAGGCTTTGATCTTGTGAAACTCATTCTATGTATTTTAACTGCAGTGTTTGTCTTTAATTCACCTCCTCTTCAAAAGAGTAAATTTGTATAATGGAGTCTAACACTGTAAACATTTCATGATTTTGTAGTTCCCAAGAAGGAAGGCTGTACGCACATTTGCATCCAGTTAGCTGATGGTTTATAGATCTGAGGGCTCTTGGGTTCCTACTTTGCATGAGGAAGCATTTATTTCTTTGCCTTTGCCTCTGAAGTACAGCTCCCATCAGCCCACTCAGAGAGGAAGCACCATGCTAGCATATTTGATCAGTCACCTTCCTGTGGCACCTTCCTTTGGTTTTTGTGTTATGGTTCAATTTCTGTTAATTTTGCTACTGCCTTCTTATTTTCCTTACCAAGCGAGTTAGGGAAAAAAAAAAAAAAAAGGTTTTCTCTTACTTTCTTCTTTTCTACTTGATTTAAGTAGAAAATGTATTTAAAGGCATGGTATTTAGCCCAGAGAATTGCATTCAGATTACTAAAAATTATACTTAATATGCATTCATTTTTCTAAGATCTGCTCATATGTGCCTTTTATTGATACCAGTGAAACAGAGAGCATGTCACCTGTGTGTGCTCAGTCAATTCCCCCGGTTAGTGAACATGATAATGTTGGACTCTAGGGAATTTGAAATGCCTTCTTTACAAGTTTTCCTTCTGTAAGGATGGAGGAAAGGGCAACATCCTAGACACAAGATCCTCAGGACTGGGTGAGAAGGATGGATGTATCTGGGTTTATCAGTGGGGGAAACACCAAGAAGGAGAAGAAGAAGAAAAAAAACCTGAAAAGAAAAGAGAATCAGTGATAGAGACCAAGAAATACTGTGTTGTGAATCATGTTGGAGCATACAACTGAAGGTATAGCATCCAGATAGGAAGAGAAGTGAAGAGAGAGAAAAATGAGGATCAGACCTGCAAAAGGCAAGGTCAGATAGTTCAGGATCGGAATGAGTGAATGCTGAGCACCTGTGAGAAGATATGTTTTGATCACTTGTTTGTCAGGTGCTGATGCTGTTGCCCAAACATTGGAGTCACAGCAGTCACCCCCACAGATCTTGGCAATTGCCCTGTGCAGCTTGAATGACTTCAGGGCTGCTGAAGTTCAAGTAAATAAGACCCAGAGGCCTTCTAGCCTTGGGAAACCCCATGTCTTTCTTCCCCTACAGTGGTGGCCTTGTGTCCTCTGTGGATCTCACCAAGCTTAAACCCTCTTGCTGAAAAATCCTTTATACCAGAAGATACCCTTGCAGGATTTCGGCTTAAGCGCCAAACAACTGTCAGGCAGTCTTATTTTTGTAGTTTCTTCTTCCTATATCAAGTATTTCTTAAATGATTAACCTTTTCCACTTATTACTAGTAGGGGAATTGTGGAAACTGGGACAGAAACCTACAGGTGACTAAGGATTGACCTGTGTGATATAAGTCAGTTCCAACCTCACATCCACTCTTTCTGCCCAATAGTAGATGTTGAGATCACATGGGGCTTTTCATTCCCATCAGCTCTCTTCCCTCAATTCTCTCCACCTCCATCTAACTATACCTGCATCCATTAGTGCCAAACATAGTTGGAGGATCATGTTCCAATTATCTTTCCATCTTAGAGACTTTGAACCACATACCTTAGAGAAAAACTTAGGTTCTTAGCTTAATTTGAAAGGATATTCATATTTCTTTAACCTTGAAGTTTTCTTTATTAATGTCAAGCTTCATTGTGATTCCCTATAGCCTCTCAGTTTGAAGAAAATCCAAAGGATTTCTGTTGAAGATATCATTGAGATCCACATAACTGAGTTTATGATTTTTTTTTCCTTTGAGAGAAAATTACCTTTGAATCCAGACCCAGTAGAAAGCTCAGGTCCAGGCCTCTTGGGCAGATTCTACCACACAAGAGCATCCTCTGAGCCCTTTTTATGGAAGGTATCCGTTATATACCAGATGCAGATGCTCAGATGTGTTCTTTTGTGCCAGCAGGAACTAGTTATGGCAACACGTGGGGGACATGTTTATCCTCAGGATAAATATTTGGGTGGGAGTTTTGTGTTTCAAGACATGAGCACTAATTATAAATAAAACCATTTTGTTGTGATTTAATCAGTTCTCATTCATCCTCTTGTAGGATCTTGTGGATGCAGATATGTACAGTAGGGAGATTCAGCTCATTCATTTCCATTGATTACATCTGCTAAAGGAAAAGCTATTGCTTCCCCAGCTCCTTTTCAGACTCAAACAAGAATAGAAATCTCATGATTAAGAAAACAAGTATAACAAACTTCTGTAAAAAAAAAAAATACAAAAAAAAAAAAAAAAACCCCAACTTTTGAACCACGAGAATGCAGCCTGAAGTAGCTGTAAGAACACTGGCTTGGGGGAGAAAAGACATTAGTGATCGAGTGGACTGACACCTCAACTGTGCGACCTGGGGCTTGTCATCAGTTTCTGAGGGTTTGGTGTTGACCTTTCCTTAGGCTTCTTCTAATCTAATGTTCTCTACAGATATGGAACTGGCACTCTTTCCAGCAAGGCTGTGGAGTACAGTCGCTTGCATTTTGATAAGTTGAGCAGGAGATGGCAATGGAAGGAGTACAGGCTTTGGAATTCAAGGGACTTGAGTTTTCATCCTGACCTTGCCACATACTAGCTGCATGAACTTGGGAAGACTACTTAAGCTTTCTTTCCCAAAGTTTCCTAACTATTGAAAGAGAATAACATCTCTATCCTCCTAAGGTTGTTTTGAGGATTGAAAAAGAGAATAGGTCTATTTGAAGTACTTTTTTAACATAGTAACTGATACACAATGGAGAATTGCATTCAGATTACTAAAAATTATATTCCATATGCATTCATTTTTCTGAGATCTGTTCATATGTGCCTTTTACTGATACCAGTGAAACAGAGAACATGTCACCTGTGTGTGCTCAGCTGATTCCCCAGTTATTGAACATGATAATGTTGGATTTTGGGGAATTTGAAATGCCTTCTTTCCAAGAGAATAACAACTCCATCCTCCTAAGGTTGTTTTAGGAGGATTAAAAAAGAGAATAGGCAGTAAATGTTAGTTAGTCCTTCACCCTTTTACTAACATTAATATCACATTAATAAGGGTTCCAGAAACTTGGATGATAATGTGCCATCCATCTTTACCGTACACTCCACAAGAGTTTCTGTCTATTTGAGTAAGAGTTTTATTTTTGAGGAAGGCACGTTTAGTACTACTCATTTCTTTCAGTGTGTGCTGTGGGTTTTCTTTTTATTGTTTTTCTTCAGGGGTTGGTTTGCATTTGTTTATCAGAATCCATCATAAATGCTGATTTGTCATGCCCTGGGTGGATGTAATTGCCGTGTTAGAGCTCTGATGGCAGAAACGAATGCAGCTGTGCTGTCTTGAGCCGCACGGCCCTGGGAGTGCTGCATGTGTCCAGGCACATTGCACATCCTGCACTTACACGGTTTGGGAGGACGTTTCCAGTACCACAACCTCACAAGCAGGGTTTAATTACCTCAAACTCTGGGTTTGAGGTTAGCTTGGAAACGAAAAGCCATTTGGGTTTACCACAGAGGAGAAGTGAGAGGATAAGGCAAGGCAAAAGGAACCAGGGCTGGCCTTGGGCACTCCTGTGGGGAGCTGGGAGCCCGGTGGGATTCAGGCCAGGTGTTACAGTAAAGACAGAACCAATCATCTGGTTCTGTGAGTGCGTGTACACTTGTGTGTTCATGTATTCACACACAAATATATATCAGATATAAAATTTCTATATCTTAAGCCCAGGCCCTATCATCATTGGTGATACTGAATCTCATCTTTACTCATCCAGACACTGCCGTAGTCTCCTATTGATTTCCTTATCTTGAATTTCTTCTATCCCCCAGTCCAGCATCTACTTCAATCTCTACCTAATGAAAATTTTAAAATAGGAACTCTTTTTTAAAAGGTTTTTGTGGATCTCTCCCATGCCTAGGACAAAGTTCAAACTCCTTACACAATACACAGTGCCTTTTTGGGAACTGGGGACAGTCTGAGTCAGGCCTCAGCATCTCTGCTCCCCAGTATGTGCCTCGTGCCCAGCCACATCAAAGTCACAGTTCTCAAATGCAGCCCAGGCTCTCTCTCATTCCGTGTCATGATGTGCTTTTCTCCTGCTTCTCCTAGCTCTGACAGTTCTCACGTCGATTCCTTGACAGCTCCAGACCAAATACGGACTTTTTCCATTGTGCCTCCATGTTCATTCCGTTGCCATGACCCTATCACACCCTGTAGTGAATCTTTTTCTTTTATTTTTATCTAATGTACTGTAATAGGGTCCTCCTAGGACAGTGACTACTCCATCAATTTTTGTAGCACCAAGCACCTGGCTTCCCACAAACAACAGATGCTTCATACTATTTTTTGGTTGAATGAGTTAATGAGGACTCACTAAAAGTCCATGTGCAGAAATTAGCTATGTGTACAACCCAACCACTGTTAATCTTGAGACCCTTTGGGGATTCTAGATACACACACCATGACTGTATTTTTTTTCTTGCTCTATTTTGTACTTTTTTCCATAGAAAAAATCCAAGAATGATAGGGAGCCAATAACAAATCCTTGCTACACCCCTGACCAGAACTTTAGCATCTCACTTTCTCTTTAAATACATTCCTGTGGTCTCAAAGCGCCCAAAAGTCTAATCTCAAAAGTCTAATCTTAGACCTCACTCTGCTGCAAAAGTCTAATCTTAGACCTCACTCTACTGGGTAACTACAAGAAGGCACTTAGAGAAAAATAGACACCAACAATTTTAGGGACACTGTCACATGTCTTTCTCACTTAATCCCTCTAACACCTTTTAAGGTAGTTATTTATCAATTCTTCTTCTTTTTTTTTTTAGGATGAAGAAACTGAGGATCTGAGAAGTTAAGTAACTTGCCCAAGATCACACACACAACATTCAGAAAAGCCAGAGTCAAATTCAGCTCTGATTCCAAAGCTTGTGCATGCTCTGCTTGACTGTGTCCTCTCCAAATCTCAGTTTTCCCATCTAAATCTCACAGGAGTAATGAGGGAAGAATGGCCTTTCAAGTGCTTCTCTCAGATTGCCTGTTTCTCCAGGTGTGGGCAGTATGGTCACTCTGGATTTCACCAGAATGATGTGTCTCCTGAACCAGTGCTGGCTGCAGTGGTCAGGCATTGCTCAGTCACTCCTTCCCAGTCCAGGCCATGCCCTCATTCCTCTCTTTGCAAGTGTTTACACTATGCCATGCAGTTTCCTAAAGCACTTCACAGACATTATCTCATTTTTTATAAAAACCCTAATGGGCAAGTGCCATAATTATTCCCCATTTTACAGGCCCCCGAGGCACAGAGAATATAATACATTTCCCTTGATCTTGTGGGGGTTTTAACCCAGAAAGTCTAATGCCAGACATTCTTCACTCTATTCCCCAACCACTCCCATGAACCCATTTCTTCAAACTATCAGAAACTTCAGGCTTCTGTGAGAGCCCTAGGGTTCCTTTCTGTAATTCTCATGGACTGATGAGTGGTCTCTGCCATCTCTGCCATCTCTGCCTGACGCTGTGGGCACTTTAGCCATAAGTTTTCCCAGGACAAAGAGGACCAGGCTAAACAAAGCAGACCCAGAAGAACTAGGGAGGGAAAAGATCGAGCCAAAGACAGAGATCCAATCCCAGTTCTGCTGTTTAATCAGCGTGTGCTTGTTCATCAACTTCCATAGGTGTTTCCTCATCTGTAAGATGGGTATAACGTCATTAAGTTGTTTTAGGAAATGACCCATGTTCTCTATCATATAAAACCTTCATCTTGGTCAGTCATGCTACCATAACAAAATCTCATACCCTGGTCCTGGTGACTTAAACAATAGATGTTTACTTCTCCTGACCCTGGGAGCTAGAATCTGAGATCACAGTACCAGCATGGTCAGGTTGTGGTTAAGGACCCTCCTCCTGGCTTGCAGGGGGCCACCTTTCACTGTTTCCTCGCATGGCCTTTCCTCGGTGTGTTTGAATAGAGAGAAAACTCTGGTACCATTGAAGGACACAAATCCTATTAGGAGATCCCTGCCTTTGTGACCTCATCTTAGCCTCATTACCACCTCAAAGACCCGACTTCCAATCAGGGGTTAGGGCTCAACGTAAGAACTTGGGGAGAATAAACATTTCAGCACACAACAGCCCTCAACATGGCAATATTTATCTTCACAATGTTAACGAGGAAGAAGACTGTAAATTAGAAGAGGAACATAGGGCCAGTTACTGAGACCTCCGGTTTGGGAGACATATTAAGGTCACATGCTAAGTTCTTGTGCTTCAAGCCCATAGGAAATTCCTGATTTTTTGACCGTGCATGGTGACATCCAGTAGCAAGAATGACCACTTGAGGTTTTTTGTTTCTTGGTGTTTTTGTTTTATCTCAATAAAGATGGAGAATTCTGTCTAGATTAACTGCTATTATTTTTTATCAACAATCACAGCTTCAGCTTTTTCTAGGGGAGCAAGTCAAGGATAGTATTCAAAGAAACCTTCCAAAAGGTTTCCCAGAGAGAAGACAATATACAAACCAGCTGCTATCTATCCCCCCCACCCTGGCAGCACCCTGCCATTTTCAGAATAAAAACCAAAATAGAAAGACAAAAAAAAAAACCAAAAAAACAGAACCATTTTCTATCATGGGAACGTGATCCTCTCTGACTTGAGCCTTTGGGCACAGTAGACAATGCCTCAGGTAGGGGACTAAAATGTTACCAGTCATTCTTTGTTTTTTGGATAGTGCTCTTTTGTAGGCACAATAATTTATTTAAAACTCATGTCTGCAGCTTTGCTGTGAGACAGATAAGCTAAGTGCCAAGTAAGATGGAGAATCCTGTGATGTGATTGTGAACTAAGAAGACAGGGAGTCTAGGTTTCAAGATGCCCTCCCAAGAGGCTGCTGCCCACATGCTGATGCGATCCTCACGGTGAGGATGTCAGGATGCGCTCATGGCTGCTCAGGCTGCTGGCAGGTTAGAGTAAGAAGACAGTCCTGGAAGGGATGACAGTGGTTCACACGGAGAGTGGAGAATTCTCTGAATACCTGTCACAGGCTTTCCACCTTTTTCTTCCCTCTTCTCTTCCTCCCTCCTTTTTTTCTTTTTTTTTTCCTTTTCCTTTTTATTGGTGCATTATCATTATACATCAGAGTGGGATTCATGTTAAATCTTCATACATACACACAATATAACAGTACAATTGGGCAATTTAATTCCCCAGTACTTCCCTCTTTGCTTCTCCCCCCCCACCTTCCTTCATCTCCTTCTTCTACTGAACTGGCCTCCTTTCTGGTTTCACTAGATTCCCCCCAACCTTTTTGTTTTGTCTCTCTCTCTCTCTCTCTCTCTCTCTCTCTCTCTCTCTCTTTCTGTTTCTACATATAAGAGAAAACATATGACCCTTGACTTTCTGAGTTTGGCTTACTTCACTTAGCATGATTTCATTCTTCTTTATGGCTGAATGAAACTCCATTGTGTGTGTGTGTATATATATGTATATATATATATATATATATATATATATATATATATATATATACACACACACACACACACACACACACCACATCTCTTTAACCATTTAGCTGTCAGCAGACAACTAGGCTGGTTCCACAGTTTGGCTATTGTGAATTGTGCTACTATAAACATGGGTATGCATATATCACTACAGCATGATGACTTTAATTCCTTAAGATAAATACTGACAAGTGGTATAGCTGGGTCATATGGTGGTTCCATGCCTAATCTTTTAAGGAATCTCCTTACTGATTTCCACAGTGGCTGCACTAATTTACAATCCCACTAATAATATAAAAGTGTTCTTTTTCCCCCATATCCTTTCCAGAATTTACTGTATTTGTATTCTTATGGTCTTCCTCTTCCTTTCCTTCTTCCTCCTCTCTTTAGGTTGAAATAAAAGAAAAAAGAGTATTTTAGGAGAGATTTGGGGACTGAGTTGATGCAATGTATGAGGTTGAATAGCTGAATAAGGAAATTATGGTTGCTTTTCTCTCCTCCATCCTGGACTTGAAAGGCAGTGAGGTGGCAGATCTGCCCAATGACATGAGCCCATGGCCCTGCACTCCTCTCAGCTTGGCCACTGAAGATAGGCCAGTCACATAACTGCTTGGAGTCCAAGTTCCCAGCCTAGGTGGTGGACATGTACCCTCACAGCATCACCATGACAACCTAATCAAATGGCAAATGTAAATGTGGCTTGAAAGGCATAAAAGTGTTGTTTATATTGACTTTAATTACACCATCCACTAACACTCTTGGAGCATCTCCTGTGTGCTGTTCTAGGCATTGTACATATATTAATTCATTGATGTCTCATACCTTTTGATGTCACTTACCTTTTGCTCTTATTCCCATTTTTTAGAAATTGAAACTGAGGCCCAAAGAAGTAAATTGCTAAAGTTGAGCTGGGAGTCACATCAGAGCACTTTGGCTGTAGATTCTGTGTTCTTAATCCCTCTTCTATGAACAGTACTTAATTGTACAGAAAGTACAGTAGACAATGCCTCAGTGGTATGTACTATTCCTTGGCTTCAGTCCAGTCCACTGGGAGCTAGAAGCAGCACACAGCCCACATTCTTTGCTGCATCCCTGGGATATCACCTACCTCCAAGATTCTAAACTGTCTCAGATAAAATTCAATTCCTTCCTGCCTATTCCCAGAGACACTCAAGAGTGAGCACCTTGATGCTATAACTCCTTCTATCCCTTCCCACCCTCTCGCCCATGTCCTCTGAAGGCGATGGAATTTGGGGTTCCTCTGGGTGAAGTGGGCTGTCTGTGAAATAAAGGTAAGAAAAGAAGGCGGCAATTAAACCACATGACCCAGAAAGTAATTTTAGAAAGCGAGGTCGAGTTCCACACTGGAAAGAGAGAGCGAGAGCCCGTGTTTGCTTTATTTATATATGGGAGAAACTTTAAAGGTTTTCCATAGAATGTTCTTCTGCCAAATAAGGTAGGAGGTGGGCTGTCCAGGTCCAAAGGGACACGTCCAATCCCAGAGCTATGAGAGCAGCCTTCCTAGCCCAGGGAAGACTGAAGTCGTGCATTGTGTATCCATTAAGTAGGAGGGACCACAAAATAGCGTGCAGTGCCAGACCAAAATCTCCTTGGCTCAAGGCCGAGTGAAGACACTAAATATCTTAGGAGTGGCTTCCCACACCACCCACATGTTCTCTGTCCCAAAATTCTGTCAATTCTTCCTTTCCAGTGTTTTTCACTTTTTGCTTCCTGGTGCCACCATTGTGGTCCATGTGTCACTGCATGCTAATTGTCAGTCCAGCACTCTTCTATCTGGTCTCCCTGCTTGCTGCTCTGCTCCAGTATCAGTTGGCCCCACACCTTACTGCAAGATGCTTCCAAAGGCTTTGCTTTGTCCTGAATTGTCCTGTTTGGAATAATGTACAGCTTCCATTGCCTGACAAATGAAATTGTCTTCTTAGGCTGTCATTGACATTTCCTGTGATCAGACTTCTCCAGCTTAGCTCCCCCATTACTTCCTTTCACCCCTTGATCCAAGAAAGTACAACTTCTCACTCTTAATGTCCCTAAGTCTTTGCTTTTGTTTAAGCCATTCCACCTTCTAAAAAAACCTTCCAAACCCCTCTATCTTCATTTGTGCCTAGAAAGCCCTAAGGTCCTTGGTCGATGATTCCATCTTATGAAAACCTTTCATGATTTCATCTGATGTATATGCTGTCTTCCTCCTCTGGGATCCCCTAGCACTGTTCTTTGTTGTCATCTGGCTTGGGAAGGGCATGCACTTTGGTTTCAGAATCTGCATTTTTAGCCCAGATCACTGTGTAGGTACCTTCCTCTCCTTTGCTACCACCCCAACAAATCTCAACATCATTCAACAGCCTGTCTTGCACCTTGTCTTCTCTCTTATACTCTACCTCCATGTCCTTACTTTCTAGTTATTTTAATGTAGACAGTGAAAGTCGGCTGTTTTAGTCAGCTTTTTTGCTGCTGTGACTAAAAGACCCAGCAAAACAATTGTAGAGGAAGAAAAGTTTATTTGAGGGCTCATGGTTTTAGAGGTCTTAATCCATACACAGCCAGCTTCAATCCTCAGAGCTCAAGGTGAGGCTGAACAGCATGGCAGAAGATGTGGCAGAGGGTCATGGCTCACATGATGATCAGAAAGCAGAGAGAGAAAGACTGCACTCTCCATATACAAAATATATACCCCAAAACCATGCCCCTAATACCCATCTCCTCCAGCTACACCCTACCCACCTTCAGTTACCACTCAGTTAATCTCTATCAGGGGATTAATTCACTGATTGTGTTAAGCCTCTCACAACCGAATCATTTCTTCTTCAAATCTTCTTGCATTGTCTTACATGTGAGCTTTTGGGGAACACCTCACATTCAAACCATAACAGTGGCATTTAACAGCAGGGTCCCTACAACAAATATTATCTGTGATTCAGTCAGCTTTGTGTTGCTGTGACCACAACAACTGACAAGAACAACTTGAAGGAAAAGTTTATTTGGGCTCATGGTTTCAGAGGTTCAGTCCATGATCAGTGGGCAGCTCAACTCTGTGGCCAAAGTGAGGCAGACCATCATGGCAGAAGAGTTGGCAGAGGAAAGCAACTCAGAACATGGCAGCTAGCAAGCAGAAAGAGAGAGAGCACTCTGCTCACCAGGGACAAAATATAAACCCCAAAGTCACACCTCCAATGACCCACTTCCTCCAGTCACACCCTACCTACTTATAGTTACCACCCAGTTAATCCATCCAAGTGGATTAACCCACTGATGGGTTGTAGCTCTTATAATCTAATCATTTCATCTCTGAACATTCTTTAGTTGTTTCACATATGAGATTTTGGGGAACACTTCATATCTAAACCATAACAACCTAGGTTTGAATTCAGGCTTTGCCTACCCAAACTATAGGACTTTGAGAAGACTATGTAAGCATGCTGTGCTCAGTTTCCTAACTTATAAAATAAGGTTAATAATAGTACCCCTCATGTTGCTGGTATATGGAAAGTGATTAAATATCAGTTTGTCACTGTGTTATGCCTGTGGTCACATCTCTTTTGTGTGACAATAAACTAATTGGTGACTATAAAGCAGCTTTAGATTTTGCAGAGAGGAGTTTCTGTGGTCAAAGACAAAAAAAACCCTCAGCCAGGCCACACAATGCTTGATGGTGACTCAGTGGTCATTACTGACATACTTATCAGAAACCCACAGCATTTTCCTGTGGGAACCCTCAACATCCCAAATTGTCCCTGGGCATGGGGCCCCATGTGGTGCTCTGAGAGGACAGTGACTAAGTGCTGCCTCTTAGCCGTGGTGACTGACTCACAAATGAGAGGGCTGAGGGAAGTGAACTCTGAAAGCCCTTCGTCCCTGTACATTTCCTGTCAATACAGCCCTGCTGCAGGGCCTGGGCTTCTGAGAAGGAGGAACACACAAGAGGAATTTGTGCAACTGCAGAGTGCCAAATCACTGGAGGGGAACTGCTCACCTTTGCCACCACTCATCACCTGTGCTCAACCAAGGCCTTGGGAGGATGGCTTTACCCCTGTAGGCTTCCTTCCTTCACCATGGGTAGATGTTATCACTGATTTGGCCAGCTCTCCAGCACATGGCCAGAGAATCAGTGCATGTGGTGCTGGAATGGAAACGTATAGGGCAGCTCCTCAATCTGCAGATTTGGAGACTGAAAGTGAGCAGGACAGTGAACAGAGCAGTCAAGCCTGGAGCCCGAAGACTGATGCCCAAGTCTCTGTGCTTTCTAGGAAGTCCTGTAAAGTAAAAGAGTAAATCTAGTGACTGTGGTGTGAGGAATAGGCAGAAGAAGCACAGGGAAGCAAACCCCAGGTATGCAGCCCAGCAGAGCCTGCTCTTCCCCGCTCTACACAGTGGTCTAGTTTTACTTTTTAGTTCCTCCATTACTATCTGGGGTCAGTGAATTTCCCTACTATTTCTCCAACAAACTGTGAGGCCCAAGTAAAAATGATTGCCCAGAAAAGGCTCCTAGCATCTTTTAAACTCACCACTTTTCAAGGTACCAGTCTACACTACCATGGCTTTGGAGTTAGGCATATCTAAGCTGGCATGGCAGCCACTATGGGTGTGTGGGCAAGGTATTTAAGTTCTCTGAGCCTCAATTTCTTCATCTGCAATATTCTGCAGTGCAGTGCCTATTAGTAGTAATAGTACTTATTATCTTTTAAGAGTTTCAGAAGCATCAGAATTATTTGAAGGACTTTGAAAACAAAACACTCTGATTAGGTAGGTCTGGGAAGGGGCTGGGAAATCTTAAAAGTTTACAAGGAGATTCTGATCTACATTTTGACTTGGGAACTACTGACCACCTCGTTGTCCATAGTATAATGAGTGTGGTTCTAGTTCTCTCACATTGTTTCATTACCTACAGGTTAGAGCAGTTTTGTAGGTGGTCTGACCTTAGCTTTGGAAAATCCTGACTCAGGTCTCTAAATTATCTATTCTTCTTAATGAGCTACATGCCACCAAGACTTTATTGTGAGAGAAGGGGAAGGCAGGCGGGCAAAATGTTTGAGAGCTAGGATTCAGTATTGGAAATCCATGTCTTCAAATCCAAGCTGTCAAATATAGGCTGTGTGACCTTTGGCAAATCATTGAATCTTCCCAAACCAAGCTAAAGGACCACCATTTTGAGACTGCTTGTTAAGCATTTTGTTTTATCCCAAACCTACAATTCAGTACATAACAGCCCTCCCCCAAACCCAATCCTCTTCTATTCTTTGTTTCCCAGGGCCTCAGGCCCCAAGCCTGGGATCCTCTGTGACTTGGTCAGTCCTTTACCCCAGTGTCTTCCCGATTCTTGCCCTTTCCACCATCCTTGCCACCTTCATTGGAAATGAGGCTTTCATGAGCACCTTCTCACCACCTGCAGGCTTTCACCTTGCTCCTTTCCAGGTCTTGGGTGGTCCCAGATAGCCCACCTGAGAAGATCATGACTAACATCTCAAGCTTCCTTTCAAACCTGTGCAGCCTCACCTTGCCCACAACCCCCAGCAGCATTGCATGGCACCAACCTCAGGTCTGACCCAGGTTGCTAGCATATGACTCAGACTTATTAATATGATTATTCAAGAAACAACAGCCATTTCTGAAGAGAAATACTGGAGGTTGGTATTCCAAAAAGACGCCAAGGAGTGCATTTTCTCCAGGCCACAGGCCTGATTTGATCAAATCAGCTTCATCCTGTTGATTTCTTTTAGCATTTGGACTTGTTTGAAGCAAACACTGCAGGAGGTTTGGTTTTTACCTAAAATTATGTTGCTTTTGGGCTTGGAAGGTTTTGTTTAGAGTACCAAGTTGCTATTTAAATTCTGTCTCTGGAGCAAAGAAAAGTTCAGGAACACATTCCCAGTGATCTGTGGAAACCCCAAAATGGCACAATCCATTGTATTATGAGAGTCATGGAAAATAAAACCCAGGTGTCCATCTCCAGCCATGAGGTGGGAGGCCTGAGCCTAGAAAGTCTAGCTGCCTTTGCAAAACATTTCAAGCGAGTGTTGTCAGCCAGGGCCTCCTGATAGAATCCATAGTCCTGCTGCTTGCTCTTTTTCCCTTTATTGATAGCAGAGGTAGCTCAAGTCTTTTGTTCATATGCTGTTGGGATGGCCATGAACTCTCTTTTAAAATTGATCAAGGCAGTGAAAGTTTCATCAGGAGACTGAGATCTTTATTGGTGGCAAGGAAGACATTGTTTATAGACCCTCTGAAGTTCCTCTGGTTCTGGAGTTCTGAAACAAGTGTTTCAGACTCAGTTGTTCAGACCCAGTTTCCTCTTCTGTATGCTTCATACCACCTCATTGTCTTGCTGTAGGTTAGCAAAATTCAACCTCAACAATTCTAATTTAAGCTGTTAATCACATGCAAATTCAATCAAAAATTTTCACCCATCAAAGCTGGCCAGTAGTCACCAGACATCAGTAGGTGGTAAGTCCAGCCAGCAGTTCTACAGGCTGCCTCATTAAATAAGAAAGATTGCCTTGTTTACAATCTCAGATGCCCCTGGCCTGTGTCTACAGAGCCACTCTTTACCTCTGAAGACAACTATTAGAACACAAGTCTCAGAAGACATCCAAGGCAGTAAGAACTGACTTTAATATGGGAAGACAGTGTAGACTGGAATATTTTTCTATCAAAGAGGAAAACTTAAAGTAGTTTTGTCTTCACACAGTGCCTAAGGCTCCAACTGATGAAGGAAGTTAGAACCAGTAAATGCACCAGTGTTGGGTAAGAGGAATGTGATGCCTCTACCCATGGGGGGGCATCTTGTCCAAAGGGGAAGGTCTTGTCCAAAACTTGACATTTATTCAACCTTCTTTTCTCAGCTGAAAGAATTATTCATTTGTTTTTAAACTGTATTTTAAAGTTAAAGGCTTCTTTAAGAAAACAAATAAATGGATACAAGGCTGCCTCCTTTTCTCAAAATGTGTTTTGAAACCCTACAGACAAAGCCATGCCTCTGGGAATAAATAATCCAGCTGCTTTAAATGTTATGACAAAGGAATACAAGTTCAGGGACATGAACTCAGAGATGCTAGACGTTCTCATGACCCTAGTGAGAAAGATAGTGGGGCTCTAGTTTCCAGGGCTGGATTTTCTTTCCCCAAAAGACAAATCATCAGTCAGGCCCATTGGATTCTCTGTATTACCAGTCAGCTTTTCATAGGAACAAGGGACATGCATGTGGCTCCCAGGTCTCTCTTTGCAGAGCCTATGTAATTGGAAGTATTAATGCAGGACAACAAGGAATAAGAGCAGACTGGCTCCAGGTTTGGGGTAATCAGATAATGCCGCATCACCTCCTTCACGTTTGATTTTTTTCATCCCTATTTGCCAGTGGAAAAATACTAGACCTATAGTCTTCTCTCCATGAAGTTTTTCCTTTATCCTTATAGACTTACTTCTATAAGTAGGACTGTAAAACTGAGGCTTGAAGGCGCAGTAATTTACAGTCTGGATTTCTGTTTCCTGACTTTGGTTACCAAGCCCATTTCCTTCAAAACACAGAGAGGTGACCAGAACAGAACCATTGCTAGGAGCTCTGATAAGACTGATGTCAGGATTGAGAAATAGGCCCCATTATTCAATAGTCTACAAACTCAGGATTGACTCACTATAGGACAATGGGTCTCAATAGTGACTGTACCTCATAATCACTTGAGGAATTTAAAATAAATACTAATGAGGTCCCACCTCCAGAGATTCTGACTGGATTAGTCTTGATATATGGCCTGGGCATTAAAATTTTTTAAATTTTTAAAATATGTAAATTTTTAAAATTTGAAAGCCATTGCTTAGGAAAGACAGACCCAGTGTCTTAAAATGTGGACCTCTGCTGTCCCAAAGGCAGAGGCTTGTAAATGCTCCCATGGCACCAACAGTATTAGCAGGAAAGTGTAATGGGTACAGGGAATAGGGTTCAGCCACAGCTGGGAACCAAACCGCCACACCAACTTCCCATGGTGATTGTTGTCAGAGCCAAAGGGTTGACTCTTTCTCATATGCTGGCTTATAATTGAGTACTTAAATCTTATCTCTCCAATTGAATTGTAAGTTCTCTCAGAGATAGATGCCAGCACCCCAAAGATGTCCACCATCTTCCCTGTTAAACTATATGCCCTGGTGGGCAGGACCTGAGTTATTCTTCATCATCATAGAGCACAGGACTAGGCACATGGTGACTGGGCATGGAGAGGTTCTGGAGAACATTAACAAGAGGCATAGACATTCTGGAAAAGCAATATTTTCATGTTAATTCATCCCAGAAGCCATTCTGCTTTTATGTCTGGAGTTGGGAATGTAATTTTGTGTGGTGTAACTAAAGCTGCCCTTTACTTGCAAGTCCATAGGCTTTGTGCCACACATTCAGCCTCCTGTACCTTTCCTTTGGTCCAGGTACACAGGCTTCTGCTGTACATTAAATCTGTGAGTGAGAATGGCCTTGTTATAGGAGCCGTGAGCATATTCACTGAGTCCTAATGGTTGTGATTTTGAGGTTGATACTAAATCCTTCAGAGTTAGGAGAGGGGGCAGACTTTACAAGTCAGCAGAACTGCCAAGAATGTGCTTGCCAAATGGCTGTGTACATAATTCCCAGAATCTTGGTAATTTCACTGTGTCTGATTGAAAAATTATATTTGTGGTCTTGGGCAAGGAAGAATAAAAGAATTGCATTTAATATTTATATGCATATGGGTAGAGAGATTTTCACTGTTTGAAAATGTCCTCCTTCCAAAGTTGAACACCATAAAAGGCAAGCAAATGTGGTTAAAGTTTTTAGAAATCCAGCACAGTCCTTATAGCCATGGTGGAGAAAGGGGATAGAAATGGGAAACTGAAATTTGTTGAGCATCTATTAGGTTTATACAAGTCATTTTGCAAATAGTATATCACTTAATCCTTGCTATACTCTATTTTATTCATAAAGATATTTTTAAGAAACAATTATGAGCCCATATTCTGTCTGCATAAAGCCCTTCTATGGCTTTCCAGAGTTTTTAGAATAGAAGCATGAATCCTTTACATGGCCTCCAAGGTCTTGCATGAGTGGTCACATGCTGCCAGTGGCTCTTTCTGCTCTGAGCATAGCAGTTCTGGAGGGATCTTTGCACTCTATCACTGAGGGCATTTAAACACCTTCTTGCCTATTCTGAAACACCACCCTGAAGTCCTCAGTAGCCCTTTACTTCATTAACTCCAAGTCATCCTTTAGATCCCAAGTGCATTAGTCAGGGTCTAGGCAGGAGACAGAAACCATACCACTTACTTGAGCAGAGGGGATATAATGAGATGAATATTTTAAAAGTGTGAAGTTATTTACAAAGTAACAGAAAGAGAAAAGGAAACTCTAAACTGGGGTTGGCAAACTATGGCCAATGGGTCAAATTCAATTCATGGCCTGTTTTTGTATGACCAGTGAATGTTTTTTATATTTGTAAAGCTTCTTAGAACAAAATACAACAAAGATAACATGTGGCCCATATTTACTATCTGGCCCTTTACAAGAACAGTTTCCAGACCTCTGCTCTAAGTCATCAGGTGGGGGACAACCATCGGAAGCAGGTACCACTACGGGGCTGAGGAAACAAGAATTGGAATTATTGAAGTATAGAAACTTAGAGAAGAGATTTAGAGACCCAGGGGCCTGACCTGTGAAGCGGGAGGGCACCAGCTGGCTGGCGCAGGTGTCTCTGGGGTAGAATATGGTGAAGTGGATTTTATAAATAATAAAAAAACTGCACACTATCCTAAGCTGCTGCCACAGGAAGGAAACTGCTGCTGTTCAGTGAAAAAGTACTGCCTAGGTGCCATTCACAGGTATAGGAAGCCACAGAAATCTCTCAGGAGTAGACCCGAAGGAGCAAGATCCTCCTCTCTCCCCCAGCTTCTAGTTTCCCTCTATTGTTCCCTCTTGGCACAGCTGAACCTAAAGGTGATTTGCAAAACAAAAGTGTGGTTTGCAGGATCTGAGCCCTTGATATCACAACACAGACAATAGAGAAGTAGGTCTGAAGCAAAGAGATAATAATTTAATAATGAGCAAAGGAAGATGTCCCTGAACATTCTGATCTAACCAGTGTCCTCTATCATGTCTTAGTACTTTTTCTCCATTTTATTTACTACAGTTATTGAAAATAATAGCAAGCCATATGATCTAGCATAGTTTTAAGCCCTTTTCAAGATTATCTTCACAAAAACCCTGTGGACAGAGATACTCATATCATACCCATTTTATAGATGATGACATGGAGACAGAGTTCAAACTGTTTTGATCCAAGGTCTATGTTCTTAACACTACACTACAGCCTTCTATTTCAGTTTTATGTTTACTTGTAAATCTTGACCCAATATCTGTCTCATTAGACTGACTCCATAAGGGCATGGATTGGACCTCTTCCTGGAGATCATTGCATCCCTGTGCCAGCCACAAGTTCTGGCATTAAGGAGGTTTTTAATAAATATTTGCTGAAAGTTGAATAATTGGAGAAGGAATCTGAGTCACGAAAATGTTATCTCAACAATTAACAATCTATTTGACCCTGAAGTCCACACTCTCCCAGTCACAAGCAGGTATATTAGTGTTTTGCCAGAGTGAGGTTCCTGATGATGTACTTGAACCATGTAAATCCATCACTGTTCTCCTTATTGTGAACAAATGATGATGTTTCTTACGGTCTTCAAATTATTCAGAATGCATGATCAGCTATACCTTTCTATTCCCTGATCATGATGCATTAAAAAAATAAATGAATAGACACTGTCCTGTAAATACAGTCATCAAACTCAGGGAGCTGTATCTCCGCTACTGTGTTAACTATAGTTAATGTCTGGAGAGGGGTTTGTCAATGTGGGTAGGAATTCTTGTATTTTGTTCTATATACTGTTCAAGTATTTGGATTTCCAATAACAATTATACTAAAGAAAAATTCTGAAAAAAATAAGTGTTTGTTTTAGACAGTTTGAATATAGTTAAGTGGTACTCCATGTCTTCAGGACAGCATTCTTGCTTGCTATCTTGTCATCTTCTAATCCCTGTCCACCACTTCTTCTCATCTTCTCTCTACCACATGGTCCATACATACACAGGGCTCTGTCTGCTACATTTTCTCTTTTCTCTCTGCCTTATAAAGCCACCATTCTACAATAGTATCTGAGGCACTCCATGATCTGAGCCTCAGAGCAGCCCATTTGCCCCGTCTCTTCCACTGATACCAAAGTAGAAGTTCAAAGACATCAGAGGGAAATAGAGAAATTCAGAAGAATGGTAGGTATCACAAACATTCGTGGATCCATTCGTTTTACCTTCTAACCAACTTAAACAGCTAATAAAATCTAATCACTCAGCGTAACCAGCTGAGTTTTCCACATGGGCTATTTTAAAACCAATGAAATCAATCTTAGGCAGTTTTCTATGACTAGATATTCCAGATGTTACTATGAACAACAGCAGCTCCAGAAACTCTATACTAGTTGTGGCCTAGAGCAATAATCTGGTTGAATGGAACATTGGGAGGGGGAGAATGAAGGACTGGTTTCAAAGCTAAATACAAGATCAACATATTGTTTCTTCTTAATTTTATGTTTTCTGGTTTGGAGAGGTTCAACAGAAAATTGACAGATTTTACAGCCACTGTTGGTGAAAGTAAGTGCTAACTCTTCTGGTTAAAATAAAAACAAGCTTGGTCTAGATTAAGACAAATAGAAATCATAGAAGTATGTGGCAGACACAGTTAGTGGATTTGCAGGCAGACCCAGGGGAATATTAGAACTAGGGGCTGGGGAGCCCTCAGAATCCTCTGGATTCTCTTATTGCCAATACGCCAACTTCTACTTCTGGAATTTCTCAATGGCTGCCTCACAGCTCCAAGTTTATGTTAAAATTCTAGCCTCAAAGAGATATAAGCCATCTCTTGGTCCCAAAACTAAACTATAGAGAAAAATTGGATGCGGGTAGTTTGAATCAGGTGACCACTCCTGGCTCAGTCAACAGCATGTACACCACGGCCTCTGGGGAGTGAGAGAGCCTATTTATGTGGGCAGGTAGGTGGTGGTGGTGACTTTGAAGGGGAAGCTCTCCAAAAGAGCTCTACTATATTAAGAAAAAGGCATTTACAACCTCCAGAGAAGAAATGTGTGTTCCATAACACATCTGGGCATTAGAGAGCACTTGATTACTGCTTATTATTATTGAACTAAAAGGGCCTCTGAGGATCTGTGAAATAATAGATTGATTGGGAAGAGTGGTGGGTATCACAAACATTCATGCTGTTATTTCTGTAACATTACCATTTTCTAAGTCAATGCCCTGGTTATTTGACTTTTGACTTCCAGTAGCTTCAAACAGTATGAAACCAAAAATCACATAAACAAAGATGTACAGATCATCTTATATAAAAGACCCTGTTCTAAGCACTTTACTTTTATTAACTCATCTAAATTAATTTCAAAACAATGCTATCAGGTATTTATAATAGTCAGGGTTCTTCAGAGAAACAGAACCGATAGAATATATATGGACATATATGAATAGATTTATTATGAGAACTGGCTTATGTGACTACGGAAACAAAAAGCCTCACAACCTGCCATCTGCAAGTTGAGGAACCAGGAAAGCCAGGGGTATAACTCAGTCTGAACACAAAAGCCTGAGAACAAGGGGAGCTGAGGGTGTAATTCTGCAGTCTGGATGCTGGAGAATCAGTAGCTCTGATATCCAATGGTAGGAGGAGATGGATGTCCCAGCCACAAAAAGCAATTCACCCTTCCTCTGCCTTTTTGTTCTATTCAAGCTGGCCCTCAGTGGGTTGGATGATGCCTGACCACACTGGTGAAGACAGATCTTCTTTACTCAGTCCATTGATTCAGATGCTTATCACTTTCAGACACACCCTCCAGTCACACCCAGAAATGATGGTCTATTAGCAGTCTGGGTACAGCTTAACTCAGCTTAACTTGGCAGTCAAGATGGTAAACTTAACCATCACAGGTAGATATTATTATTTCCATTCTACAGAAATAGTAACAGAGGCACAAAGAAGTAAAGTCATTTACTCAAACTCACTCTGTTATTAAGAGCTGGAGGTGGGATTTGAATACAAGCAGCTTAGCTTCAGAGTCCAAGCTTTTAATGCTTTTCACAGGACATGAAAAAATGCTTTCAGGGGAGTGGTTGAGAATAGCCAAAATGCTGCTAAGACCAAGCTGCAAAGAAAACCAATCAAACGATTTCGTGAATTAATTTACCAAATAAATAGAAGGACTTTTTCATTGGCTGATAATAGTAGCCAGAGCTACACGAAAACATGAGAAGAGCAAAAAGAAAACATATGTATACACACACATATGTATACATACAAATATACATATGTATTTTTTATATATATGTGTGTGTGTGTGTGTGTGTGTGTATGGAAATAGAGACTATTAATAGAAGAGCTGGTGTGAAGGTCAGTATGGAGTGGAAAAGCCATAGAACAGAAGAGTCAGGAAAAAAGAGCCCTACCAAGTCCATGTTTTACAAATTGTGTTCCACAGATCTTCCGAGCGCTGATAAAAATGCATTGCGCCCCTGACTGAATCAGAAAACTCTCAGATCTACCAGAAGACACATGTTTCAACAAACACTATCAGGTATTCTCATCTCACAAGAACACTGAGTGTGTAGCAAACAGTCTTTTATTTTGTATAACACTCATGACCCATGTAGATATCTCTGGATATGGTATTGTGTTCCTTTAATCTACCTACTATCATTGCTGTGATTATCTACCATGGCAGAAGGGTATGCAGTACAGTTTTAATGATTCCCATTGATGGGAGAGTCTAAAATAAAAATCAAGACTGCTGAATTTCCTAGCTCTGTCACAAATTGTTCATGTGATCACTGGCAGATACTTAATTTCTCTGCCTTTTAAGGTTTCTCCCCTGCTAAGGTTGTCATAGGTTGGACTGAATCAGTGACAAGTATCTGGAACATGTCTTTCCACACATGTCTTCCCACAAGACCTGCAACTTCCCACATCATCCCCTGACCATGAAAGACATCATTCATCAATCATGACACTCCTTGCTATGTCCCAGTTGACTTCTCAATATAGCATTTAATGCAATACCCCAGACATCCACTAACAATTGCTTGAAATTGGTTATTATAGTTAAAATTTTCTAGATTAGATAATCCATAAATTTCCCATAAGTATAAAAAATGTAGTTCTTTTAAAAAATAAAATAACAATTTCATGTTCTGTTTTAAAGGTTTATTCTCATTGATATGAAAGTTCATTCAGCAAATATTTTTATATTCTGACTTATTTCAACTCTCATGCAGACCTTCTATCTCCCTATTATTCAGTCTAGATTATGATTTGAATGTTGCTTCTCCTGAAAACCCTCTAAATCTTTGTGATTAAATTATGCTAAGAGGTTGAACTAACATTACCTTAAACTTATGTCTTAGGTCATCTTGAATTTTTATACAGCCCCATTCACAAAACTACGTTTTAAAGTTTGGGAATATGCTATAAAAGAAGGAAAGGAAAGGAAGGGAGGGAGGGAGGATAAGAGGCATGGGAAGTAGTCCCTGAATTTAAAAGGACATTATGAAAAAAAAAGTAAATAAAAACTTGCTAAAATGATGAAACCAGTCCTGGCCTGTTGTACTCAAGAGAAATTCTCAGACCAATTGTAAATAATTCAAAGTCCTACATTTTTGTTTAAGAATTTTGAGAATCATGCTTACAGATTAGCAAAGACTAAGAGGAATTTTTTTTTTAAAAAAATAATATGGTGCAGTTGACCTTTATTGTTCTTAAGTCTCATGAATTCTTTGCCAATAATAACAATTTTTTCTTTCCGTTGGTCTTAGACCTGGATTGATATTACTGAAAATGGTGCTTTTCTTCTTATTAACCTCAAGGAACATTGTGTCAAGATGTGAAATGAATATTTTAAGCAGGCAAACAATTTTCTCAAAGCAATTATGGAGAAATTTGGAGATGGCACAAATAGGTGGGTTTTGATTTTCTGATCTGGACTTGATACAGAAACATTTTGGTCTGGATGCTCCCTTGTGAGGTCTGGAAGAATTCCTTGGACATCAACTGAACCCTGGATCCAAACCCAGGCCTTGTTCCGGAGGAGGCCTGGTCAGAATCTTGGACCATGTTCCATTATTTAACCAATCACAGGCATGAGAAACCTAACACTGATGGGAACATGCATCAGGACAAATGCACGGAGGTCAGATGGAACCCGTTTAGTAAAACCTCAGAGAATTGGACAGTGGCCCTGGAGGACAGAGAGGTTAGCTGAACTAGCAAAGTATCTGAAGTTTAAAATAGTCAAACAAGAAACATCTAAGGTATACAAGTAGCTGAAACTAACTTCTCAAAGTGGGTTATCTGTTAGAGGTTCCTGTATCTTGAAGAAATAAAGGTGACCCCTTTATAGTCAGTGAGATCAATGTGCAAGTGAATCTCATGATGAACTTCTTTAAATGGCTGTTCCCTTATGTGTGATCAACATTTTCTCTACAGCCTTATGGTGTGGTGGAGAAAGAATAAATTTTCAATCCAAAGATCTGAGTTCAGATACTTTCGGAAGTCCCTGCAGAAAGCCTATTTACTCTGATTTTTAGAAGTTGTTCTAACCATTTGCATCTCTGGTTTTCCATACACAACATATTAGAAAAGGGTAGACCTTTAAAGGAGGTAAGATAATAGCAATGATGGCTAATGCCTTTTCAACAAGACAAGATAGAAGACTTAAAAATCAAGCTGAAAAAATTAAAAAATCACAGATCTGAGACCATTTTACAAAGGCAAATTGAGACAGAGGACTTCCTTCACATGAGATGAGATACAGTTATTGTGCTCAGAATAATGACTGAGCACAGAATAAAACCAGATCACTTTCATTAACTATTCAAGGTTATAAATATGCATCATAAAAATAGTTTTAATAAAACATTTATTGAACATCTAGTAGGTATCAGACATTGTGTTAAGTGCTATTGATTTGAAAGAAGACAAGTCATCTGTTTGTAATCTGGAGTATGAAACAGTGGAAATAATTTTATTTTTGTCCAAAAATATTGAAATTTTAGCACTAAAAGGGCAAAATTTATTACATCAGAAAATTGTTTAGGTGGAAAATCTCTTTCTCTAGGTAAAAAAATTTGTTACTGTTGGAATCCTGTTCTTTTAATCCTGTAATTAAAAGAACATTAATCAGATGATCCGGTTCCTACCCAAAAGTTAAATTTGATGCCTTCATTATTGTATGATATTTAATCCAAACTCTTTCTTCTCTCCACTTCCAAAAGGGATCATGTTGACAAGTAAAGCAGAATTTAGCAGCCAAAAGGAAGTGGACGCTAATCAATACCATGTTATTTTATTTATTTATTTATTTATTTTTGAGAGAGGGGGTTACCTGGGATTGAACTCAGGGGCACTCAACCACTGAGCCATATCCCCTGCCCTATTTTGTATTTTATTTAGAGACAGGGTCACACTGAGTTGCTTAGCACCTCACTTTTGCTGAGGCTGGCTTTGAACTTGTATTCCTCCTGCCTCAGCCTCCCAAGCCACTGGGATTATAGGTATATGCCACAGTGCCTAGTAATACCAGAGTTTTAACCCTCAATTTAACACCTTATTATTTTATAATCTTCATATAAATAGTGTTTTCAACCAAAAAGATTGCAAATTCTTTAACATTCAAAACAAGTTCATACATGTGACCAGCTTGATGCTGGATGTCTTAAGACCTAGACTAAGATAACATTTCTTCTTAGATTCAGCTAAGTATTCCCTCAATGTGCGCTATGTGCAAGCATTTTTCACATACATTATCTCATGTAGTCTTTGTA
The DNA here is from genome assembly GCF_001458135.2 of Marmota marmota marmota. Lineage (NCBI taxonomy): Eukaryota > Metazoa > Chordata > Mammalia > Rodentia > Sciuridae > Marmota > Marmota marmota. The sequence goes on from NW_026000174.1 coordinate 2,718,378, forward strand.
TTAACTCCACAAGAGTCTTCAATAGATATTATCACATTTTTTTGGAGTGAGGAGACTAAAGTTAGGGGTTAGGTAGTCTATGATAATATACCTCTTGGCTGGGACAGTGGACTTGAACTCAGAACCTAAATTCCAGGTCTAAAGGTATTGAATAGCAGCTTCAGCCATATCTATTCACTGTCTTCTACTGCAATATAATATCAGATCAGAATATTTTTTATATTTGAGTTATTTATTTTCCATGTGTCATTTAGAGATCAGGTTTTATTTACATCTGTGCTGCAGTTTCACACCCCAAAAAGAAATTATATATATGAAAGAGCCAGGGTGTATTTTTCTTTATACTTTGGTTATTTTTCCTCTCCTGCTCACATAGCTTGTGGTTAAATTATTTTCCTTAGACTTTCATAGTAAAATAATTTGCCTTTGGATAGAGGCCAAGAATAGACCATTTTCATTTCTCTAAAAGATTGTTTTTCTAAGCAGCTCAAATGAAAGAATTCCATGTCTTACAATGAGTATCTGTAAGTTGGTTATTTTTGGTAATCATTGCTAAACTGTGGAGTGTCTTCAAAACCTTGCATCTTCTCACTACATCTATCCTTAAGAAATGACCCCAAAACTACATAGAAAACAAGAGCAGCAATACAAAAGGCCACATCAGTTACCATTTCCAGACTCATGTAACAGTTTTGTCTCCTTAATGTTTTAATGAGGCTATTTAATTTTTTTATATTTTTTACATAGCCATTTATTTCTACTTTATAAAATTCTTAATTACCTTAGAGGAAACTAAGAAAGAAGCCTCAAACAAATAAAATGAGTGCTCACTTTATACCAGGAATAATGCCAAGTGCTTTATCTGTGTTGTTAAGACCTTATAACCTCCCCGACCCCCTGTAGCCAGTAATTTTCTTCACATATAATAGATGAACTGAAGCTTAAAGAAATAATTTGTCCAAGGCAACTCAGCTATAATAAGTGCCAGACCCAGGACTCAAAACCAAATCAGACTGGCTCCAGAACCCTTGTTCTTCATCTTTTCTCTTTTTTTCCTTAAAAAAAAAAAAAAAAAAAAACTCTTACTTTGGACTAACTTAGATTTAATAAAAAAAAAAAAAGTGCCAAGATCTTTAGAGAGTTCACGTGTGCCCCTTACCTAGCTTCCTCACATTGTTATCATTTCCATAAAGCATTTGTTCAAACTAGTTGATAGTGGTACATTGCTGTTAACTAAACTCCAGACTTTATTTGGATCTGACCAGTTTACTCTCTTCCAGGATTTCATCCAGGGGATACATTGCATTGTTTTCACATCTCCCTAGTCCATCTTGCAGTGCCTCAGTCTTTCCTTATTTTTCATGGCCTTGGCAGTCTTGAGTACTGGCCAGGTGTCCTGCAGAATGTCTCCCAACTGCATTTGCCTGATTTTTTTTTAAGAGAGAATTTTTTAATGTTTATTTTTCAGTTTTTGGTGGACACAACATCTTTATTTTATTTTTATGTGGTACTGAGGATCAAACCCAGCGCCCTGCGCATGCCAGGCGAGCATGTTACCACTTGAGCCACATCCCCAGCCCCTGATGTTTTTTTCTAATGATTAGAATGGGGCTGGGGGCTTTCTGAAGGCTTATCACTGAGATACAACCTTTGTTCTTAACCACTTTGTGGTGCTGCCACTTTCAGACCAGCTCACATCATGAGTGGGCAGGATACTTCCACTTGCCATCTTATTTCCCATTCTAACAAAGGACTAGACCTCTGGTACAATTCAGAAAACAATAGTTCTTGAAAAGAAAATGCATTTTAAAATCCCATGATAACTTGCCAATTTCCATAATGACAATTAACAGCTTGAAACTTAATGTCACCATGTGAAGATAAGTTCCAGTACTTTCATGCCGAAAATCTTTCCAAGAAAAAACAAGTAAATATCACAAAAGGTATTTTTCATGGAAAAAATTTATACTGTTAGTTATGATAATAAAACATTTAAAATAGCATAAATGCTAACCAGAGGAATGTTTAAGAAAATTATAGCATATGTGCATAATGGTATGTTATCAAGCTTTTAAAAGATATTTACAAAAGGTAGATCAAAATATAGACAATATTTAGTGGGAAAAGCAGGATATAACATTGCATTCTTTTTAGTCATGGCTAACAATACCCACATTGTCCAAAAGTGACTAGAGGAAAATGTAACAAAATGTCAGTAGTGATTAACCTTGGGTGGCCAGATTATAAATTTTACTTTCTTCTACGTTTCCATACATTCCATGAGGTTAAGATGTTTGTGTTTTCTTTTTTGTTGTTTGTAAAAATTTTCTCAAAGGAGTATGCTCTTAAACCACTGCAAGGATATTTTGTGACTCCAGGAGGTGGTGATACAAGAGAATCCTTGAGAGTCAGATCCATGAATTAGGGCTTCATTCTGTCCCAACCCCAAGACACCTGTCAGGGTCTGGATGCTAACATGTTCTGACTAGGGGAGTAGAGAAGAGGAAGAGGTGCTGCAAGACCTCATACTGCCACCAACAGTCTGTGCACTTGTACACACTGCTCTGCTGCCACAGCCCTGCAAAGTCAAATGCAGACTCAGACCCAAGTGGATTCTTTCTAGCTCTGTGATCTGCACTGAGTCATCCCCACCTCAGGGTTCTATTTGTGCCTCATTCAAGAGGCACTATGAAAAAGTGAGCAAGTGGAGTGCTCCTATCAGGATTTGAACCTTGTGCAGTTCATTTAACTCTGTATGCCTCTGTTTATTCATCTATAAAATGGGAACAATAGCAGTATCTACCGTGTGAGATTTGGGGAAGGGAAAAAATAAGTTAATGTGTGTAAAGTGCTTGACATAGTTGCTCATGTAGTAGGTTGGCAATGGATAGAACATGAGTGGTGCTTTGTTTTTGACCAGTCAATCCCTTGTTTTTGACTAATCAGTTTCACCAGGAATTTGAGAATCCTTTACTAAATGATTTATCAGGTCACCTCCAGCTCTAAAATACCACTCTTTCAATGACCCAGAGGTGATAGCTTCTCAAATTGTGGCCCTAAAATATGTGTGTAGGGTCCAAATGTAACCAGAAGCTTATTAACATTTAGTCATGTGGAAGAATAGTTCATAAATTTATTTTGTTTCCAGAAATTCAGAAAAGCATGTCCTGGCCATAGCTCTTGCCTTTTCATGTTGGGGATTCCATAGCTCTTGCCTTTTCATGTTGGGGATTATATATATATATATATATATATATATATATAGAGAGAGAGAGAGAGAGAGAGAGAGAGAGAGAGAGTTAACCACTAACCAGGGAGTCTTCTTTTTTCTTCCCCCAACTTTATAATTGGCAAATAGAAATTATATATATATAAGGTCTACAACATGATGACTTCATATGTGTATACATTGTGAAATGGTAATCACAATCAAAATAATTAACTTATCTATCACTTCTCGTAGTCACCTGTCCCTCCCTTTTTGGCAAGGGGTGGGAATGAGATCACTTAAGATCTAATCTCTTAGCAAATTTCAGGTATAAATTACTTATTAACTGTAGTCACCCTGCTTCATGTTAGATTGTCAGAGCTTACTCATAACTAAAAGTTTGTACCCTTTGACCTTCTCCTCAGTTTCTGCCCCACCCCCTGACAATTATCACTCTACTCCTGTTTTTTTGAGTTTCAATTTTTTACATTCTACTTATAAGTTAGATCATGAGTTATTTGTCTTTTTGTATTTGGCTCACTCTACACAATGTCTTACAGATTCATCCATATTGTCACAAATGGTAGCATTTCCTTCTTTTTGGAGCTAAATGATATTCATACTTACATATACACATACACAAACATAATATGTATACATATAAACACACACACACACACACACACACACACATATACCCTATCCATTTATCCCTCAACAGGCACTTAGATTGTTTCCATAGAAGATGTTCATTTGTATTAAACAAGTGTTTATGAGCAGATGTTTCTCTGCAGTGCATTTGGGAAACCATTGAGCAGCAACTATTGTTCCTAGGGGTTCTGGTGAAATGGCTCTGAGTTACGCCATCCCAGATTTTCTGATCCATATCACAGGCAGTCAAATAATCAGTGAAGAATAGATCAGCAAGAGTTTCCAAGTATGGCAAGTCCCCATAGGAGTAGGTAGTAGGGTGGGGGAAGAGACTGAGACCCAAATTCAGGACAAGTGAGCTTGGCTTGAGGCAGTTTGGGGCCACCCAGACCCAATGTTGAAGCTACACAAAAATCGGTTTATCTGTGATCATACTCTGTGCCTGGACTTTCTGGCCAACAGTTGAGTTTATTTTATTCAGCAAAACTCATAACACCAATTTATTGTCATCCAGTCACTGACTAGGTTTCAAGTTACAACAAGTTCTCATCATTCTCCCAAAACTCAGAAGCAGACACTCATTCTGTCATTACTCATATTTGTAAAGACAGATCCTCCACAACAGTCAATCTGCCATTGAGTTGCAGATAATACCCCTCACCCACCCACAGTCTTAAAAAAAACAAAAACAAAAACAAAAAAACAAGATACCAACAGATTCATGAATTCGCAGTCACTCAACATAGAAAGGCAAAAGGGTCCCCAGCTATGGACACAGAGAGAAAGCGGAGTAGATATTGTTGCCACCAAATCCAACATCTGAGTTCCTCTGCCAGTGGTTTTGGAATGGAAAGTGAAATCTTTTCTAACAGCCTTGAATGCAGCTTCCACCTGTGTGTGCAGCATCACTCGGGTGAGCGTGCACTGATTCCCACACTTGTTGAATTTCCATGTTATCCTACCTATCATGTTTAGGCTTAATTTAAATGCCCCTTCCTCCATGGAATCTTAGGCATCATGTCTCCTTCCTTTGAGCCCTCAGGGTATGTAGTTTCTGCTTATATATCACTTTCTTAGTTATGAAATATTTCAGATATAGAAAAAAATTATAATGAATGAAAAAATATCTATACACTAACCATCTAGCTTAGGAAATGAAACAGTATAAATGCATTTGTTGCCCCTTTTATTCACCTCTCTGGTCACGTGTCCCTTCCTTTCATCACCCCTAATGTAATCACTATCATAAATTTTGTGTTTAATGATTCCTGTGCCTGTTTTTATGATTGTACTACATTTGCATTTGGTTAAGCATTTTGGCAATTATATCAAATGTAGGTATCCTTATTTGATTTCCTCATTTCTGGGGTGGACTTAGTGATGGTTCCTATACTCAAAAGTTTGCTTCAAGGAAAAAATTAATTAATTAAGACATGCCAAGCACATAAGTTAATGCTCTGTACACAGTTAGTGTTATAAGTATAACATCAATACATTTTTGCCTATTGTGTTTTTAGAGTCATCCAAATTATACATTTAGTTTTAGATCACTTATTTTAATCATTGTGTAGCATTTACTGTGCCAGTATACTAAAATGTATTTCTTCCAGTCTTGTGTTGATGAACATTTAAGGTGTTGTCAATTTTCAGTATTATAAACAAATTTTCAATCAATATTCTTGTACGTTTTCTTGCACATAGGCAAATCTTTCAGTCTTATGTGAAAATGTGGAATTGCTTTATATATTTTTCAATATATTTTAACTTTCTTCTGACTATCATATTAGGGTGTGTGTGTGTGTGTGTGTGTGTGTGTGTGTGAGTATGTTTATGTGCACAAATTTTATCATTTCCAGCAGATCATAAGCTCCTTGAAGACAGGCCTAGTGGAATTTAATCTTTCTATGATCCAGCTGGCAAATATTCATTTAGCACTCAATAAAGGCAGCATACAGGTCTAGGTGACAGTATGCAAACGTTAAATGGACTGGGTTGTCTCCTCAGGAGTATTTATGCTATTGAAATCTCACTTAAGACACAGGTAGTCAGCATTGTTTTGACAGAGGGGGAGGGAGCTGGTTTTCATTGAATGTCCGTGATGGATCAGGTACCGCATATATACTTTCATTCACTTGCTAGTTTCGTGTCACTTGAAAGTTGTGTTCCTGGGACTACTCAGTAATCTTGCTGAATCCAGTTTCCTCTAGTGAGAAAACATTGTTTTTGCTTAAGAGTACAAGCCTGAGTTCAAATCCTGGCATCACTACATGTTAGCTAAATCAACTCATACAAAGGATTTAACTTCTCTAAATGAGAAGACCAAAGAGCCTGGTTCATTCAAAATGGATTATAAAATAGTGCTAATTACAGAATTGATCTCAAAGGGTGTTTATGAAAATTACAAGAGAAAAAATGTAAGTAAAGTGTTTATCCAGCACCTGACACATAAAAAGTACTCAATAATTGGTGGCTATAATGATGATCATTATTCTACCAAATACTAACCAAAAGATAATGTACCTTTTTAGAATTCATCATATCCAGGAAGTTGTTATGATTTTTTTTACATTCATTGCTGCTATAATCAAATCAGTTATAATCAAAGTATCTAATTTAAAGTTTTAGACTATTACCAGTTTACTACCTCTCTTATACAAGTGTACATTCACAATGCATTTGATCTCAGCCTTGCTATATTTACAGAATGGGGAAGTTTTGTTTTGCTTTTAATGTTTTCAACTAACAGATTTTGTTCGAGAACCAATAATTCATCTAGACTTCCCTCTGGACACAGGGGCAGGCTTCCAAGTCCCCTAGCTCCTTTGGCAACTACACACCTCAACCTCTAGAGGGAGCTTAGAGGGTATTTGAGTCCAGCTGCTCTGACTCCAGGCAAAACCCCAACCTGAAAACATCACTATTGTAAGTGGATCCTCAGAGAAAAATTCCAAGATCACTTTCCAAACTCAACTCTGACACTGCCCAGACTGCTTTCTTCTCATGCATATTTAGTTTTACTAGAATTGGGTTTCATTCCAGAATGATCTCCAGCTCCCCATAGTGGCCCCTCCTAGGAATTTTTCCTAAATTTATCAAGTGTGGGTGGACTCATTATTTTTTGCCTGCCCCTTCGTCCTTCTACAAGAAATAGATATAATACTTCACAAATAATAAGCTGCAGCTGAACTTTAATCTGCAGGATCCATTGCAAGATGTTTGGAACATTCCCTAAGAAATACCTTCTAGGTTTTTTGACTGTTTTCTTTTGTGTTGCAATCTTCTACTTAAGCAATATACTGCTTATTCTTGTACTGGAATTAATTCTGTAACAAATGTATTTACCCTCTCTAACAACTTCTTGCTGCTAGACACTTGGGAAATACCTGATAGGTACATTTGGCATAATCCTTTTCCTAGCAGGACAGAAAGAATGATTCCAGGACCTTCATTGTCTTTTAGAAGGACAGAAGACAGATGAGAGCCTTTCTCAAACATCTGAAGGATCATCAATTAGTATGGAAACTTATTTTGCTTGGTTCTAGAAGTCGGATCAAGGACATATTAAGTGGAGATTATTTTAAGATCAACTTTTGCTCAATGTAAAACAAAACAACCCACATGAGCGTGCATGCGCGTACACACACACACACACACACACAAAAACTTTGTTTTAAAAAAAACTAGCTTCTGTATCTCTGGACATGCATGCTTTGAAGCTAAAAAAAATCTATTGAGGATACTACAGAAGGAGATGGGAATAACTTTCAACTCTTAGATTCTATAAATCTCTTATTAGAAGGACTTACTTTCCTAGCTTGCCTTTTTTTTCTGATGATATTCACTTAGCTCTTTTTAGATGTGCCCCTTTAGTGGGGGGGGGGGGAAACCTATGTCTCACAACTCATTGGTTTGTGTATAGTTCTGTGGAATCAGAGAGGAGGGATGGTTAATAATGTGCATGATGAGGAAAGGAGGAGAAGATGAGGCTAGGGAGATTTCTCAGACTTGAGAGCATTGAAGGCTAAGAGGACTTAGAGAAAGTTGGGAGTTTCCAAAGGGAAGCTATGAAAAGACCAAAAAGCCTGGTTCATTAAAAATGGTAAGGGTAGAAGTAGAAGTTAATAAGAAAGGATGATATTCAAAGTATCTAATGGCCAGTGTGGCATGGATCTACCTACCATAATAGAGACCAGTCCGGCCACTAAAGCTAAAAAAGAAACTTGTGGTCAGAATATCCCAAATAAGGAGTAGCACAGTTACATTTGTATTCTACAAGGATCTCTCTTGGGGAGGACAGGTTTCTAATGGCTATGAATGTATTAAGTCAATAGAATTTATTTAGCAAGTTGTTTCAAGAAATAATGCTGAGTTTAATCATAAACCCAGCTCTGAAAATAAGCCTGTCCTTCATTCCAGAACAACAAGAATAACAGCAACAAAAACAAACCCAACAATGTGCCAAAATGAAAATCAAGCTGTTGGCTTCCAAGAAATGCAACCCTATCTCCTTTTCTTGCTGTTGGTGACAGAGTGGTTTTAGGGCAATGCCTGGTTTGGCATTGATTGCAGAGTGAATTTGCTGAAAACAGCAACCTCACATATTTATATTTCCTTCTTCTTGTGACACTTGGATTCGAAAAAGAATTGGGGTTGATTAAGACAGAAATAGTAAGCATCAATTAATCCAAAGCCAGATTTTCCAAACATAAGGCCTCCAAATCAAAAACAGTGATCCAACCAAAGGCACCGAGTCACTCCACTGAAATCCCTCTACTTCTATGTACTGGAAGAGTCATCAGCACTGAACTGTGGGTCACTTTCTAGTGTATGATGCAGGATTTTCCCATATCCACAGGAGAACATGAGTCCTAAGCTGCATCTGGTGAAAATCAAACATTGGAGTTGTCTGAGATATTTTGGGGGACTCTCAAGCTCATGGAACAGAGAAGAAGGCCTGCATAACGGATTGTGAGAGTACCCAAAGCTACCTGAAATAGCTTCACCTGAAATAGGCCACCAATTGATTCTGTAGGGTCAGGGCTAATATTCTGAATGGCATTTGTGTGTATGGCTGTAAGTAGCACCCTCATCCCCTTGCTGTCCACAAAGAAACTTTTGCACGTTCCTGAGATATTTTCCCAAACTCCAGTTCAACCCGGCTCATCAAAGGCCCCAGAAGAAAATGGTATAAGCCAGGTATATGACCATGGGCAAGTTACCTCTCAGCCTCCTCACTGGTAAAATTAATCCTCAACTAATTTATAGAATCACTGTAACAAACCCATAAGATAATAGAGATCAATGGGTAGATAAACTGATCATGTGAGGGTCACGTGATATTGTTATCTGCTCAGGTAGCCTTGGGGAAGGAGGAGAAGTGAATTCTCCTCTCATGGATCTGATTCCCAGGTACTTCAATGGGAGTGATGTATGTGGGCTTCAGAAGCTCTGGGAAAATAGGTGGAGTGGAGAAACAGTCAATTTTTATGGACAGACAACTTTTCTGGAAGACCCACAGGTCTGTATTAGGGGAAAATAAAATCAGGAAGAGAAAATCATTGAAAAACAGAGACTCAAAAAAGAACAGAGGTCTTTGGAGTCCAACTGCCTGAATTTCAGTCATTGTTCTTTCCCCTTTGGCTATATGACTTGGGGAAGTTACTTGTCTCTTCCATCTATAAAGTAGGCATGATTTTTAGTAAATATATTTTAAAGAATTGTTACCAAGATTTAAATAATATAGTTAAATAGAACCTAAAATAGACAGCAACAATGAATAACAATTACTGGAGACTACTGACTCTGATGTAATTCAGCAAAAAGTAATTTTCACAGAGAAAATGCAAGTCATTGATTGTTAGGACTAGAAGGGACTCAGAGTTCCTCTGAATTAATAGGTAGCTGAGACCCAGAGAGACTGGTCCAGAGTCACATAGCTGTTGGAGGCAAAGCTGAACCCAAAAAATCTTCTACACCCAGAGTAATTTCTTCTACCACTTCTAAAATCCTTTCCAGGACCAATACCTGGTCAGATTCTCAGCTTGAAGGCCTCATGACTCAGAAGCATATTCAGTCTTGTAACTGTGGAATAACAGCACGTACAAATGCTCCAATGGGTAACGAGTGATGCAGATGAGAAACCCTGCAGGTACAGTTGGGCCTATGGTCCTATCCATCAACAGATGGATAAACAGACCAAATGTCCATCAACAGGTGAATGAGTAGATAAATAATCTGTAGTATATATGGGGATATTACTTCACCATAAAAGTGAATGGAGTACTAGTGAATGATATGACATGGATGACCTCAAAAACATTGTGCTAACTGAAAGAAGCCAAACACAAAAGGTTACATATTATACAATTCCATTCATGTGAAACATACAGAATAAGTAAATATGTAGATACAGAAAATAGACTAATTGTTGGTAAGGGGTGGGGGCTGCGTAGAGCTTAGGAAATAAGAATCAGGAAGCAATTGATGACTAAGTAGAAAGTTCCTTTGGAGGGTAATAAAAGTGTTTTGGAACTAAATTGAAATTGTAAGTGCATTGTGAGTTGCACTAAATGCTACTGAATTATTTACTTTAAAATGATTGATTTTAAATTTAAATATAGGTAAGTATAATAAATTGATTCAGTTTAAATTACAGTACCAGTATATAAACATTTAGCAATAATTTTCTAACTACTTATTAAGATGTGATTTCTAATCTAGAGGTTTGTATTCCAGATCACTCACACTCTGTGATTCAGTTTCCTGATCTAAAAATGGAAATAATATCTGCCTCATTCATGTGTTGGAAAGATTAAATGGGTTATAGATTTAAATTGATGTAAATACATTGATATCAATTTACATGTATATAAATATATTTATGATTAAGCATGCTTATATGATTGCTATTTACCATTTATAAATTCCCCACATTTATCCTGCTTGCAACAAAATAAGCAGTTATAATAGACAGAGAGCATTAGTTTTATGGGGAAACCTTCTTTGTTCTTGTTTTCTTCTAGCAGATAGCCCCTATGTAGCAGGGTATACTTTCTTGCTCAAAGGCATTTTCCATGTAGTCATTAAGCCCTCAGGTAAAATGAACATGCTGTGTCTAAGCATGCATGTATTCCAGCGTCTTCATCACAGTGCTCAAGTAGGGTGGACAAAGAGCTGACAGAGATCTATTCTCTAGGACTTCTAGTGTCTTCTTTCCCTCCCAACAAAAAGTATGTGGCTCTCATGGTTGCTACTTCCCTTCATTCCTTTGATTAGTCACATGGCCCCAATCTATCCACAAAGCATATATGGAAATACATGGAAGTATGTGAATTTATTTAGATAGCTATTGTCTCTTCTACACTGTTTGGGGATAGTTGAAGGAACTCTAGGCCAGAAGTTCACTGCTAGTTGTACCTGGCCTTGTAAACTTGTTCCTTGGAACTGAGCTCCATATTTTGATTTCAGCTCCTCTGGGTCCATCTGGCCATGTCTCTGCCTTGGTTCTGTACCTCAGTTTTTTTTTTTTTTGTTTGTTTGTTTTGTTTTCTTAGCTCTAATAAGTTATTCATGACAGCAGGAAGCGCTTTGATTCATTGTACACAAGTGAAGCACAATTTTTCACTTCTCTGGTTGTACATAGAGTCATAATGTTTATGCAATCATACATGTACCTAGGGTAATGATGTCAATCTCATTATAGCATCTTTCTTATCCACATAACCCCTCTCCTCCCCTCCCTCCCTTTTTCCCCTACCAAGATTCCTCCGCTCATCCCATGCTTTCCCCCATTATGGATTAGCATCCACTTATCAGAGAAAACATTTGGCCTCTGGGTTTTGGAGATTGACTTACTTTGCTTAACTTGATATTTTCCAACTCTATCCATTTAACTCAAATGCCAAAATTTTATTCTCTTTTAATGCTGAATAATAGTCCATTGTGTATATATACCACAGTTTCTTTATCCACTCATTTATTGAATGGCATCTAGTTTTATTCCACAGTTTAGCTATTGTGAGTGGTGCTGCTATAAACATTGATATGGCTGTGTCACTGCAGTATACTGTTTTTAAGTCCTTTGGGTATAGACTGAAGAGTGGGATAGCTAGGTCAAATGGTAGTTCCATTCTAAATTTTCTAAAGAATCTTCATATTGCTTCCTAGATTGGTTGCACCAATTTTCAGTCCCACCAGCAATATATGAGTGTGCCTTTGCCCCCACATCTTCACCAACATTTATTATTGCTTGTATTCTTGATAATTCCATTCGGACTGGGATGAGATGAAATCTCAGCGTAGTCGTAGTTTTGACTTGCATTTCTCTAATTACTAGAGATGTTGAACATTTTTTATATATTTGTTGATCAATTGTATATCTTCTTCTGACAAGTGTCTGTTCAGTTTCTTAGCCCATTTATTGACTGGGTTGTTTGATTGTTTGTTTGGTGTTAAGTTTTTGATAGAGCACTGGAGATTAGTGCTCTATCTGATGTGCGTGTGGTAAAAATTTGCTCCCATTCTATAGGCTCTCTCTTCACCTCATTGATTGTTTCTTTTGCTGAGAGAAGCAAAAGCATCCCATTTATTGATTCTTGATTTTATTTCTTGCTCTTTAGGATTCTTGTTAAGAAAGTCAGGGCCTAATCCAACATGATGAAGATTTGGGCCTACTTTTTCTTCTATTAGGTGTAGGGTCCCTGGTCTAATTCCTAAGTACTTAATCCACTTTGAGTTGAGTTTTGTGCATATGTACTTCAGTTCTTATGATGAAGAGTCCTACACTGAAATGCAATTTCAGTTGTTTCTCTTACCCTTTGCTTACTTGATCTGTTGGCAGCACTTCTATGACCTGATGTCAAATTCTCTGATCTACATATAGTATACAGACTCTGTGAAAAGACCTTTTCTGGCTCTCAGTTACCAGACCTTCCCTCTATTGCCTGTAACTTTGCTGTTCACAATCTGGCCTGCTCTGGTTTGGCCTGTCCCATCACCACACAAGACCTGGTCTATCAAAGGAAGTGGAAAAAGTAAGAAAAAGACAGGAAAGCAGAGCAGAAAAGAGGCAAAGTTATATAATCAGTGGACATTACACAGAATGGGGATCAAGGCTAAACTCCGTCATTTCTTACTTACATGACCTTTGCCAAATCTGAAATTCTTTGTTTCTTCATCTAGAACATGAAAAATGTAGACCATATTATCTTTAAGGTCCCTTCTGGTCCTGGCAACTTATGACTTTACATGAAGAAGAAATTGTCTTGAAGGCTCTTGGACTCTTTGAGGGTAATGGAGAAAGACACCAGCATGAGCACTGAATGGAGGTATTTTTCTTCTTCTCCTTCTATTTTGAGTGGGAATTATTTAGGGGTAACTAGTCTGTATAAGTAAATATTTTCTTGGGCTTTCCTGAATAAATCCTGAAACCTCTACTTTCAAAATGGAAGAAGGGGAGATTTAGCTTTAAATATATTCATCTGAGCATGATGAAAGTATTAAAATTGCATAAGCAGGAAATTTATGGAGCACTTTTTCTTCTGCCCATTTTTTCAATGGTCAAAAGAGACTAAAATTCAGTATGTTCTCAAATTAACTAAAGAAACTCCTTGTCAAAGTCCTCTCAATCCATCTGGTTAGTATTATTAAAGCATTATGGGGTATATATGCTTTCCATTGGAAAAAAATGAATAATCCCTTCAAATATGTCATTTCATAGGTTTGAAATATGAAGGCAACTGTTAAGGGAGCTATCAAAGCAGTCTGAAGTACAGTGTGAATTATCAAGGGAAAAATATAAAAGAATTTTCAATAACTGGAGGTTCAGCAGATTCTAATGCCAAAGGTTGAGATTGTAAGAACATTTCTTAAAATCCTTAAAGACTGTTATTTGTTGCATGGAGGCCTCTGAATCCAAAAGGTAAACTCTGAACCACCTGGACCATATTAAAGTGTCTGGGGCGTGGTGCAGGGAGGGAGCACTTGAAGGTGCCATTCAACATAATGGTCCCCCTAAACACAACACACTGGGAGCTTCTCTTCCCGCTGTGGCCTTTTGTTCAAAGAATATTGAGGCCTGGGCAAACTATGCCCCATGCACTTCACCCCAAGTGAGAAAACCTTTTCCTTTAAGCAGGGTGTAGTAGAAAGAGTGTACTTGAGTCCAGATAGATCTTAAGCCAGATTTAATTTCCTAGCCCTCCCACTCATGGTCTTGATGATGTTGGGCCACAACAGTGCCTGTTTCATAGAAGTCATTAGATACATCTCTCTTGATCTGACCTGTTGACCCACAGAAGTTACTATACCAAATTATCAGTTTCTCTTTTTTTTATGATAGTGTTTAAGGGTAGACTCTAAAGGGAGACTAATTGGGGTTAAATCCTGACTTTACAAGTACTTTATTCTCTATGTTCAATTTCTTCATCTATCTAGGGGAGACAACAATGGTATCTATTCATAAGTTGAAAATGCTTAAAACAGTGCCTCATATATACTAAGGCATGTTTGTGTAGATAGATAGATAGACACACACATACATAGATATTTTTAAAATAAATGAGTATTCAGCAACTCAAAATGGATCAAAGACTTAGGCACTAGAAAAGAAACCCTGTACCTAATAGAAGAAAAAGTAGGCCCAAATCGTCACCACATTGGCTTAGGAACTGACTTCTTAACAAGGCTCCTGAAGCACACAAAGTAAAATCCAGAATCAATAAATGAGATGGATTCAAACTAAAAAGCTTCTCCTCAGTAAAGGGAACAATCAATAACATGAAGAGAGAGAGAGCCTACAGAATGGGAGAAAATCTTTACCACCTGTACCTCAGATAAAGCATTAATCTCCAGGATATATAATGAAATCAAAAAACTCAACACCAAAAAAAAAAAATAACCCACTTAATAAATAGGAAGAGGAACTGAACAGATACTTCACAGAAGAAAAAATGTGATTGAGCAATAAATATATGAAAAAATGTTCAACATCTCTAGCAATTAGAGAAATGCACATCAAAACTAAGATTTCATCTCACTCTAGTCAGAATGGCAATTGTTAAGAATACAAGCAATAATAATTGTTGGCAAGGAGGTAGGGAAAAATGTTCTTTCATACATTGCTGGAGGGACCCACAAATTGGTGCAACCACTGTGGAAAGCAGTATGGATATTCCTTAGAAAACTTGGAATGGAATCACCATTTGACCCAGTTGTCCCACTGTTCAGTTTATACCCAAAGGACTTAAAATCAGCATACTACAGTGGTGCAGCCACATCCATGTTTGTGACAGCTCAATTCACAATAGCCAAACTATGGAACCAACCTAGAAGCCTTTCCACAGATGAATGGATAATAAAGAAAATGTGGTATATATACACAATGGAATATTATTCAGCCTTAAAGAAGAATTAAATTATAGCATTTTCAGGTAAGTGGATGGAGCTGGAGATTATCATGCTAATCAAAATAAGCCAATCCCAAAGACCAAATGTTTTCTCTGATATGCCAATGGGGCAGGGGGCTGCTAGAGAAAAATAGAAGGTAGTTTGGATTAGGCAGGGGAAAATAAAGGGAGGGGAGGGGGGTATAGGAGTAGAATGCATCAGACAATATTGTCCTACGTACAGATATAATTACACAACCAGTGTGATTCTACATCATGTACAACCAGAAGAATGAGAAGTAATAGTACATGTATGTATGATATGTCAGAATGCATTCTACTGTCACATATAACTAATTAGAACAAATTAAAAATAAATAAATAAATGAGTATTCTGTAAGTTTCTAACACTTTGAAAATATTATACTCATGATAATTTTGTGCATATATTTCTTATTTTAACTTTGCTCATTTTTTATTATTTTGTTTACTTCTTTTTATATATTTCCCTATATATAATATAAATTGCATTTTTATATATGTAGCCCTTTCATTATAAGCCTACGTCAAAGTCCTCAGTATCCTCCTAAGACCTCTATGGAAATGCACCAAATTCCCTCTATTGTTCAGTTCTTTACCTCACCAAATGTGTTAATGGGAGAGCCTCATTGACCCCAACTTCATGACCCCTGCAGAGACCACCTGGCTTGGCCTTCCTAACCCCCCTAAGAAATCTGGCATTTGGGTGGAGAAGCTCACTGCTGACTTTTTGTCATCATGATCTCCTGCTACCTTTGGGGACTATGGTAGCAGGGTATAGGGGTGATTCTTCTGTTGTCCTTCCTGCTGTGGGGCTGAGATTGTTCCTCACTAGAGAGATTAAAAAGTCTTTGAAACTTGACATTTGGAGAGCACACTTTGGATGAGAATTCAAGCATCTCTTCAATTTACTTGTGTTTTGTGAGTAGGTGAATACATAGGAGTAGAGAGGGAAGGGGGGAAATTCTTATGGACAACAACATCGCCATTATATTTATGAAGATAGAAAAAAAATTAATTGCAAACTTGATGAAAATGTAGCAAGATGGCTACTTATGTGCTGATAGAGGAGTTGTAAATTACTCTGGTCTTACTGAAAATGTTTTGGCAACACCCTGAGGGACTTAAAATCATTTACATCTCTCCAGAATGTAAGCTTCATGAAAGCAGAAATATTTCATTGGTTTTTCACTTTTTTGCTTTCTGCTATATTGCCAATTTGGAATGGTGCCTAGCACTTAGTGGGTGCTTATGAAGAATTTGCTGAATGAATGAGTCATTAGTCTCTTAAGTCCACTTACAGTGGTTCAACCTAAAAAAAAAAAAATCACAATTGCAAAGTTTCCTGTGTGCTCATCAAAAACATAACTTATAATAGTGAAGGTCTGGAAATAATTATAATATAGAAAATGGGAACTATCAGATAATAATTTGTACTATTTTTCAGTTTTTAAGAATGTTATAAGCTGAATTTTTAGTATGCAGAAACATGCTAATCAGATCATTATCAGTGAAAAAAAAAGAAGCATATGACATTTTGTTTAAACAAAAATTTTCTACTTTTTTAAGCATAGAAAAAAGACTGAAGGAAATGGATCAAAAATGTACAAAGATCATCTGTCTCTGGGTGACTTTAAGGTGTGATTTTATTTTTTTCCTCTCAATTTTTGTGTGTAATGAGCATATATCAATTTTAAACTTGGGGGAAATATGTTACAAAGTTCCTAATAAACTTAGGGAGATGGAGACCACACTTGTTGGTTGTGTGTTGAGGTTCCAAAGCCTCTGTGGGGCTCCCATGTTATGTGTGAAAATGTTGTTTGAAGAAGCATAAAACCAAAGTAGAAAGTGGTAGCTTTTATTCCTGTTCTTATTACTCTTATGGCAGGTGCCACTTTCTGAGAGTGGCCAAAGCATCACCAGATCTTACTGTGACATGTTTAAAATCCCAAACAGGTTTGGAATGACACTTTCAGTTCGTGGAGGAAGGAGTCTGTCTGTTTTGTAGTGAGTGCCTGGTGTGGTGTAGTGTAGGTGATTGTTCATTTTTGCTGAGTGCATGAAGGAAGGTTGGGTAGTTGCTGATCCTCCACATTCATTTGTCAAGGTAACCATGAACTAGAGAAGAGAGTCATTTTCCTGGCAGTGCTGACCAAGCCACCATCATCATCTCTGTGCAGTTCTTTTGATCTTTTTTCATACACTGAATCCTGTGTGTCACCCTGTCAATGTTACACCGGGTATATAGATGAGGAAGCTGGGGGCAACAGAAAGTTGATTAGTGGTCTTAAGGTCATATATTTAGTAACCAATGGAGCCAATTCAAACTCAAGTCTGTTTGGCTCCTAAGCTCTGTGCTTTTCCCCCTCACTGTATCCCTTTCCGGAGGAGTGACTAGGCAGTATGTACTCCTCATCTGAATTGGGGACTTCCTTGGATATTTCATTTTATTAAATTAATTAATTAATTTTAATTAGGTATATATTACAGCAGAATGCATTTTGACTTCTTGTACCCAATTGCAGCACAACTTTTCATTTCTTTGGTTGTACATGATGTAGAGTCACACCATATATGCAGTCATACGTGTATAGGGTATGATGTCCATCTCATTCTACCATCTTTCTTGCCCCCATGCCCACTCCCCATCCCTCCCTCCCCTTTGCCCTATCAAATTTCCTCCATTTTCCCCATGTCCCTCCATTATGGATCAGCATCCACTTATCAGAGAGAACATTTGGGCTTCGGTTTGTTTGGGATTGGCTTACTTCACTTAGCATGATATTCTCCAACTCCATCCATTTACCTACAAATGCCATAATTTTATTCTCTTTTAATGCTGAGTGATAGTTCATTGTGTATATATACCACAATTTCTTTATCCATTCATCTATTGAAGGGCATCTAGGTTGCTTCCATAGTTTAGCTATTGTGAATTGAGCTGCTATAAACATTGATGTGACTGCATTACTATAGTATGCTGTTTTAAGTCCTTAGTACCCCAGCACAGACACAGACATAGACCAAGGGGTGGGATGGTTGTGTCAAATGGTGATTCCATTTCAAGTTTTCTAAGAGTCTCCATACTGCTTTCCAGATTGGTTGCACCAATTTGCAGTCCCATCAGCAATGTATGAGTGTGTCCTTTCCCCCACATACTCATCAACATTTATTGTTGTCTGCATTCTTGATAATTGCCATTCTGAGATAATTGCATGAGGTGAAATCTTAGAGTAGTTTTGATAGAGGAAAAAGTAGGCCCAAATCTTCATCACATCAGATTAGGCCCTGACTTCCTTAACAAGACTCCTAAAGAGCAAGAAATAAAATCAAGAATTAATAAATGGGATGGGTTCAAACTAAAAAGCTTCTTCTCAGCAAAAGAAATAATCAATGAGGTAAACAGAGAACTTACCTTTTGGGAGCAAATTTTTGCCACATGCACATCAGAGCACTAATCTCCAGGATATATAAAGAACTCAAAAAACTTAACACAAAAAAACTAAAAAAAAAAAAAAAAACAAGCAACCTAATCAATAAATGCGCTAAAGAACTGAACAGACACTTCTCATAAGAAGATATACATTCGATCAATAAATATATGAAAAAATGTTCAACATCTCTAGTAATTAGAAAAATGCAAATCAAAACTACTCTAAGATTCCTTAGATATTTTAGATTGTGCTCTTTCAGTGCTTTCTGTTGTTGCTATCCAAAAACAAGGAACATTTGGCATCTCCAAATCTGGAGGGGAACTGGTTAAAAGGTTCCTTTGTTTCGGGTTCAAGGAGCAATGCTTAGATAATCTGGTTAGATCTGGAGACAGACCTAGTCACATCCAGCAATTGTCTGTGAAAATCCTGTCTTCCCACTGCTTACAATGAGATTCCCAAACAGCAACTGTATGTTTACCTAATTAAGGCCACAGGCTCACACTTCTCTCTCTTTGGATGTAACAAGGAAGTCATCACAGTTAAAGGGAAGCAGGTTTTATGAAGTCCCCTTGACCTTTTTGATGGCCTTTGCCTCCTTGAAGATGGATTTCATTTATGTATATTACTCTTTTAAGTGGCATTTCCTCCACAAAGTTCAATAGTCATTCCAATTAAAACCAAAATACCCAGCCCTCTAAGAAACTGGCTCTAAGCTAGTACTAGAAACTGAGTCACATGAGTTTGTTTGTTGTTTTATTTTTAACAAACTGCTCTTTAGAAAAAAAGCAGCAGCCTAAACGTATTAACCCAGCCACATTCTTGTTTAAGTGACTGAATTCCCCTGGCTCACCTGCCCATCTCACCTACCCTGAAACGATAATGATGGAATAGGCCAGTGGAGAAGCTGGATGATCTGAAGAAAAATAAAATTAAAAATTAAAAAAAAACAACAACCATGGAACATGGTCCCAATTCCCAGGTGAATCCTTCTGTCCCCTGGACCAGGCAGGGTACCCCAGGTGAGATTCAGTCACAGAGAGTATATTGGTTTACTCAGGCTATCACAACAAAATTTCACATGCTTAAACAAGAGAAATTCATTTTCTCATCACAACACAATTTATAATAGTGAACTCCAGAGGCTAGAAGTCCAAGATCAAGGTGCCAGCAAGTTTGGTTTCTTCTGAGATCTCTCTCCTTGGCTTGCACCTTATCACGTGCATCCTCATGTGCTCATTCCTCTATGTTGTCTGAATCATAATTTCCTCTTATAAAGACAACAGTCATACTGGATTGTGTCACACAGACCAACCCATTTTAACTTAATTACCTTTTTTTTAAGACTCTATATCCTAATATGGTCACACTCTGAGATACTGAGAGGTGAGGACTTCAACTTATGAATTTTGAGGGTACACAATTTAGCCCAATATGGAAGCCCATGGAGAATCAGAATAGAATCATATTGCTACATTATGAACCATGAGGACTGATGTCAACAACTCCTCTAGTACCGGGATGGCTAATCTCACCCCCAGGAAAGAGACAGCATCTTCGAGACCCTCAGTACCCCAGCACAGACACAGAGCAGTGCTGAGAAACAGAAACAAGGACCAGCCTCAGTCTCCTGGGCTTGAAACGTCCAAGGCCTGCACCACCGCTCAACACACAAGGAAGAATCATGTCTTGCTTTCCCTCCCTCTGATGTGGAATCTGAATCTATCCCTTCTTTCCACTGTCTCCTCTGCCCTGCCCTAATCTTCTTCCTTCACATGGACTCTGGCAACAGCCTTATTACTGCCTCACAGCCTCCAGCCTCTGCCCCTCCCGCAGCTGTCAAGAACTCATTTAAGTGAAAATTGGGCCATCTTTGCCTGCTGGACTTCCTTCCCCATTGCCTTCAGGGTCATCAGTCTTTCCTTAGATTGTACATGAAGCCATGCCTTAATAGCTTCACAGGCTCCCCAGCACCTCTAGAGTCAGATGGTTAGTGAGGCTTCCAGGGATCCTTTCCATCTGGTCTGACCTACCTCCAGCCTCCCTGCCTGACATACATGGCCTTGTCAGCTGCACCTCCCAGATGGTCCAGCACCCCAGACCCCCTCTTCCAGGAGGTGCCCTGTGGCTGATGCCTCTAGGCCGGTCCACTTTCCTTCTGTCTCCAGTCTTGCAGAATTGTCCAAGAATAGGACCCAGTTTTAGTGTTGCTTTTTTGCTAAGCCTTCCCTACGCTCTCCCAAGTCCTCAAGGAGGTTATTTCTCCTATTCCGCCGCCCACAGCACTTGTACATTGCTGACTGAGCTGCTCAGCATCTTGAATTACATCACCTTGTAATTTCTTCACCTCGCCTCACTAGGATGTGAGCTCCTGGACAAAACACTTTCTCCTACCACCTCTATTTGCCAGTGCCTCACAGAGCCCCATGCAGAGCAGGTGCTCAGTGGGTGGGCATGAAATAAGCAGGTAAAGGAAGTCATGGGAGTTCCTCTGCTACCTTGTAGATGGCCCATACTATAGGATGGTCTGCACACTTGATCATCATACAAGGTCCACACACTTCAAAACCAGGACATGTGGATGCCAAGCAGCATGCAGACAGTTAAAAGTGAAGTTCCTTATTCACATCATTGCTCTGGCAGCCTTCCAAGAAGAGATGCAGAAAATTTTCCAGCAATGGTCAAAAGCTGAAGCAATACAAGTACAAAAACAAACAAAAACAAAAACCTAGCCCAATATTTTTTTGAACAATTCTCTCAGACACAGAACAAAACAAGCAAACAAATTTTTTATTCAAACAAAATCACAAATAAGGAATCTGGTATATAAGCCGATATGTATTATAAAAGCTGGGTTAAAGCACAGGTGGAAGAAGAAGACAGGTGTGTTACCATGACACACCTTTTCCCATCCCCAACCTGAGAACTCTGTGGAATGTCTGAGGACCTACGAGATTTGTGAAGTCAAAATTGGCATCTCCTAATCAATTTGTCCAAACTTGGAGCCAGTTTTGTTCATTTATTTGTACTCTTTTCCTGCCTTCTCTCTCTCTCTCTCTCTCTCTCTCTCTCTCTCTCTCTCTCTCTCTCTCCCCCTCTTTTTCCTTTTCTCCCCACCCCATCTTATTCAGCTCCTATGACAAGCCAGGCACTACAGTAAAAATAAACAAGGCACAGTATCTGCCAAGAGTCTAAATGGGGACACAGACTTGTAAACAAACACTTGGAGTAAACCTGACAAATATTTTTAGAGCTCCAGGGCTGGGCAGGTGACAGCGAGGCTACCAAGAAAGGAGAGGGCAATGGATTCTCCAGTTGGTATCCAAAATAAGATTGACTGAATTCCCAGACAAGAGCTTTAGTCACCACCCACTGTTGCTGCTAAAGGAATAACTTAGGAAGCTTTTCTGTTAAGAGCTTCTGCACCCACTGGGGCCTTACCTCCTCTGTTGTCCCCAGCACTGCTAAGTGCACAGAGCAAGCCCTGGGAGGCGAGGGAGGCCTGGGGAGGAAATCCCTCTCCAGTGTTGTGGACACACAGCTGTCACCTCCCCTCACAATGCTCAGGACCAGCTCCTCAGCCAGATTCTTTTGTCCAAGGCCACTGGGGATTTAAGGAGGGCATTGTGCCCAGTGGTCTTTAAATAATGTTGTCACTCATGAGTAAATCTTAGGGAAACCCAGGCCTTCTTTCACCAGAAATTAAATGAATTGAAGGCTTTCTTCTGCCCTTCATTTTTGAGTGGACTGATGGGCTGTGGAGAATGTCAGGCATCTGCACTCTGTAGCCTCATTCCAGGCTCCACTGGAGGCTGCCATGTTTTGCCTCCACACTGCCCAAGTCCTGGGACAATGGCTTGCCTGCCCTGCAGCTTGATGTGTTTGCACTTTCTGCTTCAGTGAGCCAAAAGTTTTGAGGTTTAAATGTGTGACTTGATGCTGTCATTTTTCTACTGTGTTTCCTTTGACTTAGGAGCCCAGTAGGACATGAATTTAGTCACTTTGTCATGGTTTTCTCTGTGCACCATCTGTCATTGTGTGGGCCTGATATTGTTCCTACCTACAGTTCGAGAGCCCCTGGAAATTTCTGAAATAAGTTAACTAATAAGTGTTAGTGAACAGTGCTTGTTGTATTACTTTGAGAGAGCTTTAGAAAGGAAAGGGAACAAATGTGTGACCGAGGTGTAGCCTGAACCAGGTGCCTGGCCTCCCGTCATGCTGGCCTCCTGTTATGCTGGCCATGAATTGTGATATTGTCTCTCTCACCCTCTGGTCTATAACTCCAGTATGGCAAGACCATTCCCATCTCATGCACTGTCATATCCCAGCTCTGAGCACAATAACTGGCACATCAGAAGACACTTAATAAGTATGTTGAATGAATCCATGAATGGTCTCAGGTGATCTCCTGATGACCTTGAAGAATTAGTATTATTACCTCCTTTTTATACATGAATAAATTGAGGTTCTAAGAGGTTGAGACACTTCTTACAGCTACACAATCATTAAGGCAGACAGCATTAAGCCATGGACTTCATACAACCCTTGTTTCTGTTTGAACCTGGGGGCACTCATTTTTGACAGTAAAACAGAGAACAGAAGGAAATCCTTTTTTCCAATGTTGGAGGAACAACTCAAGTCATGTTCTGTCTTCTTTGTAAATGAGAGAGACATTGTTCTCCCATAGTTATGATTGTGTGCACCACCTAGTCTCTCTCTGGCTTTGTGAGGGGGATGCTTGCTGACTCAAATGATGGTAAATGGTGGCCATTCCACCTCCTTTGTAGCCCCATGCAATTAGCTCCCTTCCTCAGGCCCTAACTCCTTTATTTGCACCCATTTCTCTATCAGACTTTCATGTCTGTACATCCTTGTCCCTGGCCTAGCCTTCCATTTCCTACTCCATTCCCCTCTACTTTTCAGAAAAATAATACTCTCCTGTTTATCTTTAATCCCTTCCATAATGTTCTCCTAACTCCATCCATCAACTAAAACACACTCTGCACCGAGTTTATTGCTGCATCCAAACCCCTCTCACGTGGAGGTGGTTTCTCTTTTCACACTCTTCGGCCCTCCAAGTCAGGACACAGGTAGGTTTCCTTTCATTCCCCAAGGTCACATTTAGAACTGTACTTCCCATAAACTTCTGCCATAACAGAACTTGCATTTCTGTTCCTTTTTAGAGTTGTGCTATTTAGAGATTCTGACATTTTGTCCTCTTTTATTCATTGAGGATTTAGGTACCAACAGATTGATTTTCCCCATCCCAATCCTGCCATCATCCTGAGTCACTACAGGATCAATATGACTGATTCTTCCAATACTGGCCTCACCCAACTGTAATAATTTTCCTCAAGTACTCCCCAGTCAAACCCTAGACCTGAACAACATATGAAATTCCTCCAGGTCATAAATGAGTGACTTTAACAACACATTGTGACCACAGGTGCTGCTTGGTCAAAATGGTCTCTCAACTCACGATAGTGGTCCAGCCCAAGCAGCCATCATCCCTATCCACCCAGTCCAGCGGGGCTCCATAGTCCATCCTTCCCACTTTTCCTAACAGTACCCTAAACTTTTTGCCCCTGTGTTTCCCTCATTTCTTGAGAGGTTGGGGGATACCAGGGACTGAATTCAGGGGCACTCGACCACTGAGCCAAATCCCAAGCCCTATTTTGTATTTTATTTAGAGACAGGGTCTCCCTGAGTTGCTTAGCACCTTTCTTTTTGCTGAGGCTGGCTTTGAACTCTCAATCCTCTTGCCTCATCCTCCTGAGCCACTGGGATTACAGGCATGTGCCACCGTGTCTTCCCCTCTTGAGGACACATCCTATTAGCATTTAAACCAGCTTAGTTCTCTCCACCTTAACCTACTCAACTTTAGTAACCAGACTTCTTGACTTATGTGCATTTGCTATTTCTATTTCCTCAACCTCTGTTCTTTCTTCAAATCACTCTGGTATAACTGCATCATCTTTTCCTGGTAACTTAATTTTGCTAAATCCAATAGAAAGTTTTCAGTTCTCATGTTATCCTGATCTTCCAGAGAAATTCAGCAGGGTTATCCACTACTCCCTTCCTGAAACACTATCTTCTTTTATCACCTGGTGACAACCCTTCTTATGGGTCTGCCTTGTGGCTGTTTCATCTCAGTCTCCTTTACCAGCCTGTCTAACCTTGAAATGCTGGGTTTCTCAAAGTTCAGACTTGGGCTCAGTGCTCACTCTAAACTCCCCCCAAAGAGTAACATGTCCCCACTATGGTTTCAATGGCCATTCCTTTGCTAACAATTATCAAATTATTTCTCTAACCCTAAGATTCAGACATATAGATGTCTACTGCCTAAGTGGTATTTCAAATTGATGTCTCAAAGGCAAGCTCAATGTATATAAAGTAAAATTTGAGGTAAGTTTCTTTCCTTCTACTCCCTCCCAAAATAATCCCAGTTCTTATCATTAGTGTCCCATCTCAGTGAATGCCACCACCATCCATCCAATTATGATAGCAGCAATCCTTGACTCATTCAACCCCAAGTCTTATCTGTCACCAGATCCTGTGATTTTATATCTCCATACATCTTTTATCCTATTTCTCTCCATCTGTGTTCTGCCATCCTAGCGCAAGCTGCCATTACCCCTCACCTGGGCTATTGAAAGGAACTCCTAACTTATCAGCACATTCTTAGTCTCCTCCAAAAATTATTTTACTGCAACTGAAGTTAATTAGGCATTTTCTGTTTAAAACTTTCAGAGAATTCCCATTTCTCTGAAGTTTCAAGCCTCAATCCTCAGCAAGTTCGCACTCACACTGCACCTCTTGGTTTGGTCTGTGCTCCTTCCTTTCTCCAAAGCTTTAAGCAAGGTGTCTCTTCTCCAGCTGGAAAATTTCTCTGCTAGGGGCTGGGGTTGTGGCTCAGCAGGAGTGCTAGGCCCTGGGTTCAACCCTCAGCACCACATATAAATAACTAAAATAAAGGTGTTGTGTTCAACTACAATTAAAAAATAAATATTTTTTTTAAAAAAAGAAAGGAAAAGTTTCTCTGCTGGACCCCCCCACCCCCGCAACCACTTGGCCTAATTAACTTTGTCGTTGTTGTTATTTTATCTAAATATATTTTATTAGCCTTCATCACAGAATTTTTATTATTATTATTATTATTATTATTATTATTATTGAAAGAACACTCAACATGAGATCTACTCTCTTAGCAAATTTCAAGTGTACAATGCTGGATGTTATTATAGACACTATATTGTACAGCACATCTCTAGAATTTTTCGTTGTGTGTAACTGAAATTTTACACCTATTGATTAGCAACTCCTCATTTTACCTTCTCTGCAGTCCCTGACAACCACCATTCTATTCTTTGCTTCTGTAAGCTTGACTACATGAGATCCTTCAAGTATTCCATGCCTATATTTATGTTTCTGTTACTGACTCATTTTGTTGAGCATAATGTCCACGGGGCTCATCCATATTGTTCCATATCATAGGATTTCCTTAATTTTTAAGGCTGAATGCCATTCAATTGTATATACATGCTGCATTATTTAATCCATTCATTTGCAGGGGATATTTAAATTGTTTCCATCTCTTGGCTGTTGTGAATAATGCTGCAGTGAACATGAAATGCTCATATTTCTTTGAGATCTTAATTCAACTCTTTGGCAAACAACTGGAAGTGGGATTTGGATTCCCGGATCATGTGGTAGTTTTGTTTTTAAATTTTTGAGGAAGCTCTATAGTGTTTTCCATAGTGACAGCTCCATTTTACATTTCCACCAACAGGATACAGAGTTCCAGTTTTTCCACATCCTGGACAGCATTTGTTTTTTGTTTTTTTAATAATAGCCATTGTGATAGGTGTAAGGTAATATCTCATTGTAATTTTTTTCTGTGTTTCCCTGATGATTAACGATATTATCTTTTCATATGTCTGTTGGACATTCATGTGTCTTTGGGAAAATGCCTGTTCAATTTCTTAACCCATTTTTAAATCAAGTTATTAGTATTTTCGCTTTTTTTGTCATTGAGTTGAGCTCCTTACACATCTTGTTTATTTTCATTCATTCTCTATATCATCTTTCCATTGTTTCCTTCGCTATGCAGAGTCTTTTTAGCTGATGTCCATGTGTCTATTTTGGCTTTTGTTTCCTGTGCTTTTGATGCCTTACCCAAAAGTCATTGCCCAGATCAATATCATGAAGCTTTTCCTTGAAATAATTTTATAATTTCAGGTCTTATATCTTAATTCTTTAATCTATTTTTGTGTATAAGCATTCAATTTCATTCTTTTATATGTAGATATTTAATTTTCCCAACACTGTTTGTTGTTTAAGATAATTAATTCTATGTTTCATCTCATTTTGAATGTGCCTTCCTCCAGGAACCTCTTCTAATCACATACCCACCTTGCAAAGAAAACTACATCAGGGCTCCCTGAGTTCTCTACAGACTATAGCCTCCTCTGTTACTATATTGTAATATTTCTTCCAATGAAATAACTATTTGGGCAAATGTTTATTTTCTTTAAACCATTTTTGTATTGTCTTCCCTGTTAGGACATGAGCTTCTATTTTTTCCAGCTGTACTCCTGCAGCCTACCATACTGCATCATGCAAAGTATGTGTTCCACAAACTGTGGAACAAATGGTATCCCTTTGTATGGGAATTTTGTTTGAATGGATGACAAATCATTTCATTTTGTATTTTCTATGTCAGTTTTCTCTATGAAGAGTGAGATTTGGGCTTTTTCATCCCTCTTCCACTGCACCAATGTGCATCCTGCAGTATGCACTCACTGAATGAATGGATGAATAGGAATGAATAATGACTAGGAATGAATGATTAGGAACGAATAATGACTAGGCTGAGTGAGCAGGGCAGTCCCGCTCCACAGACACAGGGCAAGAAATTCATTCTAACTCCCTTATTTGCAAACTGTACTAACTTTCAGCCATAAAATGCTTCAGGGGTAGGGGTGTGATTCAGTGATACAGCTTGTGCTGAGTGTGGATGCAGCCCTGGGTTCAATCTTGCGCGCGCGCGCGCACACACACACACACACACACACACACACATACACAAGCTTCAGAGATTTGTTTTCTATAAAAAGTCATCCTATAGTCCTGGTTTCTCACCAAATTTTAACTAATCCTAATGCCCAGATCCTTAGCTAGACCGCTTCTATTCTGCCATCTTCCTCCTCCTCCTCCTCCTCCTCCTCCTCCTACTGCTTCCCTCCCTCTTCCTTCTCCTCCTTCCTCCTCCTCCTCCTCTTCATCTTCGTCTGTCTTATCCTTTATTTATTCTTCATTACTATGAAAAACAGAGAAAGTTGTCTGTTTCAGACTTGATGTAAACAGCACCACTTCTGTCTCCTCAATCAGTGCAACAAATGATTTTTTGTTATGACCATACTCAGAGCAGGACTCTTATCAGAGTTTGCAACTATAGATAAAGAGACCTTGCTACAGTAATGTCAGAGCAGTACCATTGTTGTGCTTTTGCAGTGTGCGGTTTCATATTTTAAGGCAAAATGTTAATTGATAATCATATTAAATAGTGGTATTTTACCTTCTAATTGCTGTTCAATAATAAAGACATAGCTTTACCAAGAAGTCAATGCTTCTCTTCCCCTTAGGAAAGATTTATAATTAAATCTCTATTAAGATATTTACCAAGGACCTTTACTCCTGAATTTGTGTGTTGAGATTAGAATTTGTGAAAACCTTTTGTCTTTCTTTTTAGTACAGTCTTTCATAATCACTGAGGTGCCTCTGTAAAGCCCTGGTCCTGCTGAAATCAGCATTTAACAGATGGGGTACAAGCATTTCAAATATAAACCAGCAACAAAGGTACTCCTGATGTACACTGAATCTTGAGAATCAGTGTTAAGTATAAATTTAAGTCAACATCCTCTTCACTCTTTAATCCACTGCAGTGATTCACAGACAGCCCCAGAAGTGCATTTCTAACAGAGGAACTCCCGTAGCATGCTCAGAGGCATGTAAACGCCTGCTTCCTCTGGGAATTGGCGAGTAGTTTGCTATGTTGAAGGCTACCATGGTGGGGGTGGGTGGGTACTACTTAATGAAGCTTTAAATATTGACTTTTTTATCACAGAATATAGGTTTTTAGAAGAGCCCGTAGCTAAATGGCACTAAATATAGTATCAGGCATGGAGTTATGTTTATGTTGAGGCATTTGGAAAATAGGTCACCCTGCAAGTCTCTGAGAATATCAACATGGCTTCCTTCAGAGTAGACAATGTAAATTTAGAACA
This sequence comes from Marmota marmota marmota, assembly GCF_001458135.2. Lineage (NCBI taxonomy): Eukaryota > Metazoa > Chordata > Mammalia > Rodentia > Sciuridae > Marmota > Marmota marmota. The sequence continues at coordinate 2,747,377 of NW_026000174.1, forward strand.
GCAGAGTACACTTGCAGGGATTCCAGTAATTTTCCTGGAAATCAAGTATGGAAAAAAATGATTTAACTAGATGCAGATAGTCCCTAAGCATACAGGTCCCAGGATTAATCATGTTCATAAAATGAGAAACTTTTTAAAAAGACACTCAAATGCATTAAGTGCAAGGATTAAATTTTATCTCCTCATCTCAGGAAGGAATTTGAAAAACAACTCAATGTTGTTTATATAAACCAAGAACTGGTAATCAAAACAATTCACATGATTTGAAACTCCACATTTTCCTTCCCTTTTCTTTTAACATAAATCTAATTTAAATGGAAATGTCATTTTAAATGCATTCTTGAACTTTCAATTTTTAGTTCAGTCTCCTTCGAGTTTCTCTCATTAATTATAGATCTGCAATAGATCACCATCACCAGTAATCAAGCACCTAACTTTAAATTCCAAAGAAATGGTATTCCAATTCCAAGAACCAAGGAAGACAGGTTGAACAGACTGAGGATAGAGGTTAGAGAGGGAAGAATCAAGAGGAAGAGACATCCTGAAACCTAAGGCTTCAATTTGTGTGTTCTGCCCAGTGCTCAGCATGTAGTCAGGGCCAGTCAGAGCTGTGTTTATTGGGTGCTTCAGGCATATATGGGCCACTATCCAGGTACATCACACAGAGGGAACTCGGCCAGTCCTCAGGACAAATTTTAAAATAGATATTACTATCTCATTTCTATAACTGATGAAATTGAGGATCAAAGAAGCTAAAGAGAGTTGTTCGTGATCCCACAGCTGGTGGGCCTAAGTCACAATTTGAATATCAGGACCAATTTCAAGGCCTGTTCTCCCTTCTCTGTGGTCTACTGCCCCTCATGGGCATGTCCCTGCACACCTGAGCTCCAAACAAACAAATAAATAAACAAAAAAAGTTATTTGTGCAAATCTGCTGAGCATGCCAACCTGCCAGGCCACATAGTATCAAATTAATTCTTAAATATGAAGATATGTAAAGAACCTTGGTTTGAATTAACAGTTGACAGACTAAAACTCTATGGAGGTAGGAACCAAATATATTTTGTCTTTCATTTTATGCCCAGTGCTTTCTACATGGGCTGCTCTCAAAATATACTCATTAAATGAGTAGATGACTTAATGAACTGGCACAGTGAAATGGAACTCAAGATTCAAGTCTCATTTCTCACTTTGCTAGGGCCATGATTTTAGGCAAATTTTAAAAATTCTCTTAGCCTCTGTTTTTCTGATCTGCAAAATGAGGATGATGTTTTCACAGCCTACCTTATAGGGTGGGGGTTCTAATAGGTAGCAAAGTTTGGGAACCATTATCATAGGAAATAAAACTGTTTTGTAGACCCTAACAAGGCAGTTAAATGGAAACAACTCACTTTATTGTCATGTATATCTAGAAAGAACAAATTTAAAAATTTTTTTAATGGAAACAACTGTAACAAACCAAGTCCAAAATTGGCTTTAGACCTTAGAATCCTGCCTCCTGGTGTCAAGACAGAAAGAAAGACTCTCATCTGTGTGCCACAGTGGCCATCTATCTCCACGTAAAATGACCTTCCTGGTTCATCTGGTAAGGTGACAGAGTTGAGGTCAAGGCCTAGGAAAGCAAGGATTTGGTCAACATTCAGGCTGGGAGAGTGCAACGGCATCTGTGGACAATCACCCTGTCAGACGAGCTTGCCCTTGGCCATCTTACATCCTGTTCTGGCACCCCACCCACTCATCTGCACGCATCAGACTTGCATGTACAATGTCTATTCTGAGACCCTCCCAAAGCATGTCTGTTTGTTTTGTTCCTTCTGGTGGTAGTTCACTTTTTGACCTAATTCTCTCGGGCTGGCCCATCAAAGTGCAGTTGTGATGTTGGAGGAAGGAAGCTGCCTCCCTTGTTCTCCGCTGCTCCCCTGTCCATAACCTTCCTCTGCTGTTACCCTGTTGAGGTTCAGCTGAGTCAAAGGGCCAGCAGGGTGCCAAGAACAATATTATCTAAATTTTAAATAATAGTCTCTTGGGACTAGAGGGTCATGAAGCATTTAGACTGTCACAGGGAAATTTGCCAGGAGAGTGATTCATAATCTTTCCAACTATCCACCTCTGTTTCCTTGTTGGGTAAGGACAAAATCCTAGCATTGCCAAGTATTTAAGAAGCAAATTCTTCTCTCTTCCATGCTGATTCTTAGTCAATGATTTTGCATAAACTACTCTTCCAAAGGCAAAAGAAAACAATTTCAATAACCACTATTCTCACATGTGTTTGAATGGCATTTATTAGCCACATGCTCTTGGCATGTCATTGACCCATCCAAATTTCAATTACCTCTTCTTTAAATGAGGACAATAACACCTGCTCTGTCTAGAATCAAATGACATAAGCCATATATGAGAGCATTTTAGAAATAATAAAGCAGCAAAAATATGCAAGGTATTTTTATCATTGGCAAAGATACTGGGCGAGGCACGTAGCCATTTGTGTAATGAATTTTATTTTTACAAAACACTTGAGTAAATAATGTGGAATGTAAAAAATTGTCCACTTTTTAAAAATTATAATTCCTTTGCATTTTCCCACCAATGGGAAATTCACTTTGATTTATATGCTGCATGAGGCACAATCTTGTTAATACCAGTATTTTGCTGAGTGAGGTTTTAGGAGCTGTCTGGAGAAAATAGTGGCAGCCCTGGAATCTAGCAAAGTACCCAGCCCTCTCCTCTCTGCTGGGAAAGGAAGACATTGGTCAGAAGAGCAGCCTGAGCCTCCAGAAATACAAAACCAGGATTGGCAGTCTTCTCATTCTGACTAAGGAGGGTACTGCGAGGACTCGAGCAGGGTTGTACATATGGCCCTGGAGTCCCCCTCAGCATTGCTTTACTGATCCACCAGGTGAGCAATCTCTTTGGATTAAAATGAAGCCAGAGTTGTCTGTTTCCTTGTTGGGTAAGGACAAAATCCTAGCATTGCCAAGTATTTAAGAAGCAAATTCTTCTCTCTTCCAGGCTGATTCTTATTCTCCCCTTCTTTCTCCACATGGTTATTGAAGCTTTTCATCTAGGTCCTGAAGCACAGATGTCTCCATTGAGTGGGAGGAGGGGAGGGAACAATCCTGTCCAAAAAGTGGTAGGGTAAAAAGCATTCCATCCTTGGTTCCCCCAAGACAGGAATCCTGGAGATTTGGTTACCAATTTGAGGGAAACACGGCAAAATTAGACTCTGAGCATATGAGATTAAATCAGGTTTTAAAAAAAAAATCCAACCCAGCTAGTCCCAAATATAAACAGTATCAGTATCAGAATCATCTAAGGGAATTTATGAGGTTATAAGGTTCTCTGATTTCCAAGACTGATGTCCAATCTTTGAAGCTGCTTTCAAGTACCTGATGGTCTACCTTGGTTCTCACACTAAATAAAGCAAATTCTTGTTCCATCCTTCACAGGAATTTCTGACTCCTCCTTCCTCCTCATAGGTTTTAATTGCATCTATTTTTGCATTTAGCTATTCTTTTAAAAAATTTTCCCCATCCTTAATTTTAAATCACTCACTGTGAAAGCTGTGCTGCTCTTCAGAAGCTTCCCCATAGCCTCCCATCATTCTGCTTTCCTTCTATCACTCCAAGACAAGGATCCCAAACTCCTTAGAAGGTCTCTCCTGCCTGCTGCCACCCAGGTGCAGTTGCATGTTCTCAGGGCTTATGCCTATCATTAAGTTCATCTCCAGCCCTCCGCGGCCTGCTCCATAAAACAAATCATCATTTTCTGCATCAAAGTAAATCAAGGTGTCCCTGTGATGTGGGCCACAGGCAGGAACCAAGGCCAAGGTTCTGATTCCTGGTTTCTACACTTTCCCTCAGGCCATGCTGGGAATGAACCCCAATGTGGCAACAATCTGCACTATCCAGGATAGTATGTGCTCCTTATATTTAAATTAACTAAAATGAAAGAAAATAAAAAGTTCGGTTTCTCAGTTATACTGGCTACATTACAAATACTCAATAACTAGATGTGACCAGTGTCAGCTTCACGGTACAGAGCAAATACAGAACATTTTCTTCAGCACTGAGCAGACAAGTGTCCATAAAGTACCGAGGGCAGGTTGCTATTAGCTTGCCATGGGAGTGGTTCATCTGGGGCCTCCAGAGAACTGGAACTTTCCATGTCTTTTCTTGGGTTCCCCATCCATCACATAGGAGACTTTTAATAATTTTTGTTAAATGAATGAATGAATTCACTCCCCTGGCAACATGTGTGTTTATTGAATGCTTACCCTGAACCAGTTACTGTAACCCGGTTCATTGATACTACCTCTGTCCTCAAGGAATATACTGTTTTAGCAGGGAAAAGGGACAAGAAAGGAAATAAATACCATCAAATATTTTGGTTAATTATGCTAATTGCTTATAGTCCTTGACCTAGAGCAATCCGAAACTGATAGTCACAGCCTTGGAAAGATAGTTTTTTTTTTTTTTTAACTACATCTTTGAATATACAGGGAGATTTCAACATCCATGTTCCCATTTGATACAGCAACCCAGTGAAGACAGTACTCTCAGAGAGGTGAGGTAATTTCTCCAGAGTCATACAGCCCATGAAGAATCAAACGTAGAATCTTTGTCTTCAGTTCTCTTCCCTTTCCCCATCCTGCCTGTGTGAATGCAGTACCTCTACCTCCTGGCTCTAACTCCTCAGACAGAAAATAAAAATGTATCTCCCAACAAGAAGTGAATTTCTGTGTATATCATATCTGCAAGGTCACAGGCAGACTCCACACACATGCAGCCCATGGCACCAGAGCCTAGACTTTGAGCCCAAGATTGGGTTGGGCCTTGTGTAATGAATAGAGTCTTCTCTGTGGAATTTACAATGTGTTTCTGGATCTGTGATTTTGCACCTGATTGCAGAAGTATGTCTGGGAGGAAAGCTATTCTCAGGTCTCTGCTGGCAGAGTCTTCCCAATACTTGTGTTTCTGAGACCACCATATATTCATTCCAGGAGTGTGTCCAGGGCCTTCATAAACCTGGGATTCAGAGAAAGAGAAAGAACAGCAGTTTCAGTAATCCCACTTCCTGTCTCCAACCAGAAATCACATCACCCTAACTCTTTAAACTCCAAAAATAAAGTCAATAAATAATATGCAAAAGGAGGAGAAAATGCCTTCCAGTTCCTTAGCAGCTAATCATCTTTAACTGTAGAGCTTCAGTACTGGTTGCCCACAGCTCTATCCCACTAATGGCTTCTCTCTATACTGTTACGGTTGATTGATGAGGAAACTGGTTATCACATAAGCCATTGGCACAGAGCATGACATAATGATGTGTGGAACAGAAACTGCTAATCCTTCCTTCCAGTAATGATGCTGGTGAGAGGAAATGCAGCTGTGTGTGTGCTATGGGCCATGTGCATCAAATTGGAGGTAGAGGCACACCTGTTTGCAAATGGACTGAGTGGCCTAATGCAAATACAGAGGAACACTCAACAAGAGCTGAAATTATTAGGATCTAGCTCAACATGTAGAAACAGAATAATCACATCCCTGATTAAAAAAAAAAAAAGCCAACTCAGTCAACAACTTTTTATGTCTGTCCAGTCTCAGGAGTTGTTGGTTAGCTCAAAGGAAAAGCGTAAACTTGGAAAACATCTGGGTCTTGGTTCTACTTGGTTTTCTACTGACTTGCTGTATGACCTCAGGCAAGTTCATTACCCCTCTAGCCTTAGTTTCCTAATGTATGAAATGGAATAATAATCACAATACCATCCTGTCAGGGTCACTGTGAATATTAGATAAGATGTCAAGTATAAAGTATCCATATCTCAGTGCCTGACCCAACCTCATAGGTGACCCATAAAGGGGAATCATTGCTGTTCTTATAAATAGTGACATTATTGTGCTAAAACCTTGTGTTAGCTTCTCAACCCATCTGCTTCCTCACCACCTTGAGCTTATTATCTAGTAATTAATGCTCAAGAATCAAACAGACAACACATTGCATATGCTTAACTATATGACATTGGTTGCTATGTGAGACGGAGTGGCAGAGAGGCCTTCGAGAGCAGGGATTGGAAGTCACAGCAGGGAAACAGTCAGAGCACGGTGGAAAGGGCACTGGTGTGAGCCAAGCATGACAGCCAGAATGAGTGTGGCTGTGCAGGGAGAAGGCACGGAGCTGCAGAACCTGGCCTGAGCCCACGGACAAGCAGTTGTGGCCACATCACATCAGCTCCTATCTTCCAGTCTTTTTGCCAGACTAGCTTTAAACTGCCCTGCAAGGCTCTTCTCCAGCATCTGTTAATAAGCTCTCTTGTGCCACCTTCCCTTAAACAAAATGACAATAAGAATAAGAAGAACGACTGATGTTCATTGAGCATTAGCATTGCCTATATGACAGATCTGTGCTAAGCATTTCACATGCATTATTATTTTTTCATTTAATCCCCCAATACATGAAACAGGCAGCACTCTGTTTTCCAGGTGGGAGAAGTGGCCTTCACAAGGCAGAGAGCCCAGGACTGCTCTTCCATGTTAATCCACATATTCTTTTGTGATTCCCCAGCCTAACATGGCATGCCTGGCATAAAGTAGGAGCTCATGAATGCTTATGGAGTAAATGAGAAGAGATCTTCAGGTACACAGCAGGGCCTTAGGTCCAGAGACCCTAGGCAGATCACCAAGCAGGATGGTTATACTGAGTTTAGAAAAAGCTCAGCCATAGGAACAAGAGCACTGGGAAGCCTGCATCTCAGAACCGCAGGAGGCTGGGACAGGGGCACAATCTAATAGGCTTGCTGTCTTTGAACCCTCCCATGGATGGTGGGATCTATTCAAATATCCTCTCTCTGATGCCAGTAAGTTTTTTTTTTTTCCTGGGAACTGGGGCAGATTGGCCCACAGGGAAACTTCGGTGGTTGGGCTGGGGGAAGGTGACAAAATAGGTAAAATCCGGGGTGATAAGACTAAACCTGGCATGGCTTAGGCACTGATCAGCTGGAATTGCCATAGGCCTTGAGTGCTAAAGTGGGGTCTTGATGCTCCCCACTTCACTAGAAGTTAATTCATTGGTTGTTGGATCCTGGAGCATCCAGTGGTTCCCTGGCAGAAGTCAGAGCGGGTGGAGAGGCACACTCTGCTACAGGGAGTGGTCAGAGCAGTAGCTCTGTAACATCCGAAATGTTTCATACTAGTACCAACTGGTAAGCCCCTGCCAGTAGGTCCTAGTTAAATTCCACAAGGACATGATGTTTGAATTTAATTATGGGAGTCAGCCATGTTTCAAAAGCCACTCGTCCTATTTCAAGGGTTTTGTTAAAATTAGATAATATAATCTGCAATTCTCTTTATGATGCACACAGAAACTAATTTCTCAATGTGGTAAGAATGAGTAAGTTGATTTCTTCATATTGTACCATCCCTACCCTTGCCTCAGGACCCCTGGTATACCTCATGGGAATTGTCATTCTTTGACATATAGACCAAAAGCCCAAGTGCCAATTAGCAAAATGTACTTCTTCTGTAGATAAATACAAATTCTCAGGCTGGGGTTGTGGCTCAGAGATAGAGTGCTTGCCTAGCATGCATGAGGCACTGGGTTCAATCCTCAACACCACATAAAATCAAAATAAAGGTATTTTGTCTGCCTATAACTAAAAAAGTAAATATTTTTAAAAAATAAATAAAAGTTCTCAAACCTTTCCTCTCTGCCTTACTGAATGGTCTTAAAAGTGCCTATCCTCTATTTGAGGCATGATGCCCTTAAACCGCCTGCATTTCTGCTTTACAAATTTGTAAATCTGAAGTTGCCTTAACATTTCCTTCAGGATGAAAAGAAGTTTCTAAACATATTTTATTTAAATCCCTGAAATTACCAGTTGCTAAACAGTCATTCTTTTTCCTCAAGTACAAAAGAAGTTAGTGGACGCTAGCCAAGAGAAACACTTAGCCTTGCAGAGAGAAGCTGACTGTTATTAAAACCACAGTGGTCATTAACAAAGATGATGTCATAATTAAATGTCTGGGCTCCCTGGGGCCAAGGAGAGGTGATGGCAGTTTTTACCAGGACAGTGCACAGTCACCTATAATGGCATTGGGTGAAAGCGTGCAGTCTCCAGGGTGAGGTGGTTTCCTGCAGAAGGATCCAGGAGCTTCAGTGTTGCTCCATGCTTACAAAGGAGGTGGCCATCACAGGGGATTATGAACTGGTGACTTTGGGCTTTGATGAAAAAAAATTTAGAACTTTGTATGTGTAATATTTGGGAAGTTTCTGTGAATCATGCTTTCAAATTGAGTAGGATCTATTTTAACATAGATCTTTCATACAGTTCCAGCAGTTCTTCTGGGAGGAGGAACAATTCAAGATTTATAGAAGTCAAGTTATCATTATTAATTTTAAAAAACAAAAGAGAATTCCAGTATTAGACATCCCCATATTACAAAATGAAGACAAAGAGGAAATTGGCAGTAGCCAAGGAGTCTTTCATTCTCTTCGCCAACCACCACCTATTTCTTTTTTCCTATACCTCCCTGCCACCCTTCCATTCCACATTTCCTGAAGTTCTTGGGAAGATATTCTAGGTGGAAAGAATGCAACCTGTAACCAAATCTTAGTTCTTCCTATTAGCTCTAGTCAAAGAAAATCATGAGAAAAAAAATAATGCCAAACATACTTGTTTATTATATGATGCATTCTAGTTTAGGAAGCACTAGAGCATGAATTCATAGGTATGGCACCTCAGGAGCATTAAGAGACCTCTCTTGCTTAGCCTTCTCATCTGTGAAGTGGAGGTTGTAACACGTCTCTCATGAAGCAGTTTTAAGTGAAGTATAGAAACTGGATATGCATGAGAGCTCCTTCCTTAGAGCCAATGTTAGCAACAAATCTAAGGTGTGAATGATTGATATATGTATTTTAATCTTTCTATGGTTGCTAACACCCTACAAAAGAACTTCTAATAGTTATAGATGAGATTTGGGCTAGCAGAGGAGTGAAGCATCAGAGTTCCCTACCTTTGCAATTTCCTTTCCCCAAGAGAGTCTGGGGGAAACTAGACTGCCAGCATCATAGTTGAGGTCTCCCTTATTACATGTACTGCCTTCTTCTCTTTTAGGAAGAAATTTGTATCATTGATATTCATTACAAATAGAGGACTTATCCAGAGTTGCCTGGTATCATCAATCTTGAATACAGAAGTCACAAGTAAACAAAATTAATTAATTCTTAGTCCTCCACATAATGCCCCATGCAAATTTGGCTCCCTTCTTTGATGTCCACCACCCACGGAGCCATTTAGTGCTGGCTACTTTGGAAGTGGACAATGGTAATGGGTAGCATGAAACATTGAGAATGTATTTAATGACAATTATATGCTTAAGATGGCAAATTGTAAGTTTTTTTATATTTTACCAAAACATAAAATTTTAATAATGTAACATATCCCAAAGTGACTATTATTGCTATTGCCAGGCCTTCCAGGAAAGAGTGAGGAAGTGTCCAGAAGTTTCTAAGCAGTGCCAGGGAAGCCCTCTCTCCACCGGGGTCCCCAGAGCTCTTCAAGAAAAGATCTGTTTTTCAACAAGCATTGCACTTTATAATTTGGAGACAGCTTGGGTACCTATGTCTCCTAGTATCCTATATAAGGTCAGTTCCTGCAACTTCTACCCTCAAACACTCTCCTGTGAACCAGGCCAAGAAGCAGATTCTAAGACATCCTACTTATGCCCCATCTTTCTCTGCAATAATTCAAACTAGAAAATGCTGTTCTGTGAAAGATATGGCTAAGAGAATTAAAAGACCAGCAACACACTAAGAGAAATATGTACAAAACACATATCCAAAAAAAAGCTTCTATCCAGAGCCGCCTCCCGCGCCTGCAAGGTGGGCAGACCTGCGACTGACCAGCGGAGCAGGCCCAGCGGCCCACCGGCGTGGTAGACACATCGCCCCAATTGGAGGAGGGGTGGAGCAGAGCCACCTCCCGCGCCTGCAAGGTGGGCAGACCTGCAACCGACCAGCAGAACAGGCCCAGAGGCCCGCCGGCGTGGTAGACACATCACCCCAATTGGAGGAAGGTCCCAGCTGCCGCCCACAAGGTAGGCAGACTGCGCGTCCCAGAGAAGGGGCCCGGCAGCACGCCGGCCTAGTTGAAAGATCACCCCAATTGGAGGAGGGGCACAGCCGCTGCCTGCACCTGCAAGGTACGCAGACCTGCAACCTGGAGAACAGGCCCAGCAGCCTGCCAGCGTGGTAGACAGATCATCCCTATTGGAGGAGGGGCCCAGCCATTGCCCGCAAGGTAGGCAGACCACGCGACCTGGAGAAGGGGCCCAGCGGCCCGCCGGCGAGATAGACAGATCACCCCAATTGGAGGAGGAGCATAGCTGCCGCCCACCCCTGCAAGGGAGACTTTGCAACTATACAAGAGCAATATAAATATATAGGGGGAAAATTCAATAACACAACAGTTTCACCAAGCAGAAAGAAACGCAAGCAGTATGAAAAGACAAGGAAAGAAAGGACCACAAGCAATGCAGTTCAACTCAACTTTAGAAGAGGTAATAGCTGCAGCAGATGGAATGTCAGATAAAGAATTCAGGATTTACATGCTTCAGATGATCTGTAGTCTCAAGGAAGACATTAGACAGCAAAATCAAACAATGAAAGATCACTTCGACAATGAGTTACATAAACAAATCCAAGAAGCAAAAGATCAACTATATAGGGAGATAGAGGTTATAAAAAACAAACAGAAATCCTAGAAATGCAGGAAGCAATAAACCAACTTAAAAACTCAAATGAGAATACTACCAGCAGAGTAGAACACTTAGAAGATAGAACATCAGACAATGAAGACAAAGTATTTCAACTTGAAAAGAATATAGACAGCTCAGCAAGACTGTTAAGAAACCATGAGCAGAATATCCAAGAAATTTGGGATAACATAAAGAGACCAAACTTAAGAGTCATTGGGATACAGGAAGCTACAGAGGTCCAAACCAAAGGAATGACCAATCTGTTCAACAAAATAATATGAGAAAACTTCCCAGACTTGAAGAATGAGACAGAATCCCAAA